>NW_010972664.1:18712153-18712613 GCF_000737465.1 Haliaeetus leucocephalus
CTAATTTGCTATAGGCGAAGCCGGGCTCCCCGGCCCGCTACGCGCCCCTCCTATTGGAAGGTGCAAGTGTTGGTCAAACGGATGGCGCCTCTCATTGGCCGGAGTTTAGAACGATAGCGGCCGCCTTCGCCGGCCTAGAGCTCTGATTGGTTCGACGGAGCTGTCGCTCTTTCTGGCAGCTGGGTATCGACTGGCCGCCCCGAGCGCCTCCGCCCTCAAGCAGCAGGTTAGGTTGCGCGTCCTCCTCCCCCCCCCGCCTTCTACGCATTTCTATTTCCCGCTTTATTTATTTATTTTCCCCATAAACTTAAATGACCCCGGAGGGGCGGGGGGGCAAGGCGGGGCCCGGCGGGCCTAGACGACCAATGGGAAAGAAGGAGAGGGGCGGAGCCATCAAACGCCTGGGCCAACGGGAGGCCAGCAGACAGGCCGCGCTTTGGCTCGCCGCCGGCCAATCGAG
>NW_010972664.1:18712623-18821968 GCF_000737465.1 Haliaeetus leucocephalus
GCGGCGGATTTTCTCGGCTTGCCGTGGCTCTGTAACACCGACCGTCCTGGTTGCGTAGTCGTCTTTCTGAGGCGGATTTCGGGTTTTCAGCCCGGGAAGCGAGGTGAAGTCGCTTCACCTCATCTTCTCATCTTCCTCACCTCGGGACTGGGCCCTATGGAACCTCTTGGCTTTAGGCGTGGGGCAAAGCCCCCCCCCCAGACAGAAGCGACAGTTATTTTCACAGTGAAGGCATCATTCGTACGCGTTGGGTTTGCAACGAGGTCCGAAGCCAGGTGGCAATAAGGACCTTTGCCGCAAGCACCATGAGGATTCTCTGAGAGTCCCAAGGTCGCCTTGCGTCCCTGGTTCTTCCAGAAGGGACCTGAGGGCAGTTGGCTGTGTCGGTTGCCATCCCTTCCCATCAGAGAGAAGGCCAAGACCTTCCTTAGTTTTCTTACCGTGAATATAAAGTTTTTACCATCCTTAACGCCTCTTCTGCTTTTTTTCTTTTCTTTTGACAGTGTTTCTGACTGTAATCCTGCATGCTTGCACTGTTCTTTGAGAACTCTGTTCACCTGACCTACCTTCCACTTCCTGCCTGCTTCCTTTTTGTTTCGGGTCAAATAAAACTCATGTTTTATCCAAATTAATGTCTTACTATACTTCCTTTTCCTGCCTGTACAACTAAGTTAGTTTAGATTTGGTGGCTATCATTTGAAGAACCCTGAGCTTCCTACCTCCTTTTTCTCTGACGGTCTACTCCTATGGGATCCAACATAACAATTCTCCAATTCCTTCTTCCTAGCAGTCGGTTATGTTTACTGTTCTCTGTCCTTCCCTTTGCATGGATCACCAAATCTAAAGTTATCACCGTAAGCCAAGTTGCCTCCTGCATCCCTATCATAAGTATTTATATTTGTCTGTTGGACCCACGTGGGGAAAAGCTCCCATTCCAGTTGGTTTCTCCATCTTCCATGTCAAAGTTTGACACCAGCATTTTCCAGAAATGTCCCTTGTTGGGGTCCTTCCTGAACAACCGAGTCTCCCATTGCCATCACCTTGGGTGATTCCACTAGCTGTTTACAGAAACCTCCTGTCTCGTGAGTTGGGTGTTGTAGCAGATCCTTACCAGGAGAGTGCCCAGCTTCTTTCCTCTCATCATTCCCAGGGACTTACAGCATTTGTCACTCCCTTAGCATATTTGATTTTGGAACTTATATGTATAATAAGCAAGGACATCTCTCTCCCTCTTGCCCCCCTTATTATCCTCCCTGAACAAGGAATTACCTTTATATTTGTATTCCAGTTATGTGGGTTACCCCACTGCACCTCTATTTCCCCAATTAGAACATGCCCTAGGTAGCCCCCCCTCCCCCCTTTTTGGGGTGGGTGGGTGGTTTTTTAAGGTAATGGGAGTAATTAGTAAACAAATTAACAAATTACAACCGGTAGTAAAAGAAGGTAAGGACTGCCATCAGACTCAGCTCAGTATTGTAGTGAAGCACTTGGATTTTAAGCACCGGCGTAACCCGACTGCATAGCTGCTTAAATATAAGCGTATGCTGAGGTTCTTTGCCAAAGCAGAGCTTTAATTTTCTTTTCATTTTCTTGTGGCCTGTTCTGCATTTTTAAGCTGAGACAGAGTGTGAAGTAAAACACTCAGAAAAATAATTTCTCTAGGGCATATTCTGTTTGATAATGTCATACCTGGAACTTCATCTGGGCTGTCAAAACAATGGCGCATGACAGTAAAACTGAGCACACTTCATATACATAAATCTTTCACAGTCTGTAACTAAGTATCGAGAATGAGCTGAAGGCTCTTCTAGCTGAGTTATTTTACTGAATAAGAAATTATGTGACCATTAGAGAGCAGATACCTCCCAGCTAGTAACTCTAGGTAACAACAAGTAGAGGTGGCAATGAATATATGACAATGGATGATTAGAAAGCATACTGCAGAAGGACAGGGTATTTTAAAGAGAGGCAGAGGAGGAGATTCCTCTCCTTGAACAGCATTTGTTGTCCACCACAGATCATGAGGCTGTATTTCTGGTGGGAATTGCAGCTGCATCGGAGATGCTCAGCAAGTTGTTGGCGATTTCCTGACACCACAGGGAAAAGTATTTCCAGTGATGATGTGGGTCTGCTGCTTTTTAATATCATCATTAATAACCGTGGGATAGAGAACATGCTTTTAAAATTTATGGTTAGAATTCATGCTCAAAAATGTTACAAACCTCTCAGAGGACACAATTAGAACATGAACCGATTGTGTTAAATCGAGAAAGTGATCCAACCAACAATCTGGTATTTAATAAAATTGCTAAGCATGGTATAGAAATCAACTATAGAAATAGTTGAATTTCATCCTGAAAGAGGAATAACTAAGGAGGCAGAAAGACTACAGAAGAGGGTCCAGGAGGTCAGGCTAGATGGCAAGTGAAATACAAAGCAAAGGTGGAAAGGGAAAATCTCATTCTAGGGTGTATGAACAGGACAGTCGTACTTAAAGTAAGCCCAGAAAGACACAGTTCCTCTATACCCAGTGCCAAGGAGGCTTCAGCTGGAATACTGTGTTTGGTTTCAGACACTGCGTTTAGAAGAGGTTCTGAAGATCAGACACTGAAAGCGTTGAAGTGGCAGTAGTAAGAGTCTTAGAAAACATGGCCTACAAAAAAAGGGCAAAGGAGCTAGATTTGTTTAGTCTAGAAAAGGGAAGAAAGAAGGGAACATCATGAAGTTCTTGCATTAAGTAGAATTACTGTGGAGGAAGATAAATAAATTGTTCTCCAAATCCACTGGGTCAAGACAAAAGGTAACAGCAGTGGCTTAGTTCAGATATTTGGGAAACCTTTTGTGGGTTCAGCACAGTAATAGAGTCCTTAGAGGCCACAGGATCCCTGATACTGAATGCTTTTAAAATTACAACAGACTGGGGCCAACCACCCTCTGGACAGTTGCCCAAGGCAGCAAAGCAGGAAGACCTTGAGTGGCACACTGCCTTGCTGGGACAGGCTGGGAACCGCAACGCTGGGAGCAAAGTGTCTGTGAGAAACAACCCCAAACTCCCCAGATCTTTCAGCAACAGCCAGCAGCTCCTGCTTTTCCCAGAGATACAATACCACCAGTCGGCTCAATGGTAGCTTATTGCCTCTCCAAGCAGCAGCAGGTTCCAGCTTCTGCTTAGTTTTGTTGTCAGGCTTAATGTCAAATCGAGGATTGCAAATATAGTCAGGACACTGCTGCTGGGAGGCTACCAGGCACTGGGTGTCAGATACTGTCAAGTGTTGTCTACACTCATCCTTGCAAGATCTTTCAGGTCTGTCCTAGCATGACATTTTTATGAGCAGGGGTTTGACTAGAAGAGTGTTATAACACAAGGCCACTGTGTAGCTCCACACCTGTGTGGTGCTTGACCTAAAACCCTATAGAGAACAATTCGTTTCAAGCCAATAGAATTACAAGCAAATGCCTCTATTTGTGGAGTCATTTAAAACAGATCTTAAAAACAAGGTGTCTGGTCACACAGTAGAAGGACTGGTAAGCTTGGAATCTTGTAAACAGCAACATTGAAATGTGTTGCATTTTTTGTGGTAACTATGCATGTGAACATCAAATTCCATATAGTTGCTTACTGAATTCAAGTTTTGGGGCCTGAATTTCCTACCTTAATTGGCAGGAATGAAGAAGTAATCCCTCATCAGGCAGAGCTCATAGTAAAAGCATAAAAAGTCTAATTTATTGCATTCTTTCAATATGACTTCATTTTTGAGCATTTTGTGGCAATCTGACCTAATATTGCACTGATTCAGACAATAGAGCTGTTCTATTGTACTTTAATGACTGGAAATGTAATTTGCTTCCTGTTTAATATTTAAGCCAGCAATAATACCAAAAAGGCTTATTGCTCCTAAGAAAAGATGAAAGGGGCATAACTCTTAAGGTTTTTTGTGTTCAAAATTTGACCTACTTTAAAAATACTAGAAACTCATGGGAAAGGTCCTCAGAATTAAAAATACCAATATAAGATTGTTGCCTGGGAATTTTAAGATACATCACTTCTAGCTCATTGAAAAGCAGAATTTCCCTCCCAAGGGAAATCCAGATAATTCAAAATTAATTTTTGTCTCGAAATACTGAATTAGCAGAGTTTTTCACAGAAAGGGAAGTTTTGAAAGAAAAAAAATATTCTGAACTTTAGAAATATTTAATTTGGACTTGATGACTGTCTTGAAATTTTTCAGTCTGGCTCAGCTGAAGATCATTCTGTGCCTGCCCTAACTGCCTCTGCTGACCCTTACATTGCCAGTGCTCTGCGGGCTTGCTCTGTTATTCTCCTTAGAGAAACCAACTCCATGGCTAGCCCACATTGCCTATAAAGCTCTTCTGTGGTGAGCAAGGAAGACAAATTTTGGCATAATGCGTGGGGAAGACAACTCGCAAAGGCTGATCTGAAAAGGATGATAGGAACGCGCCTTAGCTGAACTGCTACAGCAGTGAGGTATGTGGTGGCTCAGGTAGGGATGCAGAGCCATAGAAATAAAGCATCTTGACTAGAGAACACCACAGCTGAAACGTAATCTTCACGTGATGTGCAGCTGTGGGCCTGCCCTACCACTTCCCCCATAAAGGCCCATTGCCTTTTCATTTGGTATTACTGCCCTTCCCATTACGCTGTTGGACGATTATTGCATGCGCAACTCTGCCAAGTCTCCCCTTCTTCCCTGCCCCTCGCCTCCTGTGTTAGATCCTTCAGGGACCACATTCGTCCTTGCTGGCCTCTTATTAGGACTGTCTCCATTGCAGGGCTTGGTGAGTTAGGTCCCACACCTATAGGGAGAGGAAACCTGAGATCCAAGGCTTCATGAAATCCCTCAGGGACAGAGCCATTTCTAACACTCTACATATTACAAGTAGTCAGATGTACACTGTTAAGCCATTGTCATACTTCCACTTGACTGTTGGATATGCTGGTCTTTGTGTAAAGTTTTGTGGGGTTTGTTGTTTTTTTTTTTTAGACCCCTCCGCTTGGGAGGAACGCTAATAAATGTATGTAAAAACCCCCAAACTTATCGCAAGTAATTCCACGCAAATATCTGTATTTTGTCAGGCCCAACTAAAGCACTGCTAAAACTCACTCCTTTAGAAGCATGCACAGTAATGCCAGGTATCACTGGAAGGAAGACAGAGAAGAGACAAATACTTTTGAATGCTTTGTTTCATTTGGTTTTATAAATAAGAGTGTGGCATCTCTTTTTAAACCATGACATTTTGACAAACAATGATGCTTTGTGTTATCCTTTAGTGAGAAGAAATGTGAACAGAATAGTTTTGGGTAATCCGAAAAGCAGCTTGGGAAGGAAGACTGCTGTGTGCTATTCCCAGATCAGTTGTTTACTTGCTTCATATATTTGGATAAGATACTTAGTCCTTATCTATATGCCAAGGTTGTACTGCTTTAACTGCACCAGTTCAGCAAAGCTATACAAACTCTCTAGTATTAACATGACTATATTGGTATTCAAGTACTTTTATCAGAATAATATGTTCATGTTGGGCAAAGGGAATAATCTTACCGTTATAACGTACCTTTGTACCATTACAACTGCTGGCACGGTGGCGAGTGTACTGTTACAACAAAAAGATAAAAAGATCTCATCCTTCACCAAAATACTTATACCTTGTACTAAATTGTGCGTAGACCACTTTTGGTGCCTCACTTTCCCCCATCTATAAAAGCCTTTTAGATCTTACCTTGCAGGGCTGTTGAGCCTTAATTCCTATCTGTAACAGGGCTTCGCAAAGTCTGCATGAAAGTTGCCAAGGCTTATTTTTAGCCAGTCACAGAGCTTTTTTGAGTCTCTAAAAAGTGTTTGCAAGAGGCAGCTGTGCCCCCAAACATGCCATAGCGGAGGAGTTCAGCTGGGCTTGCTTCCTTTTTCTGTGAACATTTCACATTACATTTGACTCAGACTTTTCTGACAGCTATTCCATGACACAGTGACTGTGAAGTTGTCCCTGTTATTTCATGTATTAATGTGAAATCCACATCTCTATTTTTCTGGGCTTCGGGGATTGGCTTCTTTCCCCCATCACCATTAGTCTGACAAGCAAAGGTTAAATCAAGAAGGACAAACACCTTTCTTGTTCAAGGCAAAAATACAGTAAGGGTGTTTTCCCTGCGGCCTTTTACCTAAAATCTGAGAGGGAAAAAAAGAAGTCAAGCAGCTGCCATCTGTTGGGAGAATCTAGGGAGGACACCAGAGCCTCAAACCCTGGCAACACCTGGCGAGAGTTGTGCAATGTTGGGCTAATTGTTGGTGTAAATGACATCAGCATTTGGCTTATGATCAGTAGCTTCTCTCCGAATAATTTGGTAAGTACAAATATTAAAAATACTTGAAGTTAGACATTAACCAGATGAAATGTTTAGACACCAATAGTAAAATGCATTTGATCAAACTTTATGGACTGAAACTCAAACAGAGTTCTATTTAGTAATAATAATGGGGATGCTGATGCAATTTCTAGTTAATCAAAAGGGAAAAATTCAGAAGCAGCAGTCTTTTGAAATTAATTGAAGAAGTATCATTTCAAGGGCAACTTTGAATTTGTTCACAGAAGGTTTCCTAATCCCCCAAACCATTCTGATGGCTCTTTTCCCACAGGCATTCACTCTGAGCGCCAAGGCCACTGATGTTTTCTCCAGGTTCGCTGTTCATTTTGAAGCCGTGGAGCAGGACACTTTGCAGCTGGCTTTCTGCTATATCTTGCAAGCCACACAGGAGTTCCAGCTGCTCAGCCCTGACTCAGCCATTAACTTGTTTGTCTGCAACACTGGTTGTGAGACTCAGATCCAACATTAGCAGGAAAAGTCTGGATCTACAAAGGCCCCAAAAGATGCCTGCACAGAATAGGATGCATAGGAATGGTATCCTCTAGACTGTCAGACTCTAAAGGTTTACATATCTTTGTTTTCCAAACAGCTAAGTAGAACATATCCTAATCCACATCATGGACATAAAACCCCCCTCACCCGCTTCCTTCCAAGAGGTATGGTGTTTAAGCAAAGCACAAGCACATCAGAACAGCCATTCTCCCTGTTGGACAATAGCCTGGGTCCAGGAGGTCTGTTAAGCTGGAGGAAAGGTGAGACCTTAGAGAGGCCCACTGGATTTTCAGTGTTGGAGCCTTCCCATCAGGCCTGCTTTCCAAGCCACTTCCAACAGCATGGAAGTCCAGCCCAAAACTGCTTGTTGGTGTCGAGGGAGTGGGTCACATCTGGCTTGAATTTAGCATTTGCTATTTGTTAGTATTCTGAAGACTGTTTAATTTATGCACAGCCTGCATGTGTGTATGTATGTATTAAGTATGGAACAGCTGGTCCTATACAGGCAAGGTTGACTGTCACCCCTGAGGCAAGAGGCCCATGGAAAGCAGGGTGGCCAGTGTTGCATTATTGCCCTTTACTATTCTTTGACCTCCACTTGATATATTTTTCCATAACCCTAGGCAGTAAGCTGTGGGTGGGAACTATCTGTTTGTTATTGTCTGTTAAATGAGGACCTCATTGTGGAATACAGCTTCCGAACATCACTATGAGACAAATAATACCAACAGGCAAGGTGGCCAGCATCTGTCCTAACTAGTCCACCACCACAGCCAAGGTGGCTATTGCCTGATCCAGGGGAAGCCTACAACAGGAGTAAAAAGCTGTTCCCTTAGAATTATGCCCACACTAGCAAAACATGAAAACCACAACTGCTAAAAGCATAAATACACACACATGACAAGAAGCAACAACTAGGATAGCAGCACACAAAGGTGACTTGTGAACCTTCTGAGAAGGACAATGGGGAGACAACAGCAAGTATAGTCTAAAGTAATAGTATGAGAAAATGCTGCTTCAAGGCATAGCACAGTCATTGGAGTTGCCCATTCAGTTGTTGTGTTTGTTGCTGAAAACTGAGTGATGCCAGCACATCAAGGGGATAACCAGGAAACTTGTACCTACATTTCTGACACTCTAATATTTCTTTGTCATGCAGGGATAGGAACATCTTTTTTTACACGCTGAGAAAACTCAGCGGTTTTCAGTGGTATTTACACTGTAGGGCAAAAAGTAACCACAGAACAAAGGAGATTTTGCCTTGCCCACAGTATCTGATATGTGACAATGCTCTCAAGATATTTATACCCAGGTACTACTGTTGTTCAAAGGAGCAACAGTTAGAGTGGTTGCAGTGTGCACCATTAAGGACAAATGAAACAAAGCTGTACCAGAATGAAGTTGAGAGGCCCTTAGCTCAAAGTAAGTATGACATGAAGGGCCCAGGGTATTCCCTGATTCCCTGGGAATAGCATTCATCTTTTGCCATGAAACTGCTTCAGAATGCAAGTTCTTTGGGTTACTAAGGAAGCACTGAAAGCATTAGCTGAACGTACCTGATACAGTATTGCCTGACTGCCGTGGCCTCTGAGGCTTTAGCGGGGAGGGAATTACAAGTGTTCAGTTCCTCTCCAGGGGACATTAACTCTGGAACATAATGCTAGGCATTAAATTACAAAGCATATAATAATTTCACTGCTAATCAACTCATGCTCATACTGGAATCCTTACTTATTCCTCACACCTTCCCAGATCCCACAAGCTCCTGTTGCCTTCTTCTACTCAGCTGTCCAGTTTGGATTCACAGTACATGAACCCTGTCTGAGTGGTGTCAGGACAAAGATATTTGGCATTCTGAAAACTGAAAGTAAAAAGATTAAACAAACCTGAATGTAAAAATGTAACACACGACCTAGTGTCCTCAAGGTTGTATTTATTTTCACATTTAATTTCAGTAAAAATGTACCTTTAAGATTAGAGTCAACACAATCAATGTGTAGTCTGCTGCACTGTCAAGATAAAAATCCAAGAGGTTTTCTAAAGGGACTGTGTCTAGCTTCCTGTGAATTTCATGGTGATGGAGGGCCCTGATAATGCAGAATATGGTTCAAGATGCTGGGAATCAGGACATGCAGGTGCTGCTGAGCGTTCTTGGGCAACTTATTTATTCTCTTTGTGTCTCTTTTTCCTCAGAGACAAAGTAGTAATAACAACATTCCTAACTTCTAGACACAAAATTAGAAGCATAAAGCAACAGTAGAGGTATTACTCATATACTATCTACTATCATTACTCTGGGAAAATGAATGAGAAGTGCAATTAGGGGCATAGTGGACATTCCTGTACTAGCAATAATGGAGTAAGATTGTACTAAATATTAAGGTTAGAGATCTAGAGAAATGTTAACAATCTTACTGCTTCCAACAATAAGCTTGTCTGTCCTTTCCCCAGACAGCTAACAGCACTTGCTGCATCTGGTGACGATGCTGAAGTGACAACTCTCAGCCCCTGCTTGCTCCCTCATTTCTGTTCACATTAGGCTATGACCTAGAGGGTTGTGGGGGCACCATGTTGCCTGATTGCTGGATGATGTCAGCCCCAATCATCTATGTATCATGTCTCTGGGGCACTGAACAGTTTGCTTTTTTGTGCACTTTCTGATGAAGAGGAATTGGAACGAAGCACTTCATAGCCCCTGGCTAGTAGTATCTGGCGTGGGAACCAGTTACACTGAGCAGACTGTGCTGGAACTTCACATTTTAACCATAAGTGCTTCGAAATTATGGTGCTTGCATCCCATCTAGTGGAGGGAGCAGATTAATTCATCAGCTGCTTGTTGCTAAGTAAGCACATCTGCTGTGACTGTAGGAGCAGAGCTATCAACCTTGTCAGGATGCACGCAGTCTGCACAACATGCTCGCACGTTGTTGATTCACCCTGCGCAGAATGAATTAGGTGCGTTTCTTGACATAAAAAAAAAAAAGTCTGAAAGTTTACACTGATGTCAGACAGCAGTAGTTGTATCAGAAGACCAATCTGATGGCCAGTTTGGGAGAGCTCACCAAGGGAGAAAACCAGGTCTGCAGCAATGCTTCACTGAGAGTAACAGGGAAGTGAGCAATCTATTACTTCATCTACAACATTTTAGGTCCCCCCTTGCATCACCCCTTGACGCAGCTGTTTTGACCTTATGTCCTCCTGTCACCCCACCAAACTGGTCACCCCTCCTTTTCCATGGCTGTGTAACCACTGGCTGAAGACATTTGGACTAGGAAGGACCAACTGGCTACCTTTAACTCCAGGCAACAGCTTTGCTGCTCCAGGGCATGAACATGAGAACCAGCTGTAATTTCTGAGTTGCTGCCAAGGATTAAAACTAATTAGGCATTTCAAGGCCAACATAAACACTTTGCAATTCTCTCTGAATCCTCCTACAACCCCATAAGGGTCATGATCCACCTTGGAAGAACTTTCATCTACTTCACAGGCAGGATGGAGAGGGAGATAACCCTTCTTCCTACGTGGAAGAAGCTGCAGAGCCAAAACTGTTAGATTATCCTTCCCTGAAAGAAGGAACTGTTCACTAACAGGTCAGATGAGCAGGGCACATCACAGAAAACCCTAGCGCCAGTAGAACTGTATGTGTACAGATTGTTTTGGCTTGCTCTGAAAAAACGGGGGGATTTCTAATAGGTCTGAAAACTAACTTGAGTGACTCTTTTGAGGACAGTTTATTCTGCCAGCCCTAAGCCTCATTCCCCACTGACCTCCAGCAGCTACACAGTGCAGAGCTCTGTCCACTGCCACTGGGCAAACAGCTGCTATATGGTGCCACATGCAGACGTTTCCCACCCTGTGCCTCAGCATGTGGGAAGCTCATGTGCTAGGACAAAAGAAAGTTAGTCCTGAACAGGGAGAGGGCTGCAGACACTTTCTGCTCTGTTATTGGCTTGAATAGAGCCCATCAGGCCATCCCCCCCTCCAAAAAAAAAAAAAACCCCAACCCAAAAAAAAAAAAAAAAAACCAACAAACACCCCAAAAAAGCGTGCGATCCATCTCAAGTTTCACAAACAAGAGTTTTCCTTACAAACCTTAGTCTTGCCGGCACGCAGAGAGTCTGCAGACATGGAACAGTCTGGGTGCAAGTGGGCACACAAGATCGGCAGGTGTGCCCCCATCCTGACATGTTATCCACTGTTAGTAAGGAATCAGACATTGCTCAGGCAATGCGTAGGACAAGCTTGCATCCAGAGAGCTTGTGGAAACCCACGTTGTAGGTCAAACACAGATTCCAGCTAAAAGGATTACTCATGCATGATGGGAGTGTTAAAGGGGGTTGTTCATTCCCACTCCGTCATACTTAGAGGTCACCTGCAAGTTAAAACACTGTTTCTTTACACAACATAAGGATATGATGCCTTGTCCTATCTGGCAGTGCCTCCAGCCTTTGCACACACAGACCCAAATCACATTATTTTCAAACTAGTATGAAAATGCTCTGTTCAAGTTGCACTAGATGGCAGTGTTCCTTCTGAATCATTGCTGAGCCACTGCTCCACCATGATCACCACATTCAGAAAGAAATGCCCTAACAAACATTGACATCTTCATTCCCAGGGCATTCTTCCAAATTTTGGGTTTCCAACCTTTGTGTCTTTCTGAGATGGAAAACTGCATCCTGCCTCCTTGAATCCGTTCTACCATCACCTCTAGGAAACCCTTTCTCATGTTCCATTGTTCACTATTGCTTCTTGCTGTTGAGCCCTCAGAGCTGAACCCAAAGGCTAGTTGTGTTTCTGCAACACAGGGGCTAGGGCTCATATGTTGCTTAATCTTATTCAGACTGAGTTTAACAGTAAGTTTTACAGCAATTTCCACAGTACAAGCTTTGATCCATTGTCTGTATCGCTCATTGGAATTCTTTGGAAGAGAAAGTGCTTCCTTGATGTATTAATATGAATTTGGAACTTTCAGGTAACACATATGGCTTTCCAGTATGAAGCCAAGGATATTGTTACTCTGCGAGATGCTGGGGATGCTCAGAATCAGCACACCTTACCAAGGCAAAATGCATCTACCTGCAAGTTGGGAAAGAGGGGTAAGTAATTTTGATAGCCTTGTCTCATATTTGAGCTTGCTCTGTCCACTCACAGGGGGTTCCTGAGAGATTCATTAGCATCACTCACATCTAGCGAGAAATTTAACTTTAGCCAGCTCTCTCAACTGCGCAGGTCTGCCCCCTTTTGCCCCCAAAGTAAGGCTTCAACTCTTCTAGCAACTCATCTGTGCTTTTAGGAGAGAAAGCAACTCTAAAGGGAACTGCGCTCTTCATCTGACTTTGAAGGGATTATGAGGTTTGAGAGCAGCTCAGAGGGGAAAAAAAGAGGGAAAGAGCAAAGCAGTGCTCAAACTGTCTTGATTGACTTCTACTCCTCATAAGGTAGGAAAGTTGTAGAAGGTAATCATTTAGGAGAGCAGTCTGATGGTAGTGTTAAACAGATCCCAAATGGCTGAATGACAGAAGTTCTGTCACCATAGACTCTGCTGAAAAGCAGAAGGTAGAGCTGCTTCCCTGGTAATAAATCCCTGAGAAGCCCCAACATGCACTTGCACGCATGGCAGAGCAGTGTCTCCTGTTCAGTGTAATACCTGCACTCAGCCCATTCTTGCAGATGCTAGAGGAAGGCATAGGAAATAAACCCAGCCCTCACACTGCTCAATCAGTCTATAAAGACAACACAAGCATTTCCAGTAGACCTGAGCCAAGTCCCAGCCCTGGTGCCCACCTATAGGAAGAAAACTGAGCTGGTGTAGCCTACACCCTGGCTCTGGGCACAGATTCCAGCCCAGGCATTTCTGTATAAGTGGAGGCTATGGAGACTCCCCCCACCCCCCCAAAAAAAACCCCAAACAAACCAACCCAAAACAAATTACAGTGTTTCCTGTTTAAATGCATGTGCACTGACCACTTTGGGTGCAAATACACCAAAGCTTGTTGGGTACAAATACACCAAAGCTTGTTGGGTACCATACCCTGCCAGCAGCCCTGTGCAACATGCCAGATGACCTGCCTAGACCACAACACTCAGGAACTTGGAATCTACATCTTGATGCTACGCCTCAGGCTTCCTTCAAATCACCATCTCCTGCGGCTGGATGCTATGGTGTCCTGTCGGTGGCCACAAATACTAGCCCCTGGGGGGTAGTTTCTGGTGGCAAACATAGCTTGTCTCTGTAGCCAAGAGAGGGCAGCATTCTCCCTCAGCTGGGAAGGCAGAGGAGGAGGGAGCTGCCTGGCCACACATCTCTTTCTAGGAAAAGGCGTGCCTTATCAGATGGCATTTTAGAACAGACATTAATTTTAAGACTTTGTGCGTCTGTTTATAGAGATATCAGCTGATTTACACCTTGGAGTTGCTGGGGACAATTTATCACGCACCCATAAATAAAATCCAAGCCAGTTCTTGGTATGCCATCCCCAGCTGCCCATGCCTGCCCTTATCCCAGCAAGAAGGCATGGCAGTCTCCTGGTAACCAGCATCCCTCCCCAGGTGGTGGCAGAGCCAGCAAGGCAACTGCATCTCTATTTCATAGTATGTAGCTTTACACTACAAGGTGGTGGTGGAGGGCAGGCAGAAGAGAAGAACAAGTGGGCATGTGCTCTACATTTTTGTTACTGTTTTATATTCATGCATAAGTAATGCCAAAACTGCACTTCAGAAAGAGCAGCCAGTAAATGGAAATAGAAGACTCCGGCATTTAACAGTGGCTTGCATACCAAGTGGGGGCCTCTGTTGCCTAGAACTGCATCTCCTCCAAACAGCTATCTGCATAATCCACTGAGGTGGATGCCTGTGGAAGCCCACACTGGTGCTCATACTGTCTGTACATCTGGCAGCCTTCAAGCGCTGAGCTGCTGATGAGCTCAATGGAGGTGTGGTACAGCTGGAAAAATCCAGCCTGTGCTGCAGCAAAGGAGAAAATACACAAAAACCTTTCCCTGCCCAGGTCCCTCCTGCAACAGGTGAGAAAGCAAGAGGAAATGCAAATAGCAACAGCTGTACCACTCCCCTAAGTAGAGCAAGGGGCTGATCGCAGAAGAGTTGCCCATCCAGGGAACTAGCACTCACTTGTAGACTTGGGAAAAGAGAACAAGCCCATGCTGGCAGAGATGTGCCACCAGCATTTCATTTCAAAGCTGCATTTCAGAGCTCCTGTGGTATGCTTCTTATTGGCCTAATTAACAAGCTTGAAAGACTAGGAGTCACAAGGTTCATATGTAAAACAGATGGTAGACAGGACATCAATAAAGCCCTTTTAGATTATGCTGGAAAAAAGCAGAAGCTTTTGCTTGAAATAATTTCAAGCAAACGGCACTTGATTTACAGTCCTAATACAACACATTATTTATACTGTTGCAAACCTTTAAGAATGCAAGTTGCTCACTGAAGATAAGTTTAACTACAGCAGTAGATGAGGGTGGGTTTGATCTAGTGCTTAGAACATTGCATCACTGTGCAAGAGAAGTAGGTCTTATTGCCAGCTCTGCTACTGACCTGACACACACCACTTCACCCCTGCCCTACTGCGAGCCTTATTTAAAAGTGGGAATACTTCCTTTATATAATGCTCTGAGATCCTTTTAAGCTACTTATGATTCATTATTCTAGTAGACAGAAGAAAATAGAGTATTGTTAGAGATTCATATCCCTCAATTTCTGAGTACTGCTATATTTAAGTTTGCAAGTGCTTTCACCATTTTGCTTACAACAAATTCAAAGAAAAGTCAGGCTGAGCCACCGTGCACCGATATACTCAAACACTGCAGAGTTCACCAAGTCATTTTGACTCAGTCCAGTCCTTCCATACACTACAGGGAATGACTTAGGCCCTGAAGATACACAGTGAAAGCCAACAAAATTAGCATTTATCAGACCGTATTGGGGACACTATCCCCCACTGTCACTGGGGACAGTGTCTAGTTGATAAATTTAAGATTAGAAGAACTTATACCACCATACCCATGGTAGTAAAATCTAGACAATTGGAGGGATCCAAAGAGCAGTGGAAAATGTACTATTATGCATAGAAATGTGTCCTAGCCACTAGACTACATGCCCAAACGACAAGCACTGGTTTGTACTCTGTCTGCTAGCTCACACTGTCACATCTCCACCACGGCTAGACACTCACACTCCCAGTAGTAAGCGAGTACTAGGATGGGAGCACGTGCTACACTTCCACTTTTATTTAATAAAACAGACTTGGTGCTCAGCTTCACTTTCACAGTGAGATTGGATGCTGGTTTCAAGTACAAAGAGAAGATCTCTCCAGGACAACTGTTGTCACTATGCCACAAACCCAGCACTGAAGTGGAAACCGCAAAGTGAGAGTTTAGCAAAAGCTTGGCTTGATCTATTGACCAGACCTATTGAAGATGTGACTGCTGACTGAGAAGCAGCCAGGAGCATTCAGAGCTTGGTCTCATGAGAAGCCAAGTATGAGCAGAATAGTGCTATTTCTGCAGCCTGTGCCTGCTAGGGCCAGAGGATGCTGGATGTGCTCTGTATTCCTGGGGGAGGGAAGACCCCACCCTCAGCTATTTGTCTTTACCTGAAGCCCTGATCCTGACTGATTTTAGCAGAAAGATGGACGAGGCACACCACACCCAATAATTAACTTTTGTACTGATTGTGGCAATGGTCAGAGCAGAGGTCATCTGATATGCTTGTCTCCTGTGAAGCATTAAGAGAAATGTGAGGATTTGCAGCTCTCAGACTTACTTCAGCGGGAAGCAAAGATGTTTGGCGTGCCGAAAGCAAATGGGATCAGTGGTTTTCCTGTGTTTCTTAAAAGTGCTAAAGGGACCTGGTTCATTCAAGCCACAGGAAGGCACATTAATATCTGATAAGCTTTTGACAGAACAGCACTAAAACAGTTGCCAGAAGATTTGAAATGCAGAGACATGGGACTAGGCAGATCCAGTAACAGGCTGAAGCACCTATAGTGACAATTAGACAGAAATGCATAGGTCTAGAAATGCAATTCAATACCCCTAATCTCCTTTCCCATCATACACCCACCCCACCCCCCAGTCACCAAGACTGCAGGTCTCTTCACTTCCCTCCAGAAGTCCATAAGTCCCTTCAGCCCAGTTTCCCAAAATTGGGATGTTCACAGTGCTGCTTTTACAGAGCTATGGGCAAAATATCCCCCTCCAAAGACAAGTCCATCCCACTGCTTTTTCCACAGAGGGCATGAGGAATGAGAACACCATGCAACTGCATCCCTATATAGGTGACAGGTGAACCCGCACACTATGAATTTCCAAGCTTAGCTTTGCTTAGCTTTTCTGTGTGCCTGATGGGAGCACCTCTGTGCTGAGCTCCAGCCTCACCCTGACTGGAGCTGAAGTAGTGGGTACATACCCTTAGAGCCTGGATCCCCCCATGTCACACATCATTACTGTGACCACAGGGCTATTCTTCTAGAGAATCCCCTTTAGATGCATTAAAGGAGAAGAATGATTGCTTGCTTACTCCTTTGACAGACAGCAACACACACCTGTGATGCAGCAGAGGATCTAACAGCAATGCACATGTAAGATGGGTCCTGCCCTCTGTCACAACTTATTTGTCCCTCAGTAATAGTAGAGGAACTGTCTTCTGTGGGGCCATGGGGGAATTGTTTGCATTTCTTTTAAAGTCTCTCCCTCCCACTGATGTCTTTGTTTCCTGGCCTGAGACAGCCCAGCCCTTAAGCCAACACACCTGCAGAAGCTACATGCTCAGTATGGAAGCAGCAACAAGCTGCCCAAGGAGCAGCCTCCACAACATGGTATCCCTGCTGTTATCACCATATAGTCAAATCCCACTCTCAGAGCAGCGAGTCCTAGACAAGCAGATGGGCTTCGCTACGTGTAATGTCTGCGTGGGCAGGGGTGAGGAGTTGCTCACCCCAGCACTTCCCAATTGCCTGGGTTTTGGCAGTTGCCTCCTGACCCTGAGCTGTGCCCTTGTTTAATGAGCTGGTTTCTCTAGTTCTCTTTCTGTGCCATTTATCTCCCCTTGGACAGGGGGACACAGGGAGCCTAAACCTAAGCCAGGAGCCTGGGCTCTACTCTAAGGGCCATGAGAGCTAAGCACTGCAGCACCCGCATCCTTATGGGATCTCTCTCTGCACAGCAGTGAACCACATGGTCTGGTGACTAAAGCACAGACTTGGCCATTGGTTTCTACTGCCAATTCCAATATTGACATCTTGTGTTGTTAGCTAATACTTGCAGACAAAAAGGACATCGATGGTTTATTGCTTAAGCACACTTAGCGCTTAAAAAAGAAGGCTATTCTCTCAAAAAGTACTCCCAGCATCTAACACATCAGCCCAGTGTAGTCCCCTATTTAGTAACATTTCCTTACATATTGTTTTCACTTTGACTCACCTTTCATTATAGTTACTCAAGTTTGCATAAAACTAGATCTCTGTTTTTATGGAGGTTCATCAGTTGCAAGCAGCAATGCCCCTTCTATTCTTCGGAAGATATTTGTAGTAAATAATCGTTGCTTATACAGTGTCATCTTCCCACTCCCCAAAGTTCTCCATGAAATTCTATAGGAAGCCATGTTGCTCACCTTACAGCACAGATACTTCTGAAGCAGATCACACTTACTTAACAGTGTTTAAGACTATAAAACTTCAGATAAAAACTGACAAATAACTTCATATCCAGTTGAAGTGGAAGGCAAAGCATAGCTAGACATCAGATTTTGTAGTGCCAGTGCTTTATAAGAGTGCTACAGGAACCACAATGACTATAAATGGTCAGAAACTCCATTTTAGGTTTCATGCAAGAGATGGCACTGTTAGCACCAGCAATTAATTTAGAACTAGGAGGAGGTGTGTGTGGGAGGGCACAGATGTATTTTTAAAGGTAGATTACAAACATTAATATTAGAATAAGTATTTTTGTTTCTGTTTTGATTAACAGAAGGTTATTAATTTTTCACTGAAGAAAGACTCATACATTCCATTGCAAGCAGATTGATATTTCACTTGGACACAGGAAACAGAAAATAGAGTCAGCTAGGAAAGGAAACCCAGAAATCCAATGTCAAGCAAGCTATGTTTTTTGTTTAATCAAGAATTGATTATTCCCCCTCCCCCCCCAATGAAAAAAACCCTATGTATACATGTGTACCAGCACCAGTATTGTAAGTGGGAAAAGGTGAAGAATTTAGATCTTGCTAGGCAAGCATCATATGAATCTTCACTTACTAGATACTACAGATAGTGGCCAAACATTTCTAGTTTTAAAATCCCAGACTAGAGTTAAGAAAAAAACCCAAAACCCTCAGCAAAACAAGCAATATTTGCAAAGCGGACTTTCTATGCCTAAACTCACTCAAGTCCCATAGATGTTTCTTGCTAACCTTGCAACTCACCTTAGTTACACAGGCTACCAGTAAAGCACCAAACCTCTGCCACTGAGCATAGAAACTCAAACACGGGGAGCTGCAAAATACCTATTTTAAACCTTGGCCCTTGACTAGGATTGCAAATGAGGAAGGAGAAGAGCTGTCTCCTTGGTGGGTCCTGGCCTGGCAGGTGTGTCTAAATCACGCAGAGCTAACACGGCACAGCTGAGTAAGGTGGTGGTTTGGGTTTGTGTGGCGGGGTTTTTTGGTAGTGGGGAGAGGGCTGCAGGGGTGGCTCCTGTGAGAAGCTGCTAGAAGCTTCCCCGGCTCCAAGTCGGACCTGCCTCTGGTCGTGGCTGAGCCCCTCAGTGAAGGTGGTAGTGCCTCTGGGAGAACAGATTTCAGGAGGGGAACCTGCAGTGAGTAGAGAGGTTGGAATGTGAGAGGAACCCCTGCGCAGACACCGAGGTCGGTGAAGGAGGAGGAGGGGATGTCCCCGCAGCCTGTGGTGAGACCAGACGGCAGGCTGTCCCCCCCCCAGCCCACGGAGGGGAGTGGGGGAGCAGATGCCCACCTGCAGCCTGGGGAGAGAGGAGCCCATGCAGAGCAGGGGGATGGAGGCCCCCCAAGATGGCCACCACTCTGTGGGGAAGCCCCCCAAGATGGCCGCCGCTCCATGGGGAAGCCTGCGCTGGAGCAGTCTGTGACTGAAGGACTGCAGCCCGTGGAAGGGACCAGTGCCAGAGAAGTTCATGGAGGACTGTCTCCTGTGGGAGGGACCCCATGCTGGAGCCGGGGACGAGCGAGGAGTCCTCGTCCTGAGGAGGAAGGAGCGGCAGAGACAACGTGTGAGAAACCGACCACAACCCCAATTCCCCGTCCCCCTGCACTGCTGGAGGGGAGGAGATAGAGAGAACTGGGAGTGGAGGTAAGCTGGGAAGGAGGGAGGGGTGGGGGGAAATTGTTTTAAGATGTGGTTTTACTTCTCAATATTTTTTATTTGTTTAGTAGTAAATCAAATTGATTTTGTTTCTTCCCCAAGTTGAGTCTGTCTTATGACCATAAGAGGGAAGTGATCCCTCCCTGCCTTGTCTTGACCCATGAGCTTTTCTTTATATTTTCTCCTCATCATCCCACTGGGGTGGGGAGGAGTGAGTGAGCAGCTTCATGGTGCTTTGTTACCGGCTGGGCTGAAACCAGGACAGGTGGTGCCGTTTCTCTGATAGGCAAATGTAGCCAATACTTAAGATATTCACTATGGTGTGAGGCACCCAGACTCCCCTCTCGGGTAGGGAAGGGAGCAGAGGCTACCCTGAGATGTACTTTTAAGCATTTAATAAAAGCCCCCTTTTCCTCCTTCTGCTTTGGTGCTGAAGCCCAGTAAAAGGCCTTTTAATCACAGCATTTCCTATTAGTTCCTTTGGGTGGTTTCCCACAGCATTTCCTATTAGTTCCTTTGGGTGGTTTCCCGTCAGGCTGTGGTTTCCTAATTGGTGAAGCTGACTGAAGTGGAGGCTGGAAGCCGTCCCTCCACTCCACCCCGGCAGCATGTTCTCACCCCTGCCCTGTGCCAGTCCAAGCATCCCTGTGGCGTTGCACTCAGCTTTTGCGTTTGGTTGGGTTGATTTTCAACTGGGTCAGCCCTGTGATCCAGCTTCCTTGTGCCTCATGAACACTTGTGACAGAACAAGGGATGGAGTGGGGAAAAAAATTGGCTAAGGGTGCCCCTTTTTGTCAGCAGCCTGCTTTTGGAGCAACTAAAACCAATTACGGTGCTAAGGCACTGCTGTGTTGCCTTTTCTGAAGGGTGTATGGTGCAGGGTCTGAATGTACCTTTTTCCAGAGAGTCTGAACGCTCTCAGCATCTAGCTCAGTTCTTTAAAACAAATTGGTCTTGAAGTCTCAGTGTACATGTGTCCTAAACGGTGAATGTATTTATTGTGCAGGGAGGAGAATAATTCATAAGTGACAGAAATACAAGCTGATCTTTTTGACCAATTAAGTTACTGGAAAGTGGCAGTTTCAACAGTCTGATGATGCTTCAGTGTTAGGAAGCCAGAAAGGTATGATAAGAATTGTGTTATGTGACGTACATCTAAGTCACTTATTTTTTAATAAAGGGAAAAAAAGGTTTTAAAGTTTCCTACTATCAACCCACCAGCAATTACATTTAACTGCTGAAATCCAGAGCTGCCCAGCTCTGCCATAAAGCAGCTTTTCTTGGCATGTTGGGCAATTTCCTAGAGTAAGAAATCCTGTAACTAGAATATCACGGGAGGGCACAAAATACACTGTGAGGCCCTTTTCATGCCTTTCAGGAAAAAAATCCTAAAACTGACATAAGCCAAATTCCGGCAGGTTAGGGTTGTTTGAAAAAGCTGTTTTGCTTTCTCAGCCAGAGGGCAACAGGAGAGGGAAAACATACAGTGCCCAGAGGTTTCCCCCAGTGCCATCCACAGACTTCAAGGGATGATGAGCAGAACCATCATACTGCATGCACACCAGGATCGCCCCATTCCCTGGCCTTCTGCTGAATCTCTGAGGAGAGCGGGAACATTGTATACGATTTAGAAAAAGCAAAATCAGAAGTTAAGGGAAATGCAACTTCCCTCCTTACTGTTGTGTCTTGGATCAGGGTAAGATAGATTTTGTTTGCCCTTCCCGTGTTCCTCCTTTGCGTGTCTAGTGTAAGACCTGACTGCTTTTAAAAATGCACTCTGACTTATGAGGTACTTATTTGCTGTTGGGCACATGGGGGTGGCACTACTCTGGAGAAAGCCTGAAACATTGGCATTGGGAGAAAAAAACCTTAAATGACAGCTGTCACACCGCTAAGGGGCTCAGTGTTCATCACAGGCAGAGGCTGAGCAAAGCAGCTTCCCCCTGTTTGACAGATTGTCCCATCCTCAGCTTAATGACGTTCACAGCACTGAAGGAATCTGTAGGAATGCCCTAGCATCCTGTTGTATCATCTTTCCTGGAGTTATGAAGTCATTGGGATTCAGGTAGAAGGCTCTGCGTTGGTCCTCCAGGCAAGCTGTGTGAGACCTGTAGGTTGAGATGCTGAATCTCAAGCATTTTCTGCTGACATACAAACTCTTACCTCACTAAGGAATAGGGACATGGTCTTTCCACTTCCATATTTTCAGGTCAGCTGTGGAGGAAAGCACTGCCCTTTCTGTGTCAAGGCAACGCTCTTTGCACTATACTTTGCTTCTTCACCGGAGCATTTTCCAAAGGATTGGAGAAGAATTAGAAAGCAACCAGGGCTTGATGCTGTGGCTTATTTAAATTAAAAAAAAAAAAAAAAAGAAAATAAGTTTGGCTGCAGAGCCAAATGTTTCTTCCCAAAAAGCACTATCATTTTCTGCTTCCCCAGCACAGGACCCAGATGGGACCAAGAAAACAATCTTCCTGCATTGCTTCTGGTACATGTCACTAATTTAACACAAGGGATGTTGTTGATAGACACCAGTTTCTCAGCCTTCCAGTGTCATTAGTGATATGGAATCTGCTGCGGAGTCTGGTACAATGCCTTGTTTGCAGTAGCTTTGCTGCATGAAAAGAGAAAGTCCATCCACCACAGTTACAGGCACGTATGAAATATTTGTTCTTTAGCATGACTCCTAATGCAGAGCTTGTGTTCATGTGTGCCTAAGCTTTTACAGTAAATATATATCTATATTATGAAGCAATGTTTGTTCAGCATAGTGGATTTTGCGCAGCAGAGAAACTTACGTTATTCCACATTCCCTGCTTTGCTGGTGATCTCTCCTGCTTTTGAGGAGCTAGGACATACTTGTATGTTAAATACAGAAGTCATCCACCATCAAAGTGGCAAAAGAAGAAAACCTGAGACCTTCCTGTGGTGCTGGTTTGAGGCAAAGACTGAAAAATGAAAAAAACACGTCACTTCTTTCCTGCTTTGGATGTGGAAGCAGATGACAAACCTGGCATGAAAGAAAGTTGGTTTCACCAGTGGATAATGGACCTCCCCTGGTTTCGGAGAGTGAAACTCCGGTACCTACGCCTGCTTCTGACACACTGGCTGTCACATGCCCCACCTCGTAGACAGCAGCCTGACACTCTGCACCATGCACAGGCTGTCAGCAGCAGCCTTACCGGGTCTGTATGTCAGACTCCACTGCTCCCCGCCTCCTGTTTGCCTCCCAAAGCTATATAAATGGATTGCTATCATTCGGTGCCGATGCCCTCTCTGCCAATGTTTGTTTCATGCATGCTAATGAGAAGACCAGTAAGAACAGATTTATGTTTGGCTCGGCCCAGAGGTAACACGCATGAAAACGCTGACACAAATGCTGAATAAAAGGGATTTGAAAATCAACATCCCCTACTGTTACCAGCTACAGTGTAATCCTTTTCCAGGCCTGTTGGGAAATGTCCTCGGAGAAGCTCTGACATCCGTGCAGCTGCTTCTCTCCTCAGCAGTTCAAGCTTGCTTTCACATTTTTGATCGCGGCAAAAAGAAATGGCAGGGAGTGCGCACATGAGAGAGAGATTATCTTCATTTCTTAAACTTAGTTTTGGGGATAACGTTGTTTATATTTCTGAGAATTAAATGGCCAACCAAAGAAGATAATGGATGGGAAGTAGCTAACTCCTAGGCACTGCTTTTGCCGCCTTGCATGCTAAACGCCTCGCAACTGAACCTTTTGTCTAATCCAGTACGGTTGTTCGTACAGTCACAACTCTGCTTTCTTGCAGGCCTTTCAGGCAATGTGCAGAAATGCAGCTGGGAAGATGCGAGGATGTGCATGATCTTAACTTCTTTTTCCCACCATGCCTGTTCTTAATCCCCTAAGGTATCTATTTACTGCATCTAGCATGAGACATGGCTCTAGTCTTCCCCCTTGAGCAAAGAAGGCATATCTGGGAACGTCAATGCTGGCCTTCAGCCGAGGAAGGCAGCACAGCTCCCTGGGAGTCCAAGTGACTTCGCATTTGCACTCCCCCAGAAACCAAATGGCGGCCCACAGGATTAGATGAGTACTGACAGAAAGCATTTAAGAATGTGAAGAGGACTGAAGAATGTGCAAAAGCCCAGGTCCAGGGCTAGAGTCCTTTGTCTCGATCAGTGCAGCTTGCGTGTTGACTGGGGTGGAGCAGGGAGGCCTGGGAGCTTTAGTATCTGTGGATAAATACCATCCTAGTAACCCATTCCTACCATGTAGATTTTTGGAAGCCCTGTGTACTGTAGTTCTTTTGCATTTGTCTTTGCTAAGATTATCACTTAGGCTGGACTATAAATGGGCAAATCTTTCCTAAAAATCTGAGAGTAAAATAAATGAGCTGTCTAGGCTTCCCCTACAATCAACATAAAGAGATGGGAGAGCCCCCCCCTACCCCCAACTAATTCACCCCACTTCTCCTAGGATGGAGTAAGTTACTCTCAAAAGATGCTTTATTCATCTCTGTTGACTATAATGGGGACCTAGGGGATAGCTTAGATCTGTCTTGCTTTCAGATTGCATCCAGTCTAGATGGGAGGGGTGTGAGTATTCTAAGCATCACCATAGCTGCGTTAGAGAGATGGCTGGAGGGAGCCTGGGTGCTTGGAAGACCTCAGCCCACCAAGAGGGCAGATTCATTCCTTTGCCTCGCTGAAAATCTCACTAACTGTGTACATGCAGCAAGTATGTTTTGGACACTGAAAAGCGAGTGTTAGGTAATAACTCCTAGCAGATTACTTTAAATTTATAAGTGGTTATAAATAATGAATGGGTACACTTCAGCTTTTAAAGCTAGCTATGTACTCTGAAATTTAAAGCTTCCATTCAGCAAAAGTGTTTATTTAGTTTCAGAGAACTGCATTCTTTTTTTTTTTTTTAGCTTAACAGATAACCTATTAAAAAATGAATGAATATTTTAGGAGCTGTAACAGCCCTACAGTAAATAGAAACCTGACTCTATAATATTGCACCCAATTTTTTTTTTGGTTGTCTATCACTGTGTGTGACATTGCTGATCGATCCTGCCTCTCTTGCCAATGTGAGGATAAGGAGGCATTTGTGTCCATAGAGATGGCCTCTCTTGTCCATCCAATCACATATGATTCAGATGACCTTGGAAAAGTCACCTGAAAAACAAATAAATTACTCATTGCGTGTCATAGTGGATCTAAAGCCCAAATCTATAAGGCACCTCTGGAGATGCTGACTACTGGCATTTCAATGAGAATTGAGGGTACTCAAAATTAGTTAAAACTTTATAGAATTGACCTTGTGGGTCTTGATCGAAAGCCCATTAAAGCCCAATGGAAAGACTGACCATCTTCAGTGGGCTCTTGATCAGTTTGCTAGAAAGGAACCCCGAGATATAAGACAAAGAAACCATGCTGAAGAAGACCTCAGCACAGCCCTGACACTATCAACCTCCTGTACAGTGATTTCTCTACATGCCAGTGTGAAAAAAGACCTGAAAAGGAACTAGCTATCCCAACCATGTCTCTTGTCCATGTGACCTTTTTCTGTGTATCTTTAGGTATTGCACTTCATACTGGGATTTGTCTGTACCTAATGGTTCTGTACCAGTCACCAGTGCATGGGGTTTTGATATGATTCAGTACTGACTTCTGGTGCAAGCTGAGACTGCTTTATCTCTTCCTGGGATCAATAGGAGTTAAGTACTACCCAGGTTGTGCCTAGTGAGCCATAGCTGGAGATCAACATCCACACAGACTGAGAAAGAATGAGGATGTGTTTATATATATTGTTAGCATGTTTTGAGGTAAATATTGATTCACTTCACTAATTTGATAATTAGGGATTAGTTTCTTTTGTGGTGCAGTTTTTTTTTTCTGGCTGTTTTTTTGTTTGGGTTTTTTTTTTTTTTTGGTTTGTTTTTAAACGAACTTCCAGTGTTTTCTAATTTGCGAAAGAATTACTGAAGTAAAAATGAATTAATGAATGTATCCCTAACTAGCTGTAATTTTCACTCCCTGTCTGGCTTACTTTGCACAATAAAGGATATGTGGAAGTTGCAAAGGATTTTGTCAGACCTGTAAATAAGGCTGTTACATAATTGTCTCCTTCCCTCCGTCTCCATCGGTGTCCTTAAATAGAGGGGTTGGCACCACTTGCATAACCGATTCCCATTTTCCTCCTGTTTTCCTCTCCCTTCTGGCTGGAGTCTCAGGACAGACCCTGCTCCCTATACCTGGAGCAAGCTTCCTTCTTCATCCCCGGCAACGTCCCGGCAGCGGCTAACCCTCCCTTTGGGACCTGCTGCTGGCTACAGCCCGCTGGGACCCAGGTGTCGGGGTGTGTTTGTGGATGGCGAGGGAGACTGGGGCTGTCCCTGCTCCGGCAAGTGCGGTGCATCTTCCTGGACCTGGTCAGGGACAGGTCATCTACTTGACCCCACCTGAAGCCTGTGTCTTGTCTGAATAGGGAGTCATTGCCGCGCTAGTTCAGGAGGGGTGCTGTGCCTCTCTGGGGCCAACCTTGAAATCCATGGAAGTGGTGGGTTTGACCAAGCTCCTTTGGTAAAGCTCTTATGGTAAAGCCCAGCTTTTATGGCAGATATCCTTACGGTAAAGATAAGGGCTGCCCTGGATGCTGAGAGCCCGGGACATCACGTGTTGGCTGCTCTTTCCTTAGAGCAACACCACGCACCGCCATTTTCTTCCAGATCTTTTTTGATGTTAAGCTGCTTCTCCCCGGTCTGCTAAGGAAGTGAGCTGGGGAGGAGATGCCTTGGTTTGGAGGATTTTACGCTAACAGCTTGGCTGAACCCTGTTGTGTGTCTTAACTCCAGGCAGGGGGGGCCCATGACCGTTGGGTGGGCTCCGCAGCATCCCTGATCCGGCCCCAAGGATCCAGGTGGGATGCATGAAGCTCCTGCTGCCCCGCTCAGTCCTGGCTCAGGGGAAGGTCTGCAAGGGATCCTCCAGGCTCTGCTCCTCTTATCTCTCACTGCTGCGAAAGGGAAGTCAGACATCTAGAGGGAATACGTCCACAGGATATTACAAGCCACTCACACAGGCTCTGATAGAAGCAGAGTATTGTAGTAAAATGATCCTTTATGGTCTCAAATGTATTTAAAAAAAAAAAATCTACTTGGGAGAGTATTTTGACAAATACCTCATTAAAACCCCCAGAATCTCACACTGCACCAGTTTATGTAAATCCCAAGGACAAAGGAATATTTAACTTTTCACGTACCATAAATAAACCTGTTAAACTAATATATCTCCAAGGAATAAGAAAATAGGCAAATACAGTAAATACATTAGTTCTGCTCCACTTTTATGTGAGAGGTGCTTTCCTTTGTCTGTCAGACAGGCACTTCTTTCTGGAGGGGAAAAAAGGGAAATTGTTATTGATGAAAGGTGGCAGCCTATTTGAATCTCAGGAAGCAAAGTCACGGCCTTCAATTGAAGGAGTGGCCAGAGCAGGCAGAGTACATGGGAGACAGTGGAAAAATCAAAGGGAAAGGAGGGAAGTCTAGTGGCTGAAAAGGAGCATGAGGTGGATGCTAAATACAGCTCCACGAATGGCATTTGTGGTTGTTTAGAAGGAATTACAAAGTTAGTGTACACTGCCTCTCTTCTCAGCAGACGGGGAAGAAGACTTGGACCTCGCAGTTTTAAAAAGATCTCTCTTTTCTCTGTTTCTGGTTATAGTCATCTTAGTCAACATAGAAGAAGGTTTTGAGACTTGAGTCACAAATGAGAGGATGCGGGAGGAGAGAGCATTTTATACTGATCTGCTGCATGTAAATAAGAGGGGAAGGGTGTTGGGTGCCCTTCACTGCTGACAGCAGGTGGTGAGCTGTGATGAATGGGCAGTCTTATACCCAGGGCACGCACTACAGAGACTGCCTACTTCAGCCAAATTTAGGTCAGGATGTCTCCAATTCTAGTGTTAAGTCAGAGCTGACCTCCAGCAGGCAGAACCTCTGTAGACACTGAGGATGTGAGTGGTTCGTGAGACAGAAGCTTGAAAGACAGACCTTTACCTTTGATAGCACTTAGCTTCACAAATTAATTCCTCCCTTCTGAACCTTGTGAGTAAATACAAGAGAATTACGAGTTATGCTGAGATCTTTGGAAGAGATGGAGGAGTGTGGGTGCATGCTTGTTTCCATGTTGGACAGCAAGCATAGTAAAGGAACTGAGTGTGAAATCTGTGAGCAATCTGGATGCAAACCCAAACCTTTCTGTCTGTTCTGAAGGACAAGCCTGAGACACCCAGAGAAACCTAATCTTTCCCCCACCAGCATAAATCTGCAAGTCCTCAAAACATAGGTACTGCAGCGTACAGCAAACTTCTCCATTGTATGCCAGCATTGTGCCTCCACGGTGACACAAAGAGGCTGCATGTGACAACTGTGTCTGTGCTCCCAGCAACACACCTAGGAAAGGACCATCATGCCTTAGAGGTCTAGTTCAGGAGGTTTTACAGAACATCTACTCTGCTCACAACAATAATATAAATCCCTATACCCTTACAACAAACTTACAACCTATTGTAAGACCAAAGGCTTACTAAAATGTTCCATGGAAAGGACAGGGAGACAGGTCACCACCATTAATATGCTAGGTTGCTGATATAGTAGGGCATTTGTTAAAAAAAACCCAACCAAATAACCTCTAAACCAAAACTTATGGGGAGAAAACCCAAACCCCCACACCAAGTGGTTCTAGGCAGTCTGACCAGTGGAAGACATCCCCTGTTCCTGAATCTAGAGATCAGTTTAACCTTGAGTGCATGTGTGGAAAACACACCAGCCAGGTAACAGAAAATTCAGTGCCAGTAGGAATGTCAACATGCCCTGCCTGCATCAAGTCACTAGTTACAGGCAGCATTAATTCTTTCATCCTACAGACAATTAAGGTGTGAGAAGTGGGGGGAGAATTCCTATATTTGGCCCAGACAGGCCAGAGGAAGACAGGTGTATGAAATTAATACAATGCAAATATGATGCAAATGCTACTGATACAGTCTCCTTTCCACCCCTCAGAAGTACCAAAACGTGGGACACCCAAGGGTTTTATCACAGGCTGGCTTTCTTAGCTGCAGGGATTTTTCTACTGAGCTGCAGATTTCTTTCTATATGCTTTCAGGTCTTGGTTTCTCCCATGGAGCTGTAACTAAAGTTGCTCCAACTAAAAGCACGTGCTTTTCTGTGATATGGATGCTTATCCTCTTCCTTTTCAGCAAAAACAAGCTTTTTTTTTTTTTTAAAAAAAAAAAAGAAAAAGGCTTATAGAGGTGGAAAATGATCTGTGCAAGGGCTTGCTCTGTGCTGCTCAGTTATGTTTGTTCCTCTATGTGAGCCATATCTTAAGTGATACTTCTGGTTTCCTTACACTGCCTTGCATTGCACCATGTAGCCATTCCCTTCAGCTTGTTTCTGTGAATGTTAGGTGTGCTCCTTACCGCCTTCTCTTTAAAATGCTCTTCTGAAAATGGTGCTCAGCTCTATCAAGTTCTTTCTCACATGTTGCCCGATGCAGTGAAAGGCATCAGGGGGAGAGTGGCAGCTGCTGGTCTCCATTTAGTAGGCTCGTATATGACATAAGACTATAAGAGCAACAGTACTGGGTTAGAGCAATGTTTTAACTGGCCCAATATGCAGTCTCTGTTGTTGGCCAAAAGCAGATGCCTAAAGAAGCGCGTCAGAGTAGAGAAAGTACGTATAATACTTCCTCTGACTATACTTCCAGCTCTGTTTCCAACTCAGGGACGTCCTGAACCAGGACTTATTTCTGTGCACCTGAATTTTTTTTATCCATCAGCTTGTCCAACCGCTCTCTGAATGTACCTAAGGTCATAGCATACCTTGTGGCAAGGAGTTCCCCAGTTCAACTTTGTGTTTGCAGAGAAACTACCTCCTTTGTTTGTTTTGAACCAGCTACCTACTAGCTTCATTTGGTGCTCAAGGTTCTTGTTTCAGAAAAGGCAAGGTAACAGTCAGTGTGTGTCTACCATCTTCATGGCACTTGCTACTTTATCGTCCTATCAGATGTCTCATTTCTAGGCTGAAAAGTCCTAGATGACTTAGTGATCCCTTGTATGTAAGCTTTTCTATACATCCTCATCGTCTTTCTCTGAACCTCTCCCAGCTCTGCTATGCCCCCTCCTGAGATGGGGAGACCAGAGCTGTAGACAGTCTCCAAGATGTGGGCAAACTGTGGATTTCTACAGTAGCCTGCGGATAGTCTGTGTTTTCTGCTTGGTTCATCTCCTAGGAAGTCCTAACATTTTCAACTACTTCAGGCTGCCAGTGTCTGGAGTCAAACTTCCAGAAGAAATGTATACTAATGAATCAATTTTGAAAGGAAAGGACCACATGTACACATTTGATGCAATGTGTTTATTCACTGACTTTCGTTACATGAATCATATGGGAAGGATCACTTGAGCGCAGCTGCTAGCTGAAGCAAGTAGCAGCCTGCAGATGAAGATAACATGGTGATCTAGAAAGGTTAACAGGTACAAAAGAAGATATCAAAAATTTGTGGGCTTGCTAGTGGAATTCTCAGGCACTGGTGGCCAGAAAGGACTGGGTCTTCAGATAATGCTAACACATCCCATGAACTAGGCATCAGAGTTCCCCTTCCTATGTTAACCCCATAAGACCAAAGCAAGATGATTACTCAGTAGAAAGCACTAAACTTGCCACTGAAGTACTTTTTTCCAGCCACCATTAGAACACTAATTTTTCAGCCATCCTGAAAGAAGTCATCCCTGACAAATCTAGGAGCACTCAACTTTTCTTTCTGTGCTCTCTGAACAAGCTCTTTAATTCCTGGTTCCTCGAAGAGGGAGCAGGTGCAGTCCTGCTATCCACCTGAAGCCACAGGGACACTGTCCAAAGGTGTTAATCCAAAGAAGACGTGGTACAGCATCAGAAACCACTTATCAGAGGCCAGGCTCCACCTTCAGTGATCTGGAGTTTTAGGTTTCTTGGACACATTGATCAGTGTAAATGCAGGTCAATAGAGGCTTTTGTGTTGGTATTTAAATATTAATCACATTTTATTAGATGTTTAGAGGGACTGTGTGTGTGTGTGTGTGTCAGTGTTTGTGTGTAGCAGGTGGTTAGTAAAATCTGGCAATGTCAGATCAGGCAGCAAGGGGGGCTGTCTTGCTGCTGCACAGTGGAACTTCAGTGCCACAGAAAAACAAAATGGTGCTTTCTAGACTTACACAGAACAGAGACAACAGAGCCCTATGGGACAGCCAGGAAGCGATGTCTAGTCATGCATTTGAGCTCTGTGGTTGTGCGCCGAGTTCTTCCATGGCTGGTAGCAGGAGAGTCAAAGTTAGGGCGGGGGGATATGCAGCTGGTGCCCTGTGCCTTGAAACACATGCCAGTACACAGTGAGTCAGCTGCAGTCATCCAGACTTGCACTGGTAGCCTCCATCTATCCCAGGGGCCTTGGATGACATCAAGTGACAGACATTAAAGTAGAAAAACAGAGTGGGATGCTTCCCGGCAGGCCATTATCATGGACTGCAAGGACAGATGCAAGGGCAGCTCAGGTCTATGCTGCTTATCAGCAAGGTGTGAACAAGAGGTCCCAGGCTGTGTGGGAGGGCTTTGGGGAGCCCCTCAGAGTCTCAGAGGGTCAGCTAAGTATAGATGTGGCCAGTGCTTTTCCATCCCAACACTGGGCAGGTAGTACCTGGAACAGTTCTTTACGGCTTTGTGTCTCTTCACTGAGATACAGCCTGTATAGCCCAAGAGCATGATAAAAGCTGATCCAGATCTGAAGTGTCTGGAAGAGGGTTGGAAACCAGGACTACAAAGGGTTATTTTCCTGGCTGCCATATTCCCTACTACTCACTGAGAGGTGGTGCCTGACTGCTTCTCCACAGTGTTTTGAGGCAGCTGTGTAAGTGGGACTGTAAGACCCGTCTGCGAAGTGTGATCAATATTGAACGGGAGGGATGGGGCAGATTTGGTAGTTCCCAAATGCCTCTGCTGATCAATGCCAGAGTGAAAGCTGAAGCGGAAACAGATGAATCAAAGCAGCATTGTAAGGGGCAGAAAGCTGTGGAAGAAGGTACATGATAGCTTGAACAAAGTGATAGGAAGAAGACAGACATCCAGGAGAGGCAAAGAAGAAGGCAGAGCATAAATCCAGGGCCTTGGTGAGGGACTGGCAAATTGCAGAAAAACTCTGGAGTATATATAAAATAGGACTTTTATTGGGACTTCCAGTGAAATCTGGAACAATGAGGGGCTGAACCAAACAGAGAAAAAAAATCTCTAGAAAGAAGGGCATGCATCCTTCCATCTATATAGATGCAAAAGCCCTCTTGGAAACGTGTGCTGAACTCTTTGTTGTTTTATCCCTCCTACAATAGAACAGGGAAATTATCACTGGGAAAGGCCAAGGCACTATTTCAGTATCACATTTCCCAAAGCAAACGAGAGTGAAATATAACTGTGGATGTAATTTTACTGCCTTATGCAAGCAGTCAGACATATGCTCATGATTATTTTAATTGTAAAAGGATGACTGCCTCTCTTGTGTTAAGGAGAAAGGAAATTCCTTTTTCTCCTGATTGTTTGCGAGTCTGGATTCATGTCATTAAAGGTCCACAGCAGTTCCAAAAATTAAGTCATACACGCTGTGATGGGCAGCTGGCTTGCCCACCACTTTCCCTAAGAGCTGGAGTGACAGCTGTGGCTGAAGAGGACACTCACGTTCCCAGGAAGCCTCTTCCAGCGGCTTTAGCTGCCACCATGAAAGGCTCACATCTTAGATCCGTCTTCTCCTGGAGATCAACCTTAAGCTTGCAACTGTCAGAATGCGGTACAGGGATCACGTCTGAAGGAAAACATCTTCCTAGTTAGGGAAAGCCGTCACGCCTTCATTTGTCATATTCTTCAGATAATTCTAACTGTCTGCTGTAGAGGTATGTGCTGGATAAGTACAGTATCTATGCACATAGAAAGCTTGCTTCTGACAGCTCACAGTCAAACCATCTTTCCTGTCTTTGATAATATCTGTAAGGAGCTCTGGATACTACGGTGATGGGTATTTTAGGTGTACCCATCAAAGAAAAAAAACAAATGACAGGATAATAAGGGTGAACAATACTTTCCTGGTGACATTCAGAATAATGTGCACCTTGTCCTGTGTGGTATTTCAGTAGGCATTGGACCCAGAACCCTCCAAGATTTCCTGAGCTTTTGTTCAGTCCGTAGCCTTGCTTTGAGCCACAAAGGTGGTCAAATTCAATTATTATCACTGAATGTCCCTAAAGTATACAGGCTCACTTGAACCTGAAACTCACAGAGAAACTTGGAGATGCAAAACTTTGCAGAAAGAATGGATGTAAAATGCCTGCACAACCTTTTGACTGAACTGAAACATGGTTTTGGGTCTCAAATACAACACTGGAAGTCATGTTGCCCCATTCGTTTCCAATTTTCTGTTTCTACTTCTTATATAGCCTTGGAGAAGACACTGATTATGCCTTCAGTTTCCTAAAACGTAAATTAAAATAATGGTTACCCACATTGTGATGGGGTCCTGACTCTTCAGCCATTAATGTCTTCAGAGTACTTTGGGATCCTGCATAGAAAGCATTAGAGAATGCCACTGTGGTGGTTTATAAGCAGGTGAGAGAGTATGTTTTAGCTAAGGTGGGAGGTGTAGGTGGAATAAGGTCAGATGCAGATGAAATGACTCAGACCTTTAGAACTGAAGAGTCGTTAGTCTATCTATCTGAGGACCTGATGTCAACTGCTGAATGTTTTGCCTGGGTTCTCATAAAGACCATCTTCCTGACAAAGAGAAGATTCAATAACCTGCTCCAAAATGGTGTTCCCAGTAGGCTGAAGCACTCAGAAGCCCATGATGCCATCAAGACATCAGTGTGTCATGGGCGAGTGGCTGGATTTCATGAGTCTGTGCTGAGTTACGGGCATACTTTCCATCACAGCATTTGAATCCTGCACACCAAAGAGCAGATGTAAGCAAGGCAGGGATCTAACACAGAACAGCTTGGGTGACATCAGAATGACTGTGTGCTTCTGATGGGAAATGGTAGTATCAGGGCAGAGCAGGTGTGAGTCATCTCCCAGGAGAGACAGGCAGAAAAAGGGAGATGGGGAGGGGAGGAGGAAAGCAAGAAACAGATTAGCTCATACAGATATATTCCCCTTGCCTGGCTTCCCCTCCCTTTGTGCATCCCCCTCTCCCTCCACAACACGCACACATAAGCATGGAGATTTGACTGTTACGGCTCGATTCCAAAGCCCTGTCAGACAGATCATTTGCTGCTTTGTTTTCTTCCCTTGCCCATCTCTGCCTCAAATTCAAGATCATTTAATATGAGGCTAGATAAAACTTGAGCAGTTCTTCAATACACATTTACTTTCTGCTGTGCATTAGTCCAGTTCAATACTTGCTGTGGCAGGGACTCAACTAAAAGCGGGATGAGGATCTAGACAGCATTGGCTGCAGAACGATTGCTGTATTTCTTGTATGATCAGCTTTCACCATATCCCCAGTGTGTTCCAAGTGCCTCGCTGTAATGACTTAAATATAAAAGGTCATGATCAGGGCAGGAGGTGCTTTGAGTTTGTTAGCTGGGTAAGACAGATGAGCAGTATATGAGCTGAATGGGTCAGAGGGAGAATCTATGTGTTATCAACACAGGGGAAAGGACACTCCAGTGTAAAACGACTCATGTTGCAAACGTTCCTCACCACCATTAAGCCCACAGAGAGCTAGATGTGTTCTGTCTAACAGGCAATGGAACACAGCTTCCAAATGCAAGCACAGTCCCACTCGGCAGTCCTAAAAATCATTCTGAGGCTGTAGCACCAGTATTTAGGACAATCGAGCAAATAACCTCTCCAGAAAAGGAATGGTACTCAAAATATTTGTTTGTTAGATTAAAAGCTAAAACAGCAGAAGAGTTCCTGGGAGGAACGGATTAATAACAAACAAGACAGCCACAGATCCCCACAGAGTCCCTGCTCTACCAAGTGACCTCACCCCTGTGCAGTGTGCCAAATTCTGCCAGATTGTTACCAAATACAGAATCAGTGATCTTAAACTGCATTTAGAGATGATGACTGTGCACCTAGAGTAACAATGGGGAAAAGAAGTAGGGCGACACTTTCTCATTCAAGTCCCAAAAGGCCAGGGAAGGGAGATGAATATTTCTTTTAATGATGAGAGACACAAGATGTACTGCTAAAGACAATAATGGAAAAGTGCCTAACAGGAAAGAAAGGGTCACTATGGAGGAACCAGTAGCGCAGAGTATTAATGAATATATAGAAGAGGTCAAACTCTAAACATGTTGGAAAGCATTAGTCAGGGCAGATGCTTGCACTGTTGCATGTACCTGTAACAAAGCCCAAAAGTTTTTCTCCTGCTGTGTCTTGACAACATTTTTCTCATCTGTAATGCTAGTAGAAGATTTTACATTTAAGTGTGGGTTTGTGTGTATGTATGGCAGGGAGTAAGAATTAATAAGTCAAATGAGAAAGCCTGGGGAAATTTGATGATTCTCCACGGTCCTGAGAGAGCTCCTTTTTTCTGCAAGCATTGAATGCCTTCCTTTCACACCATCTGAAATGATGGGGTGAGGTAATTAAGACAAAAATAAAGAGAATCAAACCACTGAGAAAGTCTCATAACGCCAAAGGTTTAGTGTTCAATAACTGACCGGGATGACTCATATCTGTAAGCACTCTGAAATCTTTCTGCATGTTGACACAAACCCATTGTCCTGCTGTTCAGTGTCTGTGTTCCAGTTGTCACAGAAAATGAAAGGACAATAGCTATTGTTATGTTGCAGCTGTATATTGTGACTGATTCATAGTTTCCTTTTTGGGGAGGAACACAAGCTGCTCTTGCGTGTTCTCAGGCATTTGCAACACACATATGTAATTCTCACATATCTGACGATGGTGAATATTAGACCTCACTCGCCGCTAATAAACCATCTTTAGCAAATAGCTGATATAAGCTGTTGTAAAAGTGGTATGAATGTTTCAAGGTGTGAGGCAAGGTTTTTAGCCTGGAAAATCTCTTTTATTAGATGAACTGACACATTTGGAGGGAAAGAACCCACAACAGAAAAGCCTTTGGGAATCCAAGACCTTCTCCAGGCTGAATGCTTTCCAGCAGAGGCTGAAAAAAACAACTTTGTCGCCAAATGGAAATTCTGTTTTTATAACAAGTTTGCATTTGTTGTAAAAAAAAAAAAAAAGAAAAGCTTTTGTGGTTTCTCATTTAACTGAAGCCCCAATATTTCAAAACAAACATGACATCTGTCTGTCTGCCTTTCAACTGATATTTTTTGTGGGGAAAACAATCCTTTCTCAATGAACTCCAGTCTGGCATAACATTGGAGAACACACTCTCGCTCTCATTTACATGAATACATCTTTTATTAACTGTCAGTACAGGAACAATTCATCATGTAAGACATAAACAGCTGATAAGTAAACAAGTTGGATCCTTTACTGGCATAAGTCAGCAGACCCATGTGAGTTCAGTGGGTCTCCATCAGTTTACATACCCTTGAGGTCTAACCCAGAGCTATGGGTAGGAACACAGGCCAAATCCGGACTGATTCTCCATTTTGTTTTCCTCAGCTGTTGAATGATAGTCAGCAGAAAGTAAAGGGGGAGTGAGCCCATACACAGAGGCAGTGCATGTGAGACTATGCATGTAGACAATCTTTTTCATTAAGCCATTAATAAACATGGATACAAATGAAAGATAGGTGCTGGGGCTGAAAGACATATGGACGTAGACGCTGCTCCTCTGACTTGCTCTCTTACTGTTCATCTCTGTTTGCTTGGGTGGCAGCCACATGGTTGCCTTTAAATAATTCAGGATCCAGTTTGCATGCATGGCCAGTCCTGCTTGTCACATTTTCTCACCTGATCACAAGTTCATCTCTCTGTAAATGAAGCAAGGTTTGTAAGGAGTTGCAATATCTTTTATTAGACTGGCTGATACACTGGTGGGGGGAAGGGAGGACAAGAAGAAGAGCTTGTGTGCCTGAAAGCATTTCTCTAATTGTATCAAGTGGTCTAACAAAAGATATTACTTCTCCCAACAGCTTGTCTTGCTGATTTCCTTAGACTGTCATGACTATCTTTTCTGTTATTTCAATGACTCTATGTTAAGCTTGTGTGGACCAAGAGCTGCATTCCTACTAAGTGCACACATCTATTGACACCTATGTGCCATTTTATTTACCTCCCATGCATAGTTCTACCACAGTTCATGAGGATGTGGGACTAAACAAGATTTGTTAATGTTTGAGTAAAGATTATTTGAATAATGGCTTGTCACTTCAGGATTAGAACCACTGATCTGACCATTTATACATGAAGATGTTAGCACTAGAACTGTTAAAAAGTAGACATCAGTAACAAAAATGAACTCAACAGTAAAATAACTCAGTCTGAGTCTCAAGCACGTTTTCCTACTGTAATATGGAGTACACCACTAATGGACACTGTTCTTTGCAGTCTGAAGTAGGAGAGCTTGCATTAGAAAGCTCAATAGCTGCATCATTTTTTCACCTATTTGAAGACATTTTTGCTTAAAAAATACCATCCTTTGCTTCTTCAGATGGTGCTCTGTAAATGAAAGTTTCAAAGATTTCACCATCAGCGAAGTCAAAGTATTATTTTTGCAAATGTTGCTGTAGAATTAGTATGGTACTGAATATAATGCATATAGAAGCTTTTGAAGAGTGTTACAAAGTGCAATGTCACACACACATATAGGTACAAGCTATTACAGATCTTTTGGGGGGTATGATCCCCCCTTTTGGGGGTTGTAGGCTGCTGTGCAAAAGGGACAGAAAAGAGCCAGAACAAACATTAAGGATGTTGTAAATATCACAGTCACATGTGTTTGACAAGACAAATGTCTCCTTCTTATGTCTGTCACCTCCATCTTTTCTTTTTTTTTCCTTCTCACCTGGTCTAAATGACGTGCAGAAAGAAGCCTTCCTCTCCCCTCCTCTGAGCACCTTTTTCTCAGTCCTAAGCATTCACAAAACAGGAGTCTGTCCCCACAGAGATCAGTCCTGAGTGTTTAAGCTAATCATGTATTTTGAAATAACAGGGTTTGAGTTCATTTCACTTGCCTTTAGGGTGCAATTGCTTTTGTGTTTCCAAGCTTTTATCTGCAACTATGAAGGACAGATGCCTTTTTTTTTTTTTTTTTTTTTCCAGGAAAGCTGAGGGTCTCCTTTAATCTCTCAGTAGTTTAAGTAGTGTGAGGCAGCAGAGACAATTCTGATTTCTGGGGTCTTGGCTCCCACTCCTTGCTTTACTCACTATGCTGACGTTCAGGAGAAGTTAAGATGCCAGTAACAATTTATGTGTCTCTCCCATTAGCAACTCTGAGAAATCTCTTGGATTATCCTTTGGGTTTGTTATGGCTTATTCCTTTGTTCCAGTCCCACCTTTTATTATGTATAAACATTTATACATATATTTAATCTGTTTTGCTCTCCTGTCTTGCCTTGGGTTATATTTCTGACTTGGTGCTTTCCATTTTGATTGAGGTGGTGACTAGATGGGCCTCATCTTCCTCTTGGTTCAAAGAACAATTCATTATTTGCTCGTGTCTGGGGAATGAATGCCTCTGTATGATATGTTGGGAGACAGGGATAAACATCCCTCCTGGCTGATTGATAGTCTTATTAAAGATTGCAGTAGGTGAAATAATCCCCTGTAGCTTCATAAGGGTAAGATCCCTTTCTCTTTTCCCCTCAGACTGGCTTTAGGGCATGCTTGGGACTTGGCTTATGCTCTGTCCAATCTTATGGCATTACTTAATTAGCCCTTATTGAAAGCCATTAGCATTGATCAATGGGGGGAGATGACCAAAGTGTTTATCCACCAAAAATTTGCAAATGCAAGTTGAGTTTGGTAATTTGTTGCTATTCTTGTTATTATTTTGTAATAGGTTTAATTTATATGGAAAGATTTTGAGCCTGTGGTTGTCATCTGCAATATGCAGGAGGAGGAAGAAACAGCAGTGATAGCTTGATTCCCCAGTTACACATTCTTTCTTTGAGTTTTGCATTTTGCTTCCATATTGATCTTCTTGCCCTCCTCTTAAGGGGCTTCTTTGCACATTTTCCCACCCTGTGGTCCATCACCGGTTGCATCCTTGACACTATCAATGCATTCAGCCTTGTCCTCTTCCTCCTACTGCCCTCTTAACCTTCTCCTACCATACCCTGTCTGCAGGAGACAACCTTCTGGACTCTGTCCATCTCATTCCATAAATCCCTTCTTGTTCATTTTTTCCAGGCAGCTCTCGGGGACATTTATCATCCAGTCCCCTCCCTGAATGAATGTCCTTTCTAAATTAATAATTAGAGAGCAAACAAAATGTGTACATAGCCAACAATGTGTTCAGCTATTGTGGCTTGCTGATCCAAAGCATGTGAAAATCAGTGTGGGCCCCTCCCTTTTTGACGAGGGTTTGGTCCTACGTTCCTGATCCTTCCTACAAAATGAACTTTTTTTTTTTTTTTGCTGGTAGTGCGCTGCTGCAATCCATCTAATGAATTAGATTATAATCCCCTCATGGGCAAGGACCTGTCTTTTTGATATGCCTGTGCATTGTTGATCTCATAGTACATATGTGTGTTTGCACATTCTCACCTCCTGCTTATATCCAGCGCACCAGGATATAAGAATGAAATGAGAACAGAGGTGGACAATATTTTTCTAATTATTAGCATGCAGATAAGCCCCTTTAATTAAAGAAATTATAGACCCTATAAAAAAGAAAGCTCCTCTGTCAGACTGCAGTCTTGTAATGGCTTTGTGTTTGTGCAATTAGGACCAAATCTCGAAGCCACTGAAGCCAACGGTGGCCCTTAATGGGATTAATTCTTCATTTGTGGGGTGATGGGCTAGATGATCTAAGAGGCCTTTTGCGTCTTGCGTTTCTCCAATCTCTCTCAGGGTAAATGACACATAATGGAAAAGACAGCTGTTTTTGAATAAACTGCATTAACTATCCACATAAAATTCCTAATGCAGGTTAACCCCCCCCCCCCGCCCCCATGTCTCTGCTGGCGTGCGTGCCCCTCTTACAGAACAGGTCTCTCCTGTGCTGCAGACGCTGTATGAACTCATCGATACTCTGCAGGTTTCTGGGGGGTATGTATCTCTGTATTTCCCAAGATCCTCTGGGAAAACTCTGCAGCTAGCGCTAATCAAATTGAACTGCTGTCAAGACTTCCTGCGAAGCTTCGAGGAAACATTTCTGAATATTAGAAGTACAGGAGAGGAGAGTAAAGGTTGGGGGAGGGAGGCAGGACAGTTTTAGAGCTTAAGTGGATTACATAGCTCCATAACCCAGTTATGGGTCTGTGGACTCAAGTGAGCTGTTTTTTCCCCTCCTCTGGCTGGCTGCCTGTCAGATAGTTCCCCTGACAGGCAGGCTTTATTAGCCTCCCCCAGCTGGCTCTCTCAGCATTTCTTATTTTCCAGTGCTCACATCCCCTAGCAGCTCGTCTCAGCCCTTCTCGTATCTCTAAGCTCCCCTGGGTCCTTCCTTTAGCTGCACCAGCTGTCTGCACTGTTGAAGTCTCTGCACTAGCCTGGTCTACCAGCATTTACCAAGCCCAGTGGCAGGTCTCTGATCTCTGTTCATGCAAGCCCCAGGTAGCCAGCAAAGGGTGCATGGTTTAGCTCAGAGCAGGGGACCTACTTTTGAAAAGTAACAGCTCTCTGACTGCCTTCTATTTTAAATAGCTAAGAGGGCTAGCTTAAAAATAGATGAGCACCTGAGCACCAGTGTTGGGAGGTATGAAGGAGCAGCAAGTGCCTAGCACATCTGGACGCACGAATATTTCCACACTTTGCAGAAAAGTTGGGTGAGCATGAGTTAACCACGAGCCCGGTTGTTCAGTCTGAGCCCTGAAATTTCCCCTCATGACTGAGGTGTGAGCCTGACATCTGCTGGGGACTGCACCACTGCTGCAGAAAATGCCAGGCCATCCTTCCTCGGAACTGCTCTGCCAGGGAGGCTGGTGGCAGGGAGGCTGCTGCCCGAGGGACACTGCGTGGGGTACAACCAGCCTGCGAGGAGGCAACGTGGCCAAAGGACAGGGTGACCCAGCTGCAGCCCGGTAGGAGGTAAGGCCTGAAATCCCAATTTACGCTGGTGGGCTCTGGTCCCTCAGGAGCGGGTCAGATGCAAGAGAGCAGCCAGCACGCACGTGGATCCAGGGTTTACAATGTCTGCATGGGTGTCCATGGCCACATGAGAGACAGAGCTCCATGTCTGCACTGGAGCATGTCTGACGGCAAGCTGAAATCTGCTTTCCCTCTTTCCTTTTGAGGTATCCGCCACCACCAAGGTTTTGCTTTGCTGACATAGCTGGTTACTTTTGGGCTTGCCTGAGGCTTATTCAGCCCTCTGGGCTTTACAGTCAGAATTGCTACAGGTAGACTCACCTGCACAAGTAGGAAACAGAGTCACTGCTGGTGTCCACCATCCACGTGTCTCCGTGCCTCCTTTCTGTCCTCATCCACAGCCTCCTTCCCCCTTCCCTCCCTGCCGCTATGGTGTATCTGTATGGGACTTCTGTTGAGTCTTATAGGAAAGGATGGTTTCCAGGGCTGACTGTGCGTAAGAACATCATGTATGAGCGGCTCAAGGACATAAGGATTGATGGAGAGTAGAAGCGAGTGCCCCTCAGTCTGATTAAATACTGACCCGATGCCTTAAAATGGTGCTAGAGGGTGCTGTGCTGCTGTATGAGCTCTGGCTAGGAGGGCCATAAAGGACGGTGCTTGACCACCGGTGGGTAGGCATTGCTTTGTCGGTGAAGGCATCAGGTCTCCTGCTCGGACCAGATGCAGGCAGCCGGGCACAGGCTGCCATCCTGGGTCCTCGCCTCTCCCCAGCCCCAGGCAGGGGCCGGTGCTGCCCCATGGTGCTGTGCAGGTTGCCGCTTCGCCCCTTGGCAGGGATCGCTGCCCTTCAGTAGGGATCTGGGAGCAGCAGATCCTGCACAGACTGCTGATGGCGCTCGGCAAATCCCTGTGGTTGCTGTGGCTGGCTGGCCCCTGCCCCAAAGCAACGTTATTGTCATTAATCATCCTTCGAATACGGCTAGAGGGGTGCATGCACAGCACAACCTCCACGCTGCAGTGCCGAGGGTTTGCACAGCACGATACGGCCGAGGGCGAGTGATCCCCAAGCTGGTGCCAGGGGACCAGCGGTTCCACTGGGCACAATGCAGCAGCTCCCCAGGCACGTTGGTATGGGTCCCTAAAATGTGAGGGCTGTAGCGATGAGGGGCTGTGCTGCTTCTGGGTCTGGAGACAGCTCATCCAGTATCAGTACAGGGACCTCTGGGTCACAATCCACTGGGTCTATTAAAAAGAGGGATCCTAAGCAGCGTGCAGGCAATGGGGTAGCTTGGAAGTTTGTTGATAGCAGGGTTATCAGCAGCATCTTTGGGCTCTCTGCCAACATCTAAATAACTGGAAGTGTTACTTTCTCCTAAAAGTAAACCTGGCCTTTGTGCTGTTTAGTCACCGATTGTATTTGTTACTGGCAGAAATGAGCAGAGAAAACACATATTTGAAACCCTTGAGGAGAAGGAAGAAGTTGGCAGTTCTAATGGTTTTAGCAGGGATCTTATGACAGCGTGTTGTGTTTTTTTCATGAAGATTCATATTCTAGACGAATGTGACTAGTCGAGTATCTCAGGGGTTTCATTAATATTTTTAGAGTGAGCTTTTAGAGCTTTTGGCATGGAGGAACACTAAGAACTTGATGCCAGTTTAACCTAATGATTCAGAAACCATAAAGCAAATAATAATAAGCTAACACATCTATTTTTGAACTCATGATTTAAGCCACTGTCATAATTTTGATGGGGCCTGACATGTGATTTTCCAGCATTGGGACTGGTACTAAAGCTTTTGTGTACTCATTTGAATGGAAAATCCTCTTAAAATCCTCCAGCTTGCTTGCCTTAGTCAATACTTAACTAGAACTCAGCCACAGCAGCAAAAAATATCCACCAGTCAGGACATTTTCCTTGCCCCTCTCTTTCTCTTCCCACATAGAAAAAAACCTGACACACAAGGGTCATGATTCTTCGCTGCCCCAGGGACCAGTTAGCGGAACTGGTGCGCAGGAATCCCTCTACATGGGAATCCTGGAGCTGCCGACAGCCTCCCAGGAGTCTGAACGTGGGACAGGAGCATCCCTGTATCAAAGGAGTTTTCCATGGGCCTGAGCAGGGACTGAAGAGAGAAGAGCACAGACCTGGGTCAGGTCTACGCAGCCACCTTGGGCTTGTGCTACAGTGACTCTGTGTCCCTATAAAGTAGTCCTGGGACTGAGCAGGGGTTGAAGGTGAGATGAGCTTCAGAGATGCGGAGAGGGTCAAGCCGTGGCACAGAGCTCCTGTACAGCCTCCTTCAGTCCCTGCGTGGGCACATGAAATTGCTTGTCTAGTGGCTGTGTCCATGGAGGAGTGGGAGAATGCCAGCTGGTCCCTGCGGTATTTAATTTCTTCTCAGGAGCTGAGTGAGGCAAACATTTATGGGAAGAAACAGCTGAAAGCAGGAAAGATAAAGTGCCGTTCCTACTGCCCCCAGACTGCTGTGCCCTCGCAGTCTGGATCCAGGTACCGACCTTGGTGTGAGACAACCGCTTTTTATACTCCTAGACGCAACCCAATGTTTTCCAGCTTGTCGAAAGGGTCTGAGATCAACTGAAGGAGCAGCAGGCTCTGAGCAAGTCAGACCCATCTCAGTGCTATTTTGCAGCGCTTAACTTTCTGGCCAGCGGGTATGCTCTTATTCCTCTAATACAAGAAAATAAACACATGAGGAATATATATGAAAAAGCCAGGTGACTCATAAGTGAGAATAGCCTCATTCTGTCATTAGTGGAGGGTAATTTGCCACACATTTGTATCAATATTACACACATCTTGCACAAATCTTCACTGCCCTGCCACACACTTTGAGCTGGGCATGTGACCACAGCTGCCTGCAGCAGGGGAGCGGGAGAGGGTCCGCAGTCAGTCACTGCTTGGCCCCGATTTCTGCTTTTTGTCTGAAGAGTGGAAGAGAGTGAATCATGCTGCTTGGCCCTAAATCTGTCAGGAAGTGATTTGAGACTTTGAGTAGAGCTTGGCCTTTTCTTCCTCATATTAAAAAGGAAGAAGATGGTGTTTTATAGGTCCGTTAGAGCAGCATGTATGTGCTGATCTTTAAAGAATGATGTGAATAGCCTTTTGGGCTACTGCTGGACACAGTGCTGTCAGCAGAAAGATTACCTGAAATGAAATCTCAGAGAAAGAGTGAATCGTGAATGGCCTTGGATCAACTTAATAGGTGCGTTCACTCTGATGACTAATGATAACACAAGTAACTGTCTGTATTGGGTTTGCGTGGTAAAGTTTTGGTAGCCGGGGGGCTACAGGAGTGGCTTCTGTGAGAATCTGCTGGAAGCTTCCCCTATGACCGACAGAGCTAATACCAGCCAGCTCCAAGATGGACCTGCCACCGGCCAAGGCCAAGCCAATCAGCGATAGTGGTAGGGCCTACGGGAAAACATATTTAAGAAGGAAAAAAGTTGCAGGGCACACAGAAACAGCAGCCAGAGAGAGGAGTGAGAACATGTAACAGAAACAGCCCCACAGACCCCCAGGTCAGTGAAGAAGGAGGGGGAGGAGATGCTCCAGGCACCGGAGCAGAGATTCCCCTGCAGCCCGTGGGGAAGACCATGGTGAGGCAGGCTGTCCCCCTGCAGCCAGGAAGGTCCACAGTGGAGCAGATCTCCACCTGCAGCCTGTGGAGGACCCCATGCCAGAGCAGGGGCAGAGTGTGAGGAGTCCTCCCCCTGAGGAGGAAGGAGCGGCAGAGACAACATGTGATAAACTGACCCCAACCCCCATTCCCCATCCCCCTGCACCACTGGGGAGGGTAGGTAGAGGAAATCAGGAGTAAAATTGAGCCCAGGAAGAAGGACGGGGTGGGGGTAAGGTGTTTTAAGATTGGATTTCTCATTACCCTACTCTGACTTGATTGCTAATAAATTAAATTGATTTCCCTAAGTCGACTCTGTTTTGGCCACGGTGGTAACTGGTGACTGATCTCTCCCTCTCCTTATCTCAACCCATGAGCCTTTCGTTATATTTTCTCTCCCCTGTCCAGCTGAGGATGGGGATTGATAGAGCGGCTTTGGTGGACACCAGGTGTCCAGCCAAGGTCAACTCACCACACTGTTTAATTAAAAAAATCTTCCTTATCTAGAAAGTATCTCCCACCTCTGCCCCATTGAAGGAAAAGTGGTTTGTGAAGAAATAAAATTTCCTTACGTGACTTAGGAGCCTCAGATACATCTTTTAAATCTGCTTACCCATTTACTTAGAATCTCATCATAAGGCTTTTTTTTTTTTTCTTGGCTTTTTGAGGCAGAGATTTTGGTGTGGGCCATTTTAAATTAGAACTAAAACCAGGTATCTGCACATATCTGGAAAGCACAAGCTCTACTGCCAGTGGCATGCACACCATCTATTAATGACAAAATGAATGAATTAATGTGAAAAAGCTGGACAGGGACGGACTGCAAACTCCCATACTAACCCTAGAGCGAGCCCTGCCAGCATGACTACAGAAATAAAAGGGATGGCGCAGTTCCCTGCTCACTCTCTGGCAGCAGAATGGCACTGGCACTGGGGGCAAGAACGGGGCATTATCTTTTCATCAGGACTCTTCTCTACTTCTCCCATTTTCATAAGAGAAAAAGAAACATCTTTGTCACAAAAAAAAGTTAATGAAAAATCAGAAAATATAAAGAACCAGGAGCTAAACATCTTCTGGGGGACAGGAGCACAGGGCAAGCTTTACCATGGCATTTTTTTTTCAGAAGAAATATCCCATTGTTTCAGGCAAAAGCAGTTGGCAACTTCCACTTAGCTTGGTTTGGCCCATGGCACTGAGGAAACACGCAGAGAAATGGTGTGGAAGATGGGAATCCTCTGGTGCCCTGGCTACTGCCACCCCTTCCTTGCTTCTTCCTAAAGCTTGTCTTGAGGAAAGCAGGCTGCAGTCTTTCAAGGACCTTAAAGATCTGCTTCACATCCATTTTAGGTATTAACTGTGAGTGCAACTGCTCCCTGCTCATCCATTTTCAAAGTCCCAAGTGGAAGGGGAGTCTTCCTACTTGCAGGTGAGTGTTTCCTACTGGTCTTTCCAACCAGTGCTCTGATCCACAGCAGCTATGGTTTTGTCACTGCCCTGTTAATTTAGTTACCACAGTATAAAAATATCTCAAAAGACTAGCTCGCTCAAATTGCAATAGCTTCAGGCAAGAGGGCTGCCAGCAGGGAGCCGCATTACAACTCGGCTTGAAAGAGCTCAAATGTAAAGGCAGGTGCGGTAGTGACAAACAGGCAGCAACAAGCACCTCACTCTGCCTCGTGTTTCCTGAAACCTAATGTTTTCACACACACAGAAAAAGAGCCTTTCTAGTGGAGCAGATTTGTCTGGGCCTGTTGATGATGCGAGGAGGAGGAGGAGGAAGGGGGACAGTATTGCTGCTCTTTTCTGGTAACAGAAGAGAGAGGTCATTGAATCTGCCAGAACTGTGTGAGTCACGGGGAAAAAAGTGACACCAGGGGTACCAGGATCACAAAACCTGGTCCGGTAAAAAGCAGCGTGCCACCTCCTGGGCTGTGCTTGTCCCCCTGGCTCAGGACAGAGTGAGAGATGACCTGGAACAGTCCCAGTCATCAAGGACCCACCAACACATCTGGCTCTTCACATCTGGATTGGATGGTTTCTCCTTTCCAGGGAGGTGGCAGTGGCTGAAGGATGCAGGTTGTTCTTCAGCAGACTTTATCAATAGACGTCTGTCCTGAACACAGGCTGGAGAGAGGTGGGAACATGCAGGCACTCCTACCAGCCTAACGAGCTGGTAGGAGACCCATACACCTGGGCAGCCCTTGTCACATAAAACTATGCCTCCTCTGCCCTGTAGGTGATCTATTCCAACATCAGCACATTTGAGATTTGAGATTCCCACGTATTTTCTGTCAGAGTCATCTTGCCAGCATCTCAGATGGTCTTACAGCAGGAGAGTGGTGAGAATCACTTTGGGCATGGTAGGGAAGAGAGCTGCAACATGGATGTCTCGGGGATGCTTTCTTTCCTCCCCTGCAGGCCAGAGTCTGTGCTCCCCACATCTAACTTCCCACAGGGAAATACAGTGGTGCTAAAAGCTCAGCGTGCGTTTCCAGAGTACCTCTATATGTTGCCTGCATGAGCCTGAACCGCCAGTCTGTGCAACAGTGACACCCACCTCGCTGTGCAAAATGCAGAGCCATTCTCTGCACGTACACGCGTGTCTGACTTCATGGCACGGCGCACACAGGGGAGGTCTGGTCTGCCACACCACCAGCCTGCTATGTTTGGTCTCGGCAGTCCTTCTAAGCGCAGGACCCGGGGCACCTGCCTTCCACTGTGACCACAAAGACGGCGCCTGGTCCCTCTCCACAGAGAGAGAGAGCGAGAAAGGAGCAATTTCAGACTCTGCAGTGAGTGTATGTCTAGTGCGCATATTGGTAGTAGCACCGTGCCGGGGTCTCGGTGTGATCTTCCTGTTGCTCATTTGCTGGCAAGTGTGAAATGCAAATCCCTCCGGGCTTCTGTCTCCGCTCAATATTCACAGGAGCATGAAGGCTCCTGCACGGAGGGGAGGGTGAGAGCTGGCAGACAGCAGGGAGCTTTGTCTCCTCCTTTGTCTGGAGTTTACGGGTTAAAACAAATCTGCTTATTTGAGAGGCTTTACACGAGAGTCAGCTCACCGCAGCCCTGCCTCCGCCTCGTCTTGGGGGCTGGCGTGGGGTACGACACCCGGCGTGTTCGCATTTGAGCGCAGAGGCTGGCGCACCAATGCTGTGGCTCCATCGAACCTGGCGATGCTGGGGCGGGGAGGGGGAGCTGGGAGGAGGTACCCCAAAATGAGCTTGGCCCGGGGGGCTCGGTGCTGTTACCCCCGTCCGAGGGCCGGCCGGGCGATGGTTCCCACCCTGCCCCTTTCCCGTGGTGCGATGGTTCCAGTCCAAACCCCCCGTCAGCTCTCTGGAAATGGCAAGTGAGACACTTGTTGCCATGGTGATCCTTAATAGTTCTGACTCAGATGTAGCGTTGCTACGGCAACAGCATCCGCAGCCCTCGGGAGGCACGATTTTTCTCTCGTAGCGGAAAAGGGCTACGAAGCCCCATTTTGCTCACTCCTCGCTGCAGTGCAGTGACGAAGCTTTCGGGCTTTTTTATTATTCTGCTAGTGAACAATGATCCTGGTCCTTCACCGAAGGATCTCTTACTCTGGACCGCCTCGCCATGGGCACGTTGGCTGCACCATAGAGGCGATCCCAGCCTCTGCCTATCAGTGGCTCATCAGAAAAGACACCCCCAAAAATATGTATTTATTTTGCAAAAGCAGCGGTAACATTTCTACCTCGGTAGGAACAAGTTCCTTTCATCTCGGGGGCTGGAGGCCAGACCCAGCTGGGGGGGGGGGGGGGGGTATTTTGAAGCTGAAGAGCGTCTGTGGCTGCGAGAGGAGAGACAAAGGGAGAGCGCGTGTGAGGGAGTGGGTGTGCCCGTGAGAAAACGAGCGGATCTGTGTGCAGAGAGTGTGTCCGCGGGGATGGCTACGGATGTGAATGGGAAAGGAACCGCCAGGAGAGGAGAGGCGAAGCGGAGCGTGGGTGTGCCTGGTGTAAAAAAGAGAGAGGGCACGCTTACCGGCGGGCGCTTTTGTGTGCGAGAGTGCGCGTGCACAGGCACAGGGAGAAACAGGTTCACATCATGCAGATCTGCGTGAATACGCTCTCACTCACATTCAGTCTGCTCTTCTGTCATCTTTGGCTAGTATAAAGACAGCCACTGATACACGGAATGCCTGAAAGGCTCTTGAGTCCCTATGGGGTAGATAAGCTTGGGGACGGTGGGGCGTGTGTTAAGTTTGATGTTGCAAACCTAGCAGCAAAGACTTTCACAGCACTAAATAATCCAGCCAGAATCATTTCATGACATCCTTCTCAGGCAGAGGCAGGTGGAAGTGAGGGGTCCTGTGAATTCTCCACGTGGGCACCCTTGGAACTACATCTCGGCCAAAGCCCCTGTCCTGAGAGAACTGGGCATGGTTCCCAAGGGAATTGGTCAGTGCTTTTCCCGAGTCAAATGTCTGACTGCTCAGGCAGGCAGGAGGAGTCACCGGAGAGAAGCTTAAAGCCTCCCAGACTTCGCAGGGGTTTCGTAAACTTTCTCTGTGTTTTTTCCAGCTTGGCAGAGAATCACACCAGTCTCTCTCCTGCCTGAGATCCTGGTTCTTCTAGCCATTGTCTCTCACTGGTAGGGTACAGTGGGATGTCCTGGAGCAGACCTTCAGACAAACTGGGATGACTGGAAGAATGGAAAAAATGACAAAATCACGATCAAGGTGGGAGATAATTTTACTGCTTGTAACATCTTGGTGGGGCTAGGAAGGATGTAAAAGTGGCAGATGCAAAGAATAAAGGATGATGCTAAAGAAAGACATCAGCCACATTCTGCAATGGGAGAGGGTCCAGGGTGACTCCTGTGTGTCTGGCTCAGATGATGTGAGGACGGAAGCCTTATTAGTAAGGGTAAGTAACACAAGTAGCAGAGAAGATTTTGGCATGGAGCTTGATGAATATAAGCCAACCTTAAAGAGGTGTTGAGGGACAAAGACATGAGAATGAAGGTTGTGGAGAGGTCCAGGATGGAGAAAGATATTTCAGAGTCCCTGAAGCGGGGTCATGTGTGCCCATGAAGGTTCCCTGCAGATTAAGTTAAAAGGGGAAAAAAGGGCAGAATTAAGGTATGAGCTGTGAGGGCTCCAGCAGAAAGAAGCTCTCAGGAAGTGAATGAACCTGCGGTAGCAGCAAGGTTTCAAGGAGAGGAAGCTTTGGACTCAGGAAATAGCTAGTGCAGCATTTCTGGATGAGCAGTTCATGAGGCTGGAAGGTGATGAAAGCCAGAGGAAGGGGCTCCAGGAACTTGTCTAAGTCTCTTCAGAGGTTAATACGGCCGGTCCAAGGAGTTTAGGGAGGTGGGGAGGTGGGAAGGTAATTGAAGAGACTCAGTCAAAGGAAACTTTTAAACATGTGTAATGACTTGCTTGGTATGCAGAGAGAAACTCATCCCTAGTGTAAGCCTAATGAAATCAGTAGCTTTGGCTTTAGCTCTGTCTGTTAATTCCACATGACGGAGGCAGAATGATGGGAACTGTTTGTTTTTCACAAAGCGATGGTATCAAAAGTCTCCGAATTCTCTTTTACCCATCAAAGATTATAACCCAAAATATTAAAATGGTATATTTTTCTCTTCCTTCCCCTGGCCCATCTGCCTGCCTCCTCAGAGGAAACCTCTCTCTGCCCATCATTGGGGTGGTGCTTGTGACAGGCTACAGCTGTGCCTGCACTGGACCCGCGCTGTCACATATGGGCCTTTGTCACATATGACGGGCAGAGTAGTACCTGTGCGCTGTCACTGCACGTGTACCTGCTACACAGATGGGACCCTGTGCGGTAGCTTGCCTTCATCTTACAACCATCCCCAAGGAACAAACTGGGTCTGGATTTGGGTTTTTCACCCTGCTGTGAAATCACAGCTCCCTCCTTCCCTGTGCAACCTGTGCTGATTCCTGAATGATTGTGGTCTGTGTAGGGTATTTTGACTATGACATCTGCTGGCATCAAAGAGAGTGGAGGACCACACCAGGGGCAGCAAAGGCTACTGGAAGAGTCCCTTGGATCTAAGACTAAATGAAACCTAGGACTAAATATAGTAAAATTTTCATCTCTATTTTGGCATGATCAAGTACAGAATTTGCTGGATGTGATTTCTTGCCTGAGACCTGTAATAAAACATAAAAGTAGTGCTGAATTACTGCAGTTTTTTTACAGAAAACGAGGTGAACAGGAGAGGGCAACCCAATTAATTTATTATTTATTTATCCAGACAGGATCTAACCTGCTACCTTCTGCTCTCTTTACTCACACCTAAACAAAGTGAGGAAGCCTCTGTAAGGACATTGATGGCAATAAATACTTTCCTTCCTTGTTTGTCTTTGGGACAGCTCAGTCTCTCACACAGAGCAGCAATTTTACTAAACAAGAATTAGTGTAAAGCATGAAAAAAAGAGATAATTATTGTTGAATCATTACACCCAGGAATTCCAGCAATTGCCAGGTGCATCAAGATTATTTCAAAGAAAAGATCATGCCTGTGCAGGGAGGGGGTTTGGGGGCTGGCTGGGAAAGAGGGAGGAACAGGCTGAAATACTGCAGCTGTCTTCCTTGTTGTTTCTTACCCATAAAAGAAATAAGTTGTATGGCTGTGCAGGTTCAGCCTGACCTTAGCTGCAGACCTTCTAGTAAGGTTTGAAATCATCAGCTAGGAAAAATGGCCCATGATGGTCAGGGCAGTGTCCTGGGGTGGTGGAAGGCAAAAGGGGGGGTGTAGGGCAAGGAGGAACAGAGTGAGGGGTGCAAAGAAGAAGAGAGGATGGTCTTGTGGCTTGTATGCTAAGTAGGGTCTTGGGACAATATCTGTTTGCTCTTGTTGATAAAGATTTTGTTTAGCAGAACCCCTTTATTCACAACAAATCTCCCCTAGAGCAAATGAAAAAAAAAGCACAAGCAGGCAGGCAGAGGACTTGATACATCCTGTTCCACACACATTTGGGCTTCCTCACTTTGAGCAATCACCCTGTAGTAAGAGCTCCAAGCACAAGAGCCTTGGAAGTTTTGTTAGTTTTTTTTCTTCCTGTGCTTCTTAAGCAGTGATGCCTATGAGATTAGTGTTTACCTTGATTTAAAGTCTCATCAGAAGCATGACATCCCCAGAAGCCCTGCTATGGTGCTACTAAATGAAGCATGCCCTGTTTCCTCAGCTGGGACTTAAACCTCTGCCCTTAGAGACCTGAGGGATGGGAAGAAGGATGGTGAGAGAGCGATGGATATTGACCCACCTAGCATGTACGCTAAATTAAATAACCAGGCTTTATTTTTTAACCTATTTAAAACAGTTACCGTTCTCTGCACAATTGATGTTTGCATTTGTGGAGGTTACTGAGGTGGCAGCTGCCACAGCGTGAGCCTTCCCTGCTCTGTACCTTTCCCCTGACTCACATTCTACGGGTGACCTTCATGTGTAAGGACAGCCACTGTCTTAAGGAAAGAGGAGAGACACACAGAGAGAGAGAGAGAGAGAGAGAGAGAAAGCATTTTCTCTGCCAGTTAATTGAATCCAGGCCTTCCCTTCAAGTTATGCTGGAAAAGCCTTTTTCTCTTCTTGCAGTGAGGGAACAGTTGCTCACGGGGGAGCTGAGCAGATGAAACCCTCGCAAGTCCCTTTGCTAAAGATGTCAAACTAAATTTTAATCGCATCCGCTCTTAAGCCAGAACTGACCATGGTCTATGGGAGAGCGCCACTGATTTTAGTGCTGCTTTACAGTAAGCAGCAATATGGCTCAGTGACTATCTAGCTTGATGACCAATTTGCAGTCTATCCTACATTTTCCTTTTTTCCCTGTTCTCCTCAGCATATCTGCCCCATACTGAGTCCTTGAGAAATATCACTCATTATAAAAACCCTTCTTTGAGGGCCTGTTGTGACAACCCTTTGAACTCCTATGCTGGGAGAGCACAATGCACAGGACACAGAATTACAGGCAGTTAAATTGCCTCATTAAGAGAATATTATTAGGTCCTATTTGGTCTTTTCCTATCAAGCACTTTTGAATACTTTATCCAAGCCAGTTTTATGTTACAGGATCCCCCCCTGTTTTCCCTGGGAGATTTTTCTTTACTCTCTCCTCTTTGCGTCTGTGTCCTCACGAGGGCTGGATCTGGCTGTGATGCAGAGAGGGTGCAGCACCATAGCCATTCCCTTGCCACAGGATACCCAAGAAGGGCTGTCTGGGGAAGACACTCTCCTTTCTGCACCAGAACATCTAGTACCTGCACATCCCAGAAAACATCTTTGCCCTTGCAGCTGAAACTGCTTTTTTTTTTTTTAAATCCCACAAAGGTGTGTGCCCCCCTTTCCGCAAGGTGTTTAGTTTGGTTTAGCACTGCACCTCCTGCTAGGAACCGTAGGGTCTCCATAATTCTAATCCTTTGTCCTTTGCTACAGGGATTTACCCCACTGAGATCTTTCAGGCTGTAAATTTCCTGACCTGACAACTGCATGTTTCTGTTTTACAGAGTCCCAGCTACATGGACTTCCTAGGCACAGCGTGCTAACACTTTACTCATATTCTGACATCTTCTCTCCCTTTCTAATAATCTTTGGTCACAGTTCAGAATTGGCCCTGTAGTTTCAAGAGCCTTTGCCATTATATGCCTGTCTTTTTCTGACTCTGGCCTCTTCCTTGGCCCTTACTCCTGGCTTTCTGCAGCTAGCAGTGCCATACACGCACCTGCTGCTTCATCCATTGGTGTGTCCTTCGCCATCTCCCGTGTGATGGTTTGCCTTTTAATGTTACTATAACCTGTAGGAGAGCAGCTTACCCTAGACCAGGAATCTGCGTGTGCTTGTGTGCTTCTGATAGCTTTCTAATTAGGAGGACCTTAATTTACAACCTCCCATGTTCCCTGCAGTGTGCCCTGCGGTACCGTTTATCATCTCTCTGCCGCGGCCAGGATCTGTGCTGGCTTGCCCTCACTGAGAGACCTGCCAGCTGTGCTGGTAGGAAAGGTGCCTCAGCTGCTGGTGTTGGGGTGGGAGACGGGGTGTCTTACACGGGAGGTAACACGGGGTTTTCGTTTCCCCCTGGCACTGTGTTTCGCACAGCACTTTGAAATTGTACTGCCTGGATTCGGCTCTGCTGCTTCCCTCCAGACAAAGAGCCATGTTTGACCTCTGGTCAGCTTGAAAAATCATGCTTTTTTGCTGTATGCTGAAACACACGCAGTAACCGATGGCCAGGATAAGAATCAGATCCTCAGCCAGGGTAAATTGCTTCAGCTTCAGCTTCAGTAAAGTCAGTAAAGCTAATCCATTTTCTTCCAGCTGAGATTCGGGGAGCATGGATTAACTATACTGTCTGGAATCAGCCTTGATTACAAATCCAGGCATAATGAAGCACGTGGCTTCACTGACCCCCTTGTTCTGCAACGCCTCGAGCTTCTCCTCCACGCGGTGGGGCTCGGTGGCTCCTGTCCCCTGCCTTCCTGCGGTGCGTAGGAGAACAACCCGGCTGCTCATTCACAACGGGGACAAGCGATACGAAGGGAAAGGACTCTCTGTTCCCACGCCGAGACGCACAGCAAGGCAGCCCGAGTCCACGGAGACTCTCTGATTGATGTGACAGGGAGGGAGTGACAAGCCTGCTGATGTGCTAACAGCATTTTGCTCCAGCAGTTCTTACCAAAAAAATAAAACACCTGTGACAAAAACTAAACTAGCTCACTCGCTCAGGGCATAGATGTCCAGGACCTGAGAGTCCCCACCTGATGTGAGTTATGAAGCCCTGCCTTTCTCCGGGAAGATGACCGTGATATCTCTTGGCAGGTCAGGCTCAGGGTGCTCTGCGCTCTGGTTTAATGCAGTGTTGGCTTGGCCTGTGTCTGAAGGGCTGCCACCCCGTGATTTGTAATTCAGTCTTAACTGCAGGTCAGGAGATGAAGGGTACGTGTGTGAGCCTGCATATGTATAAATACAGCATGAAGTAGCAGGGACTGGGGTTTTCCTCAGGAAATCCTACTTTGCCACTCTTAACAGAAAACCATTTTACTTAGACTGGGGTGGTCACACTGGATTTTGGTAGAAGGCTGCGAAAGCTGGAGGATAGCTAGACCATTTGCCCAGTTGTAGGAGGAATATAAATGTTTGATACCTAATAGCTTGTGATGTACATCACTCTTCTCCAGCACCAGCCCACACCATCAGAGCTTGTGGTATGAGGGGACAAGGTCTTCTCTTTCCACACCTAGCTGCTGGACCATACACTTTTGTGTCATCACCTTTTCCGGGCTTCTCTGACTTTTCCATATCATTCCTATGGTTAAACATCTTTTCCTGAGTGGTGAGACAGCAATACCTCTTCCCCCATCTTTGATAGAGTGTTATTTTATCTTCTGGCACCTTTTTCCCCTGTTACTGCTTGTGATGGCACAGGTCTTGGGGCAGCTCAGTTATGAAGCAAATCGAAGAATTTATGGGGCTTTAAAAGCAGAGCTTACATTTTGGCAGGTTATTTTTAAGCCAAGGCACTACTTCTCTGCCCTGGTTCACAACGTGATGGTGCAAGGGCAAGAGCCAGCTGTGGGAAAGCAAGAATACATAATGTTCTCATTGCTGCCGAGGACTTTGTCACATGAGGGCCAAGTGACAAAAATGTTTATTTTTCTCCTCCACGTGTCAGTGCAAAGTGGTACAACTGGAGCCAGAAAGACCAGCAGCAGCCTACTTCAGAGTATCTCAGTCTGGTGACTAAGTCCTTCTTTTCGGGAATGGAAATGGTGTGGATTCAAACTCCTGTACTGGAGGCTGATGCTACGCCTGTGCCGAGAAGATGCTGTCGCTGCCAGGGAAGCAGGGCGGCTGGCTGCTCCTGCTGTGACACTTCGGTGCATCCAGGCTTTCCTTCCCGTCCCATTTATGAGGTGAGCTTACAAATAAAAACTTGAAGTGTCCCACACATCTCTCTACTGACATGGTTTCCTTCCCCATTTCAGTCTCATTTCATGTGAAATTATTTGGCAAATTCAGCTTGAATTCGCTGATCATTTTGGCATCCTGGAAAGTGCGGCTCACAGGAAATGCACAATTCAGCAAAAACAGAGAAAAAAGTTTACCTGCCTCCTTGCTGTCACATTTGCTTTGCTCGTGATGTATCAGTAGCAGATTCTTTTTGTCTGTGACAAGCTTAGATATAACACAAAAGCTGCCATATGCCTTAGGAGTCCTGAGATAATTTTCTTCGTCTTTTCCCTAATTCCACCAAAGTCAGAAGAGGGATTCTTGCTCATCTCACCGGGCTACAGATTAGTCTCCTTACTTACGAAGACACCCCCAAAATCTCTTGCATGAACTTTCTGTCAATTGGGCTGAAGGCATAGTAGAGGGGTCTTTCTGTTGATATATACATAATCTATAAATTTTCTTCTTTGAAAACAGGAATGGTAGGCCCTAGAGAAAATGATCCAGCCCTAATTGCTCCAGTGACCTTTCCCTTGCTGTCCACTGACTATTTCTTGTGTCCAGTCTGGCTTCAAATGCTGCAAGCAGTGGGGCTTCCATCACTCTTTGTGGAAATTATTCCACTGCCTAATAAATCCCATTCTCTCCCAGGTTACACTGAAGTGGTATTTTCATTAATTTCATGTCAATGCATTCACTTATGACCATCTGCTTGCTGTCCTTTAATACTCTAAACCATTGCATTGTTTGTGTCTCCATCTTCGAGGCTTGTTTAAGCCTATAATCCTCTCCTGAAATTATTGGTTGATTAAATTATAGAGAATGACTTTCTTTTTAATTTTTCTCTCTTACTTCTTAATCATTTTTGTTGTCCTTCAATGAGTTTCTCTTTAACGCTGTCAATCTGTCCCTGGCTTTCAGCATCCAAAATACAATGCAGTGTTCAAAATACAATACAATGTTCTAGTTGTGCCAGAAAATTGTAAAAGGAAATAATTACTTCCCCAGATCAAGACATAAGTCCACAAGCTCTGCCTTTTGTCCTACTTGGTCTCTGTACTTTGTCACCTCTTCCTCTTAAAGTATGAACTGTTTGTCCCATCTAGTAAGACTTGAAGATCCTTATGCATATTCTGTAAATGCCACACTGCCACAAAAAAGAGCAGACATCAGGTATCATATCGGGCTATAAAAAAGAAGCACGTAAACGGGAGGCCATGGTCTGCTCTGTGGTGGTAAAGCCTAGCTGAAGCACTGCAGCCAGCGTTGTAAGCTACATGCAAAGAAAGTTGCAGGCTATTTGGTGGGGACAGCAGAGAAGAGGAATAAAAACAATCTGAGGTCTAGAAAACACAACCTGTGAGGAAAAACTGAAAGATTTGTGGTGGTTTGGACTAAAGAAGAAAAGACTGGGTCTAGAGGGAAGCAGTAGGAAAATGTAAGTCTTCAAATATATAGGAAATCACTACTAAGAGAAAGGGAATAAAATGGTCTTCTTTTCCACTGAAGGGATGAAAAGGAGTATTGAGCTTAAATTGCAGTAAAGGAGACTTAGGCTAAACACTAGGACAAGTTTTTAGGCTAAAGAAAATGTATGTGAGGTCAGGAATAGATGGCCTAGGAAGACTGCGGGAATTGCCGGCAGCAGAGGTTTTTCAGACCACGTAGGACAATCGTCTGTTAGGGGAAGTTTATACAAATACTGGCCCTGCTCTGGGACAGGGGATGAACTTCATGAGCTGTATTTTCTGTGGTCCTGAGGGCAGAAAACGAGTGCAGATTGCTGACCTTTTCACAGTCCTCCTTCCTTTTAAGTAGATGCTGTGTGTGTGTTATGTGAGTATGTGTGGATGCTGCTGGCGATTGTGTGAGAGAAGCTGACAGATAACACCCAGAGAACGTTGTTTTTTCCCCTTTTCCGACAAACAATTGCCTTATCCTGACTTTATTTTAACCTTAGGTTAACAGGGGAGAAGTGGTGTAGGGGAGAATAAGTTGAGATCCACAGGCTAAGGTTTGTATCGCTTGTTCAGCATATCTGATCATAACTCCTTCCTGCACCACACCTGAAATTAGGCTTAGAATTATTCCAGAACAGGAGGTACTGGATCCTTTGGGGCTGATCTGTGAATAGAGATGGAGAGAGATGTTCACTGCTCAGCCCTCAGCTCAGCTTACTCAACCTCGGAGCTGACCGAAGCATTTCCCACCATACTTCTCGTTATTTACTAACATGGGATATGTCCTGCTCGCCCTGTCTTTTCCAAGTCCAGTAACTTGCCTCCTTGGTACACCCTCTCCCTTTGGCTCTCTGTGAACACCCTTTAGTGCAAACCTAGAGCATGTTGGAGTTGAAAGGAGACACAGGAAAAAGACAAATATCTTTCGAGCCTTTGACTTTGAGGCATACGATGGAGTAAAAGGTGTTTTTCCTTTGTAAACTCAAAGTACTCCACATAGAGTATCTGGCACTGGGATCCCTCATGGTAATGGGCATGTGCTGGGGCCCTGGGACCCTGGGTCCCTGCAGGGGTTAGGTAGGGTGCCAAAGAGGGTTAGGGAAGCAGGTGTCAATCCACAAGGGTGGTCAAGAATTGCAATGAGCTAGACCAGCAGTGAGGACCCAAATATCCTGGCTCTACCCTCTCATATTGCCCACACCTCTTGGGCCTGGATTCAATTCAGAGCTTAAGCAAGCTCCTGGTTTTGGGATGAGCGTGGGTGGTTTAGGGACTTTCTGCACTTACTGGGAGAGCTGTGCCCAGGGGTGAGCCAGGGCCCTTTCTGTTTTCTCACTAATGGCATGGAGAATGGTTGCTTGCTGGTGGGAGAAGCAGGGCGCACTGAATTAAAGTAGCAGCTGAAGGAGAGCCATTAAAAGGATGTGGTTCTTTGAACATGTGGTTCACCTGTGGAGATCTTTGCTGCAGATGTTGTAGATGCTATAAGCTTGCTTACATAGGCTTCAGAGGGGTCTGGACTAGTTCAGGGAACGGGAACCTACTGAGGGTTATAAAGATGTCATCAATGATCAGGAAATCCCAGCTACTCTCCACTGGAGGGTATTGTCAGGGTTTTCTGGATGTTCCAGATAGACATTTGGTATCTGGCCTCTTAAGAACAAGCACTCTCCAAGTAGTTTCTTCCAGTCACTGCTGAACAAAGGCTCCTGGCTAGATGGACCTTTGATGTAACCCAGAATAGCTGACCTTAAGTTCTTAGGTCAACTTGATCTGTAATTATTACATCAGAAACGCTGGCATGATCTGATGCTTAGTGTAAAAGTTGAGACTGTTGGGTTTATCTGGGTGAAAGCTTCAATTGTGATTTCTAAACAGGGACTGCAAAAGTCTGTTCCCAATATGAAATCCCACATGTAAAATGCATTAAAATTCTGAGCCAGAACTCAGCTTGTCTTTGGTGATTTTAATTGTTTCAGCTATTACAGGCAGCAGTTTATAAAAGGGGTCTTCACATGACATTGTAAATCCCATAGTGAGCTATTGCAAGAGTAGGAGAAAAAATATGTTAATCCATAGTAGTAAATTCAGGATCACAAAACAAGCACATGCTTCCTTCTTGAGGGTGCCAGTTGTACATGTAGCTGCAAGTGACTCACTGTGAGCCATTTTGCACCGTACATTGTTTCCTCCCTCAGCTGATAGTGTTGTTAAAGACCTTTGCACTTGCTAGTGACAGTCAGGTGTGAACAGAACTGACAGAAGACTTGGGCTGTGCCTGACCCTCTTCTGAAGTGTGATTAGACAAAATCCAGCCAAAATACATAATTATTCCTATCTGTAGGGCAGTTTAAGCTGCTCTTGAACTCTAAAAAGTGCCTTAAAGCACTATATAAAAATCTCTTGCTCTTAAAATTTGAGCCTGACACTTGAAAACTGACTCTTTGTTAACACATAAAGCAACCTGATGCTCCACATAAAGTCGTGCGGCTGTAGAAAGCAGGCAGGACTTGTCTTCACAGGAGGACTGTCTTCAGATTGCACTTTGCCCTCTTTGGGAAGGGGCTTTTCATATGCAGCTTTGTTATCTCAGGTAAACAGCTATTGCCATACTGTTTGTCAGAAGCTGAGAATCAAGCTGTCCCCTTCCTGATCTCCTCAGCTATCCCCCTTCAAGTCAAGGCTGACAAAGGAGATGAGCTAAACTGCTCCCACATAGCAGTTTTGCATCAGTTGGGTCCATGCTGTGCAAGAATGCTGCAGACTGAGGCTTTTCTTTCTCTGCTACTCATAGAATTTTCATTGTTTATTTCATTTCCATTTGCTGTTACTTATCTTTTTCTTTGTATTTGATCTCCTGTACTTTATAAATACACATAGTCAAAGTTAGGTTAGGGCACAGATTTATGATGTGCGATCCTAAGGCATGCACCTGTAGACAAAGCCATTTTGCTGTTAGTCTTGCATACAGCACTTCTGGGAACTGAAGGAGTACATGCATGCTTCTTAGCTGATCTGATTGTTTTCTGTTCTGCAGGAACAGTGGGTAGCTGTAATAACCTGCTTATTGTGCTAGAAATCAAGGATCTCTCAGGGTGGTGGAGGTTTCTGGAGTGATTTTCTGTAGTGGCCAACGTCACAATGCGGCTAAGGACATCTTATTACCAAATATAGTTCCCTTGTTTGTGGTGTGACACTAGCTGCCTTTAGTTTTTTTGGTAAAGAATGCATAAAATTCTCTGACATAATTGAGGTGGCTGACTGAAAGGGGCATCTGCGTGTCCCTGTAAGTGTTGTGGTCGAAAACCTTGTTCTCCCTGAACCCTAAAGGCAACACAGGTTCCCCAAATAGTTCTCAAATTCACAAGTCAATGACTTTAAAAAGCAAAGATATGTGTACCAAGTTCAAGATCAGATTGAAATCTGGACATCTCAATAGATCTGTTCTCTCCATCTTTTCAGTATTTCTACCGCCCCCCCCAAAGGAGTAAGACTTAGATAAAACATTATTTTGTCCATTTGTAACAATTTCTGCAGAAGATCTCAATGGATTTTAAAAATATGAAGGAAATCTTCCAGGTTTCCTGTGACTTGTCATGTACATTTCATGGATGGGGGCACTGAGACACACTTTGCCCTATATCCCACAGCAAGTCAATGGGCAGAGCAATGTATAGCAATGCTGCATATCACTCTTCCATCTCTACAGCTATAAATAACCTTTAGACAATGTTTTGGAACATCTCTATTTTTGTTCACTTTTCCTCAATGCTAAATATGAGCATTTTCTCCAACTTTCTGGAGGGAAGACTCCATTTCCAAGGTGATTTCTCAGAGCTGCACATGCCCCTATCAAACTTGGAGAGGTTTCTGAATGCACCAAATCTAAGCTGCTCTTAACCAGGCCTGGACCTGGGGTCTGTTTTTCTGCTGCTTTTTCTTTTAAAAAGCAGGAAAATAAAGCCTGGAAAAAAGATAAGCAGGAACACCAGATTCACAGCTTCTTTGAAGAATATGCAGCTATTCAGTTCTGTTCTTGTGCTTTCTTGTAACACCCCAGGGACCGGGCTGCTTTCATAAGCACTTGCTTATATCCCACGAGCACTTATGTCCCATCAGGGAGAGAGTGAATTGGATCTTCTGGACTGATGAGGAATGAAAGCTACTGGCAAAGGTGGAGAAGAAGCCTCCTTCAAATCATAATGACCCACTACTTCTTGCCAGTATTTCAAAATCTCGTTTTGTCCCTGATTTCCTAGAATAACCTGCTGCAGTTTCCTGAACCCTACCGATCAAGATTTTTCATGGCAATGTTTGCTGTGGGACAGAAAAGGAGATACATGGGAGGAGACAGTGGTGCAACTGGTAAATGGTCTGAGTTTTCAGCCAAGGAAGAAAGGAGCTGGACTGATGCTCGCAGTGGAAATGAAGGGAACAACAGTGAAGAGTATAGTTTGAAAATTAGGAAAGTGTTCCCACAGGTGAGATCCCAGGGGCCGGAGAACAACCTTCCCAGGAAAGGGGTAGCAAGACAAGCCCTCAGGTTTGTGTTTCACAGCAGGTGAGCACTTCAGACCCTAGAAAGGCCTGTACCCAGTGGAAAGTGGGGAAGGAAATATGTGCTGCTGTATGGCTTTTGCAGACTTTCTTCACATAGCTGTATTACCAGGAAACTCTAAACTGCAGAGGATAAGCAGTGACAGTGGCAAAATGAACTGGCACGTCTGCTGGTACCTGCCTATGCAAAAATGACATCTATTAAGCAATTGTGCCAGTCTAGAAAAAAATGCTGCCAAATCCTACTACATGCTGCGGGCACAACCACTGCTGTTATCGAGGTGCTTCCCAGAGTACAAATTTAATGAGGAGAGCTCATGCCTCTGAATGCCTTTGGATACAGATGCAGAACAAGTTATCCCAGATAAAAGGTATCCCAGGTTAAGGTGTGATCTTTACAGTGTGACAGCACAGTACCTGCCCATGGACATACTTTTACACCACAGCCAAGTGAGGTAGTTTATTTAACAAAGTAAATGGGATAAGTGACTCCACATGCAACATGGATAAAGGATGTACACACGGGGCCATTATGCCAGAGTTGCTGATGCTCTCCTCAGGGTAGCTTGTTCTGGGCTAACTTCTCTGTGTGCTGGTGTTCACAGGGCTGGGGTAGGACTGTTCAGTGTGGGTGATAAGAAGCATGTGGAAAAGCTAGAGAAATGGAGAAAAAAAATAGTGTCCTTACAAACCATGAAGTCATCTCTGAAGAGAGAGGACCAGGGAGTTATATGGGGACAGCACTGAGTGAAACCACTGTTGTCTTGGAAACTCAAAGAGAAAAATTAGCATACAGAAGGATTTTGTTTTTCAGAGGCAATCTACGTGTGCGCGCACACACACGCACACAAACACTCCATAGAAAGGTAGACAGATAGATAGTCACGCTCCTCTGCTTCTTTGCTGATGACTTCCTCACCCAAAGCTAGTCAATATAAGAATTCATTGTGTCTGATTTTAAAAGTGAGAATAGGAATGAACCCCTATACTTTCTCTTCAGTATAATGAGAATTGATCTTGTGTTAGTAATTCAGAGAAACAGCTATTACATATATGGATGAATTAAAGAACATCTATGGATGAATTAAAGATAGAGATAACTTAACAGCTTAGCTTTCTGATCCTCCCTAGAGAAGAAAAGGAAGGAGACCTATCTTGGATTATGAGGAAGAAGAGCTGTGGGCATAGTTTAAAGGCTCCCTCATGCATCACACTGAAGTCTGAAACAGCCAGGAAGACTCACTTCCCTCAGGTAACTGCAATCACAGGGACAATGGACATTAGAGATGGAGAGCGCTTGTGACCACAGCTACCCCTACAGAGTGCTTCCTGGCCAGAGAAGCAATTTTCCTTGTGCAGGAGGTGGAATGGCAGGAGGGACCTCCAGAAGACTCTGGAGTTATCCTTCAGCACTTTGGGACTACAGCCCTTGCCAGCAAGGACAAACTTGTTGCTGCCTGAGGCCAGGGGTGGTGACAGCGAGGGTGTACCTGGGCGTGCACAAGGTGAGAGACACCACTCAGCTGCTTTGGCTGAAGGCAGCTCAGATACCTCCTGTCCTCCTCTTCCACAGCTGAAATGAGGTGCTATCAGGAAGCAGCAGCAAAGGATTTGGTCCCTCAGTTCAGGTTTATGAGTCTCTAAACCAGCCTGCCAGAGACAGGCACTGGCAGTGTGAGGAGGAAGAGATACTGTCCAAGGGAGAAGACTGTCTTTTCTGGTTCTGTGGCTTATTGAACAGGTAGGAAAAACATGCTGAACTCTCCCTTCTGAGGAAAAATAGGCACCCATTTTGACCTCCCTTTGCCAGAATCTCAGGGAAATAGATTTGGCATTTCCCTCTTGCCTTGCTGTGCACTGGTTTGCAAAGGCAGCCAGCGGCACAGATCCAGGCTCTGGCATACGCATGCACTCTAGCATGGGCAATGAACTCCTTTCAGATAGATTTATTTCACTGCTTCCCATGCCACCTCTCTTTGCCCACGGCAATACATTATCACAGCACCCATAACAACTAGCTCCTTTAATCACTAGCCTGTATTTACTAGCCCCATTCCTAATGGCCTGGAGTTCACTCCCCTGTCTTTAATGTTCCTACCTCTCCCAATATCAGCAAGGAGCCGCACTGTGGTTTTAAGTCTGAATTAAGTCTGAATTTAAGTCTTTTGGTACCCTGCACTGCCCTCTGTGGGGGTCTGTATCTGTCTTGTCTATACCACACTGGTCTCTTAGGACCTGGAAACTCATGGTCTACGGCAATGGCCCACTGCAGCTCCAGTCCTTGGCAGGCCACTCAGCTGTGATCTGTGTGGATCCACAGGAACCTCTGGTTGTCTTTTTAGAGATGCAGCTATTCTCAAACTACAGTCCTTTCACGGCTAGTTGGTTGAAACAACTTCCAGTGTTATGTTCCCTTCTACTCTTCATGCTCCAGGTTGTGGTTTGTTTTCCCGAGTGGTCTGGGCCTGGGAGATGACAGACACAGGCAGTGTGAGATCAGGTAGCCTGTTATCGGAAGGGCATATGCAGCCCGCTTGGAGACTAATCTACCCTCAGAAAATAACATGGTAGAGATGACATGGTTGATAGTAAGGAGTGCATACAGTGGTGTCATGAGTATTGCAGTCCTTGCGGCTAAGCCTCCTCTGGTGCCTTGCACCAGGAGATGTGAACGGAGCCTGTCCTGCTATTAATTTAGAACAGCAGCATCCAGCTCCCCCTAAACCACTGCTGATATCTTTCTGACAGTCTCCTTATCTTGGGAGAAAGGCGCTGATATAAGCCACATTAAAGCAGTCTGTCATCAAACAGAACAATCTTGCCACTGTAAGTCAAAGCCACTGATACTTGTGATGGTTTATGAAGGAGCATCACCTACCACAGGCATGACCTCAATAAGGAGTGTCTGTAATAACACTTGGGGCATGGTTAGTCCCTTTCAGGAAAGGATGCCTAAATATGTTTGGTACCTGGCATGGGGGAAACCAAGGTGATGTTGCCCTAAGGCATCCCACCAGTTAGGTAGCAGGATTGACTCTCCAAGCCACTGTTCCTTCGCTCTAGCTGCTGCCTCTTGAGCAACTTAAGGAGCAGCCCTTCAATGCTCACTGCAGTGTCGAGTATGTGTAAATTAAGCAACCAATCTCATAGCTTACCTAACACCGCACTTGGGCCACGCTCTCTTCCAGTGTAAAACTGGGACAGAGCCATTGGCCCTGTGGTACTAAGCTGGCTTATGCTGCCAAGTGTCTGGCAGCCTGATTCACGTTAGCAAGTGGATCTTGCAATCTCTACCCTGGGAAGAGGGAGCTGCAGGGCAAGAGCAGAGGAAAAACCCCAAGAGAAATCCAGAAGAAAGCAGAGCTTGGGGCTGACACGTGATTTCTGCTGTGTTATGGGTTTGTTGAGTTTCCCATGATGTCCTCCCTCGGGGTTGCCGGGTACTTATGATAAGGTGAGTCAGAGTATTATTTCATACCCTATGCTTTACCATGGATTGGCAAAGTGCTCAGCCCAGGGGCTCTTGTGTAAGACAGTTTGCTTGTCTGAGAATCATTTCTTACATGACCTTCCTTTTGGGTGCACTATGGAAAGGAGGGGCTCTCACTTCGACTAAAACAAGTCCCAACCCTACTCATCTTCACAGAGCGCCTGCAGCTAGTCAGGGGTCTTGGAAAGCTGCTTTGCATCCCTCTTTACACGTGATGGTCAGAGCCTCTGTTCCAGATGTGACCTTTGTGTAGGTTACAAAAGAAGGTCTCCTTTGTAAATCTAATGGCATCCATTATCCAGCTTGCATATTTCCAGAGTTCAGAGATGGATCTTTGTGCATCAGGAAACAAAAGAGCTGTGCTTTCTTCCTGTATATGCTTTTTTTCTTTTTTGTACCTTTTTATCCCCGACTATTTTATATCAAGAGCTATTAATCATAAAGACTATAAAATGAATTCTCACAGGAGATAGGGAAATGTCTTGGCATCAACAGTTTAGTAATGGGTTAGAGAGCCTTTTCATGTGGAGTTTGCCGATATGAATCCAGCCCACACCAGCAGGGACTGCGAATTTCTATCATGTGCTGACTGGCTGTCAGCCGATAGGAAATGAACTTAGTCCCAGTCCAGTTCCTACTCGATCAGTGAACGTCAGGAATACCACCACTGCTGGAAACTGTCTCCCTCTTTCACTGGCAAGCCTGGCAGAGAGGCTAAAAAGTGAACAAGCTGCAAGCTACTCTCCCATCTCTGGGGATAATATCTGAGACACAATAGCATCAGGAGCTATAAGAAAAAACCTTATTCAAGCATTGCTAGTACTCAACCTGCTCTGTGTTGAGGCTTGTTTCTGTTAATTTGAAAATTTTCACCAGCCTCTTATTTAACACAAGCATAAAGAGATTCTCAGGAAGAAAGAGAAAAATTGCAGGTGGTGTCTTGATTGGAAAGGCACTAAATGAGTAGTCTAGGCAGAGTTTTAACAGGTGAATGTGCTTTCACACAAAAGCTTGAAGATGTCCCACATGCAACAGTTTTTGATTCTGGAGAATCAAAAGGGAGAGGCAGAACTGCTCAGATGTCATAGCCAGAACTGCTTGGGAATTTTTCAGCCGCATTGATTTTATTGAAAAAATGCCAGCTTACTTAAACCCAAAACTTCTCAGTAGTTCTGACTAAAATTCAGTTAGGAAGGATTTTTCAAGATTAATGATTGAATTTCTACACCATGTGACTTTCTGTCTTGACCTAAATGGAGGCCACTAGCCAAATGCCTTCTGATGCTAGACCCAACTTCACATCAAAGAAACATACACAAGGAGCTGCAGTGGAAGAGGAGAAAAGAGCCAGATAAGAGTGTTGACAATGTGCCACCCCACTGGCACAAAGACAGTTTGCTTCTCTCTTCACACCTGCACTGTTGCAACGGCCCTAAGAAACACAAGCCCATCTTTCATCTGCATTTTCTCACCACATCCCAGCCTATAGGAACAGGTATGGAAGAGCCCTCCAAAGTTTCTTTCTGCATTGTTTTAACTTTTGGGTTGGGAACTTTTCAAAGCAAGACAGAAGAAAACTTGTCTCCGTGTAAGCACAGAGCATGTGCGCAAGTGTGTGCATGTGTGTGCATGACTGTGCAAAAGTGCGTGTGCCACCACATGCCACAGAGATTCAGCTCTGAACACTACGAACAGAGGATGCTTTCACCTGTGGTTTCGGTAGCTGCTCAGGGCTTTTTTTTTTTTTTTTACAAAGAATTCCTCTTTGGATTCATTGCTTTGATGACTGGAAATGACAGGAAAGTTGATAGCTGGATTCACCTGCCACCAGTTTGAGATTGCATTTATGTAGCATAATGCTTCAGAGCACTGGTAGGCATCACTGCGTCAATCCTACGGCTGAGGGAGCTGAGGCACAAAGTCTTGTCCACAGCCATCAGAGATAGCAACAGAACCAGGACCAGGATTCACATCTCCTGGTACCTCGTTCCCTGAGCTAACCACTCAAATGCTGCTTACTCACTGTGCTTACAGCCATGTATCCTGCTTTCATTGCCGCTTTCACATTCTTGTTGATCTGAGCTCTCCCTTTAGCTATGCCTTTCAAGTCATAGAAGCTGTAATGAATATGTATCAACATTTCAAAGCCATAGATCCTGTGGTGGAGAAACAGAAAGGGAACGGGAGAGACAGACACACATACAATCTAATTCATTTTTAAATGTCTGTAATTCATCCAAGAGTATTATCAATAATTACTAGAAGAAAGCAGTAACTTGCATCAGGAAAAATCAGTGCTTTGGCAAAAAAGCTGGCAGCAGGCCTTGCAGATATCTTGCACATGCAAAACCTTTCTTGAGCATGCTAATCAGCTGGGGGGGTGTGGGGGGAAAGGAGACCTTGCTGTCTGTTCACAGCTCTGGTGGCCTCACCAGGGAACCCTGCTGTTCTGTCAACGCTGTGCCTGCATCAGGCACTCCGTAGCCTCCTGCAGACAAACTCGGTGGGTGCGTGCTAGATCTCATCCCTGGCAGGAGGTATGGGTTTTCAGGGGAGCTTTACAGGAGCTGGATGCATTATTTTTTTAAGCCTCCCTTGAAAGATCAAGCCTGGATACTCACTGAGTATCCTCTTGGGGTCTCACCACTGCCTCGTCTCAGCTGTGGTCACAGTTGTCCTATGCTCATGGCAGGGCAATGGGCATCTCTGATAATCTCTGTAACACCATGTTTAAAATCATTCCTCTTAAAAAGATCATTCCTCTGTAACGAGGACATAAATGGTGGCCTGGGACACAGCAGTGGAAGCAGATCCAGAGCTGCATCCAGTTTGCAGTGCCCAGCAGCTACGTCCCGCCTGCAGACCAGAACCCCCACCGTAGACAAAACCAAGGTAGGCGAGACAGATGGGGGAAAGAGAGAGGGACACTCAGAGAAGGGAGGCTGCTTGTGTTAAAACGTGAATATTTTTTTCACCTGAAGCCACTCCTGGCTGCTTAGTTTCTGAACATGAAGCTACTAGGGCTGTGGCATTTAGATCCGTTCCCATCCATCCCATTTTCATGGGCTGTCAAAACCTGCTTCAAACGTATGGCCCTGGCAGGGCTGGGGATGAGGTGTGGGGATGCTGTGTCATTTCGCAGACCTTTGTGTTAGCGCGTGGAGGATGAATGATCCTCCTCCTCCTTGCCCCCCACGATACCGTAACCCATGTGAATGCAGCCCTGACTTTGGGACAGGGGCAGCTGGGGGCTGTGACCTCTGCTGCTGCCACACGCTGCCAGTCAGGCTGCTTTCCTGACTGCTTTTCCCTGTGCTTACCAGCACCATGGGAGCAGAGACACTGGCACGAGTGCCACAGGGCATCCCTGCTGTCATGTCAGACCCCAGGCAGAAACACAGCTGGGACCGCAACGTCCTAAACCCAACGGTTAGATCTGCTGGGGCTTATCAGTCTGAGACTTGAGCCTCCTCCACAGCTAAGGCTGACGAAAATCTTGTCACAGCACAGTCACAGCATTTGGGTCACCCCCAGTACAGTCCTCTGTGCTGGGCTCCAAGTAAGGAACATTTGGCAGTTTCAGGTAATATAACGGCAGCTGCTGACTCTGTGGTGTGTGTCTCACGAAACTGCCAAACACCTGTACTCTCCAGTTGGCATCTAGTTAATTAACGGGTAAAATTCAAGAGATTAGCTTTCTGCACAAAGACCTATATGCTTTAAATACTGCAGGTGCACCCGGCACTTTTAACAGATATGGAGAAAGTATGGAGAAGACCCTTTGGTCTGGTGCCACCTGCCCCAGTGGCCTGAGAGGGGAAGAACAGCACATGGTCCATGGATGGACAAGCAGCTTTCAAAGGATGCTTAGAGAAGTTGGGATTCTTTTTTCTAGATGCTGCTGTTCAAGTTTTTATTTGAATCCTGCCCGTGTGTTAGAAGACAGGCTTCTTATACACTTGGCACGATTTCATATCTTTATATGGACCTCACTGGCTTGATAGACACATTTTATTTATCTCATAAATCAAATGTTTGTAGTGGTCCTTGCTGTTTCCCATGTAATGTCTGATGTTCTGTGTCATAATATGTGCCATGCTGCACTGGCCTGTAATTCAGGACTCCATATGCTATACAGACACACTTTGTCTTAAGCTTTAGGGCATCAAAACGGGGGCATTTCCTCATTGACAAATATCCATGTTTCCTATGGAGAGCAGAATTGGGGTGTATTCTGGGTCTGTTAGGGGTTTGGGGTTTTTTCCCCATTTAAATCAGGTCTAGTTTAGGACTTCAGCATTTGATTAGCTTGTGCCACAGCCTGATGTTTGTTGACAAGAGCACCTAGCCCCATGATGTCATCACTGTGCTGGGTAACAGTAGGTGACATCACGCTGGAGGGCAAGTCTGTCTCCTAGGACAGGGAACTGAAAGTGCCCAGTGCTTTGCAGATGTGCAACTGCTTGCACAGAGTGGACGTGAAGCTCTACCCGGGTGCACTGGACAGGAAAATGGAAATCGAGGGTTTGTTATTCCAGCCCTCCCTAAAGTTGTGGCACCCATACCACAATAAAGGCAGTGAAATGCTGCATGGAAGTTGGTTAGATTTAGCACTCTCTAACTTTATTACTACAGCACAGTCAGAAAGCCAGGCCAGAGCTGTGCTTTGTAAGCCTAGTGAGTAATGATCTGAGCTATAGATTAGCCTGTAAATGAATACTCAACTGGTATATCATGATACTGTCATTCCTGAATCCATTCCACACAGTAGTATATGTAAAGTTATAATACTGTCTGCATAATCAGCGGGTGGTGTTGCTATTTTTTCCCTCAAGCTTATGATGGACAAACAGCTTCTCCACTGTACATTTAAACCCCTTCCATCATTTCTATTCATCTGCCCAGAATAAATTATATAGGAAAAGATGTGTAGGTGATGAAATTGCCCTCCATTTTTATCTGTTGTTTTTTTAACTGACAAAGGAGAGACAACAAACGAGGTGTGTGTTGACGCAGAGGTGGGTGGAAAACATAAATAACTTGTGTCTCCAGAAGCAAACCCTAAAAGCCAGCTTGACTGTTTGGGGAGTAGGGCTAGGGGCAGTCTGTGCAGTAAGATGTTGGTGTTCTTGCCTTAAAGCTTTCTATCAAGCTTTGCGATCTCTCAGCTATTTTTGTGGGTTTCTTAAAAAACAAAAACAAACTAAGATCCTGTTTCACAGGGATTAGAGTTTCCACGGAGAGCTGTAGCCCTTGGCGCCTGTGGTAGGTTGTGGCATGGCTGTAATGACAGCCCTAGCCTGGTCCCACCAGTCCTGAGACATTAGTGTACACACAAACGCGCACATGGAGGAACACACGCACTTCATCTTTAATGGGTTTTAATTTTGTGCATGTGGGAAGCGCCAGATAACAACCCTGGAAGCCGAAGTTGATTGATCACAGATCTGGTATGGAATTTGGGTAGGACCAACAAGGCGCTCAGTGGCCTTGCTGGTCTGCCTGTGACGTCCCGCTCTCCACAGCTTGGTTTGTCATCAGCCTCTTCAAGAAAATGACCTTTGAGGACCAACAGCGCCAGTGGTTTTTCTGATGTGGAGGTTGACCACTGAAACTAGAAAACCACCTTCTTCCAACTTCCTGGTGTTTCTTTCTCTGGCCCTTCTTGCGTCCTACTCTCCAAGGCTTCTGGCCAAAATCAGCCCCGAGCCGAAGGGTCAGCAGCTAAACCAAATTACAAGGCTTTTAGAGAGCCCGACTGGCTGAGCAAAGAGCCTGGCTCCAAGGAGGAGTGGAGCAAATGGAGTGGAGACCAAGGGACAGGGACCTCGCAGGGAGCTGGGCAGGGGACAGGAGGGGAAGGGGAGGCTGAGATCAGACCAGCGGGAAGAAGCCGGAGATGCAGACCCAGGGATGGGAGTGGAGAGGGGCTAATGCAGGAGCTGGGCATGGGGGCTGAGGCATCCGAAGGATGCCGCAGGAGGGGATCTGCTCCTTGCTCTTCTAAAACCCTGGTTCGTCATACACACGAATCAAAAGGAGCAAAAGGTTCAGAGAGAAGCACCTCCAAGTTCAATATTACCTGGGCAACCTTCAGTAGGCTTTGTAGCACATACATGCTAACATACTGTGCTTACCCATGATTTTATGCACAAGGTGGGCTCTGCCTTGCAGCAGCCCAGGCACACCTTGCTGCCTGTGTTCCAGGCAGCTGCCCTCTCTCCGAAAGGTGTTCAAGCCTCACTGGCGGCGAGCGCTCAGCACGGTCAGCAGCTGGCTTCTGCTGCAACAACGCCCCTGCTCACATGAGAAAGGCACTCGAGTGAGACGAAGGCTTCCCTGCGTCATTGTGCCAGCTCTATAGCTCTAGCGTGTTTTAAGGCAAAGACACACGCTGACTGCACTCTTTGGAGGGAGCCTCCGTGGAAACATGCTTGGGGGACAGAAGAAAAACATGATTTTACCCAGCCTAAGCTGAATTGGAAATTTGTGGGACCAAGTGACCGAACCCATAAATAACAAACTAGCGACCAAAATAGATAGACTGGGCTATGCTGTGCTGTACTATGCTATGCTATTCATTCCTTCTTTTCTCTGCATAGGATTTTCACAGCTGCACCACTACTTAATTTATTAATTTTAGAAGATATACATATTGTCCGCATAACACCTGTAGTCCGCTGTTCTCGTGCTGTGTTGGCTCCCTGCATGCAGGCATACCTAGTTCCTGGTGGGAGGCAACGGGGACTCCGACAGAAGGAACTAAAGCCAACTTAAGGTTTATTTTGAGGCACTCAGTGCGTATCAGGGGGGCATTATTTGCAGCACAACGGTAGTATGTAACTCTTGCAGTGTAGGTAGGCACATAAGCTTGGCAGCTGGAACAGCAGGAAAATTAAGACTTGATCTGTTTCTGTTTTAAGGCAAACAGGATTTTAGTCACTGACTTCAGAGGGAGCAGGATTGGGACCTGAAAGCAGAGTCAGTCCGGTGGTTTGTTGTTTGCCTACTGATCTCATGCCAATATTGTCTGCGCTGGTGCAGGGGAGCGCAGAAGCCCAGTCGGAGGCAGAGGGGGAATAATTAGCAGCGCTTATTAAAAGCTATGGCGATTATTCATTACAGCTGCTGTTGGCCACCCTGCCTCAACAGCGTGAGCTCTGGAGTCGGAGGCAGGGGGAGGGGGAAGGAGAAGTAAGTGGGGGCCTCCTTCACTCTGGTGTTCCAGTGGCCGTCTCTTTTCCAGAAGACGGATGTTGCGCTCTAAGTACCTCTCCAGAGAGCTAATGGCCGACATGGCATTATTACCAGCCTGCGATGAGCTCCATTTTTTTTTTTATGATAGTAATTTGTTACACCGGTTTGCCACATGCCCGCTGCTTCCTTGTTAATCCAATAATCTATATGAGAAAAGCAATTTGACATTCCTCCTTCCCATCTGCCACCCATCACCCAATCTATATCTTAACTATCAGTGATTTATTAATGGTGTCTGCATTAAGCACATCTCCGCTTCATTGGCGCCCTCAATTCCCTCCCTCCTAGAGACACTCTGTGGATACATTTAGAGAGCAGAGTCAGCACGGAGATAAAAACAATAAAGGCAACCAACTCGGGGGATTTTGGGTGCTTTGGTCAAATAATCCACGTGCTCCCAGGCGAGGGAGTCCAACAGCCCGAAGCCCACCCAGCTGAGACTCAAGTGCACGCTCAGCCCCTGCTCCTTGCAAAACGTGACGCACCAGACAATGCAGGGCTTTCTCAAGTTTATGCCTATAATCCCTTTGCCAGCATCAGTTTGCATCCAGTGTGGGTCGGTGTTCAGCAGCTGTTAGAAGGGGCTTTTGATAGAGCTTACTCCAGTGGTTGTTGGGCAATGCTTCAACAAGTTAAAACAGCCAGATCCGTGATCTGCGGAAATAATGAAATACAGCAGCCGGTATCCTGGATTCCTTGAAGTCTGGGAAGAGGGGGTTTGTTAGCCTTTCTGTCAGTGGCAGAATGAACAGCGCAGCCTTTATGCAATCACCTATTTTCACACACTCGCAAGAATACTGTACCTTCAATACCTTCAGCAAAGTTGGTTTGAAATCAGCCAATGAGCTCAAAAGCTATTGGAGGAGAAGGGCATCCGAGAGCCTAATGTACACACACACACACGCACTCCTGTGTGCTTACAAAGGCCTTGTTTCCTTAGAAACCAAGCTAAAAATCTACTGGCAATATTTCAGCCTGCTTGCCAGTATCAGTAAGGAGCTCAGGGACTACTTGAGTCCTGCAAAATGAAATTCTCTTTTCCTTTCTAAGGAATTCTCTGCTTGCAATTAGATTTGGGAAGCACTGATTCTTGCACAGCTCGAAGCTCGCGCTGCTCCACCTGCGTGGGTTGCAGGACTGGCATTCCCGGTCATTCACCTTTCATTCTCAAAATTCAGCCGGTGTCCTTGCATGTGCTGGCTAGGCACTGCAAACAGGTTTCATTGATTCAATTACTCCCCATACAGCAATTGCGTACGCACTTACAATACATCTCAGCATCTTGCTGTATTTCCGTGTATGCAAAAACGCTGCTTAATGACTTTTAATTTAACTCGCATGGGAAAAACAGAAAAGAACATTTGAGATTACATTGAAGTTCATCATGCACATCTTTCCTGCCGTACTCCTGGAGATTTAAAGATGCAGAGTGCAGAAACCAGATCTTGAGGATTACATAATTTAACACAACCAGATTTGGTCACGTTAAACTCTCTGTTATATAGAAAGCTCATACTGCAGTTTGGATGCAACACATTTAGAAAGCACGGGGTGTGGACAACATGGCAGATGATACATTTATTTCATTTTCGCCATCAGCTCTTTTTAAAAGGCCTTCATTTAGAATAGCCTAACAGAATCTTTTCCGTAATTATTACTATTTTTAAGTTCCAGAAAAAAGTAATTAAAGAACAAAGTGCTGTGAGGAGGGCCAGATTCCCAGGGAACAGTAACAATGTGTAAATGAACAGTTATAAGCAAAACTGAAATGGATTTCATTGCTTTTTTTCAATGCAAAGAACAGGCAAACAGCATCCTCCTGCTCTAGATGTGCAGGGGCAGAGGATGTTCTGTGCCGGGCGGAGGGAACACACTGTTGGTGCTGCCAAGTTGCCTTCCAAGATAGCTGGCACTACCTGGACTATTCCCATCCAGCTTTTTCCTGGCACAGACAGGGTAACTGGAGAAAGTTTAGATTCTTGGGGGTCTGTGGTGACTGACTTGGAGGTCCCGCAAAGCAGTTCCCACCTAGCCTCGCAGTCTTGCTACACTGACTGGTGTTTAGTTTACTTCTGAATTTTTGCCTCTTTTTGCTGATGAGCTGTGGTTGAGATGCTGCTCTTCCCACCGCTCGGCTCCCCAGCCATTTTCAGTGCCTCAGGATGCCAGTCTTAATATTGTCGAAGGCTCCCAAGGTGATTTTTTTTTTTGCTGTTCCCTTTCCCTAAGGCTGAGATTTTCATTGGAGTTTTAGAACATCAGTTAACCCACATTTATCAAATGTCAGTATCATTTGGACTAATAACTCTTTTAGGCATAATGAAAACTCTTGGGATAAACAGGCTGGGAAGAACTCAGGTATAGACTCGTTATTAGGAATTGGGGGATCTGGTTTGGTTTTCTTTTTTTTTTTTTTTTTTTTTAACTTTTCCACTGTTTGATGTGTCAGTGTAGTGTCAAGAGGCCCTGATGAACTTTAAGGTTTTAGCGTAGCACTGTGCAGTGCCTGTACTGGATCTCAAAAGTGCCATCACCAATTCAAAGAGCTTAGCATGTAATTCAGAATAAGGCTAAACCAAATGTTTTTGATAAAGAAACTATTTCTTGATAATCATGAAGTCTGCCATGGCCATGCAATAATTACAACTAAATCTGCTGAATAGCCAAAAAGGGGTTTGGTTTTGGGGTTGGTTTGGTTTTGGGGTTTTTTTAAGGAGTAAGAAGCTAAATTCCTAAACTGGAGGATGACGAGGAAGGGCCCACGTTAAGCCAGCTGTCTGCTTCAGGCATTCACTCGGACTGACAGAGACACAGACTCTATCCCTGCCTCTGCCTCATCAGCTTGAAATTATATTTCTACCCCAGATTTTCTGGGGTAAACCTCTTTTATTCCCTGCTGCTGGAGCTGTTCCACTTTCTATAACATATTTAAATCCTTTTTGTATGGGGTTTATAAAGAGGTTGGTTACATGCAATGCATGTGTGGTACGAAGCAGAGCAACGTGAAGATTGACCTTAACTTACATAAGAACCTCCTATAGCAGAAGAGGTAGATCTAAAATGGGGAAACCTGAATATTTGGCAGTCCCTTCAGATGGAGAAAGCTGCCCCTCTGTGCTTTGTGTTTTTTAACACTGCACTGCTGAATAAAGCAATGTCTGCCTCTAGTCTTTTATTCCCGTTGTTTGTTTCTGTTAAACTTACTGAAAATGGAAAGGGAACATTTCCTTTTGAATTGATTGACATGTTTTCTTTGAGCCAAAATAAGGAAAAAAGGAGTTTGTTTGTTTGTTTGTTCATTGATTTGGCAAGGAAAGTCCCCCAAGCATTTGAATTTTGGCTCAGATCAGAACTACTACAATGTTTTTTCTTTTTCTTTTTCATGTTCATCTGTCAAACAGCAACAATAGTTCTCTACACAGGCCTGCTGGAAATGAGATGCAAAGGACTGGATAAGGGAGGGTGTGATTATGTGATAGGAGAGTTTTGGCTATTCAGACCTGGGGTGTGCATGGCACAGTGATGCCACTTCAGCTGAAGAGAGCAAGGCTGAGTTGTGTGGAAACAAAGTGTATGAGCAGATCCACTCCTCTCTCTCCTCCTCCCCAGAGACATTGCTTGTAGTCCCTGCTGCACTCCCTTCTGGAAACACAAATATTTTGAGAGCTGCATGACGCCAGCTTCTCCAGCTGACTTCCTCCACATGAGAAGAACAAACCCCCAGAAAAAAAATGCAGGAATAATCCTGGCAACCATTTTCACAAAGGATCTTATAGGCGAAGATGGGAAGCACATCTTTGGTATATGATCCCGCAAAACTGTAAGAAGAATCTGTATATTTGCTCTGGGCATTCCCTTAGGCTCCTGTGTCTTAATGGCACAATCTTAAATCAAGCTAATGCTAGGAGAAGAGCAGAGAATAGGGAGTGCAGGCAGGAAACTCTGGCTGAAGCTAGATCCTGATTTCATGTATCCCATCCTACTCCAGATAACACCAGTTTGCTTGACTGGTAACCATTGCAAGCTGGGGCTTTTGATAAACCAGTGTTTTGGGACTTGGAGTTTCCCAAGATTTTCCCTCTCACAGAATTGCTCTTTAGCAAATATTCCAGAGGAATTATTTCTATCTTTATATCATTGCCTGTATCTACAGCCTTACGTTAGGAAAAATTTAAAAGTCAGCATTTTGTATTATAAGAATCTCTGGTGCTGAGTATTTCATGAGTTGCAGAGGGGCCAGGTGATGGATTATTTGCCCTTGCTGCTGTGTATAGAAGAGCTCCTGTGGCGGTATCATAGGAAGAAAGATTTCATTAATGGCTGCAGAAAACACAAGTGAAAGCTGAGAATTATTTGGGGTAGAGGAAAAGAACGGAAGGAAGGAGGTTAATCTCATATTTGTAGCTTTGTAGGTCTCTGCAATTACCTTTTTAGATATGAAGTTATTTCCCCCTAATAATCTGCTTGTGGTGTGTTTTTTCTCCCAAGGAATATTAAGCATGTGTAAAATTCTTACAATCAAATGTGAAATAGCAGTGCTGGAAAGATAATGGTTTGACAATAGCCAAGCTGCCCCAGGCTGCCATCGCCTTGCATATTACTCCATAAGGTGTCTGAAACTTTGTTCAGTGGAAGATTCAGTGGAAGATGTAATTATAATTAGATAATTAATCTTTTCCTTTGTACTTTCTTAAAAAAAAAAAAAGTCAAAAAATCTCAAAAAGGTATTTTTCCTGTTTATACTGCAAATATTTTTGTGTTTAATGAAACTCTTTTTTTTATCGTGAGCCTTTAGAAAAAAAACCCAACAACCCAAACCCCTAGCAATTCATATTGTTGGAAAAATGTTTCCAGAGAAAAATATAATAGTTTCTGACTAGCTTTAGTTATCATGTATTTTTTTATTAAAATCTCCATCTCTTTACATTCTTGCTGCTTATTTGACAGTCTCTGCTTGTCTTTTCTATACTTGCTCATCATCATTTCACACTCTCTCTTTGTACTCTACACTTCCTATGTTTAATTGGAATTTTCTTCTTTCCAATTGCTTCACCTTTTCTATATCACAACTCTTAGGTGGTAGATGATCCTAATAATATCTTAGTTGGAGCTGAACTTTAGACCCATGGTATATCTGACTTATTTTGAGCTAGCTAAAAATTATTAGAAAGAAAAAAGGTAGACATGAGACATTGCTGAATATTTTTACCTGATTTGTATAAGCAGAAAGGAGATGCAACAGCTTCAGCTAAAATAGAGTTCACATTTCTCTTCTCTAATAAGCACTAGAGTTTGTTATATGGGAGAATATATCTATTTTTAATATATTTATATACCTTGATATGTTTATAATGAGCACTTTGCATTCCACTTCTTTTCTTGCCACAAAACGTGTCAGTGAAACAACTTGAAAGATGACAGAATCAGAGAATAAAGGAGATGGGAAGGGACCTCTGGAGGTCTCTAGACCCACCTGCTGCTCAAAGCAGGGCCAGTCAGACCAGGTTGCCTAGGACCTCATCCAGGCAAGCTGCAACTATCTCCGTGGACAGAGATTAGACGGCTTCTCTTGGTGCACCTGCAGCAATCTGTTGGGACAAAGCAGAAGACAGTTTGGTTTGCAAATGTGGTCTGGACAGGAGGACTGAAGCTGCATTCGGTTAAGCCTTGGCCTCTCATGTTGTTGTGTTGTGCTCATGCCCCCTCCATCCCTCAGCTTGAAGCAAATCAGAGAAGCAGTTCTGACTTTGGCCTCTCTCTACTGCGTAAGTGTCATTCAGGTTTAAATTAAATAGGTGCAGCTCATGTGATCCCATGCAACAGTCTTCAGAAAAAAGGGAGAAGAAGACTTGTGGACACCTACAGCCACCGCCATCAAGCCATGGGCCCTCCCTTTGTGGGAGCCTTCAGGATCGAGGTCCAGCTGAGACAGCTTTACCGTATGGACATCTGTGACTTCTACTTTACATCCAACTGAAATAAACTCAGCATTCTATGGAAAAAAATGGCTTTGTCAAAGTTCAGTAACAGGGGAGAGATTTAACAGTCTGGCCACCTTTTTCTCTTCTGATAGAATTTCTATCTACTCTTTAAATCAGGAGTAATAACCAAATTATATATGTCGAAAACGGTGAGGTCTAGGAGTGCATGAAACATGTGAAATGAAACCTGAAACAGAGTGAAATTTGGCTACTTTCAGCTGTCGGTACAAGCTTCAAACTCAGGTAGGGCTCGTTAGGAAGTTCATCTGACCTTTCTAACTGAACCCAAGGCTGATTTTATGTCTGATCCATAGAGAACATCTTTCTTCTTTTTTTTTCTTTTTTTTCGCCTACATGAAATCTCACTGATATGACTGGAAACTCCTAAGTTTGTTCAAACCCAAAGTTCAAAGCACAGGAAGCATGCAGCCACAAAAATGGAAATAGTTGAGTTTTGAATCCATGAGATCAGAGCAGCTGGAATTTGCACTTTGCTGAAGTTGCCTGAGCCAGAATGCTCTGAAAAGATGAGAGTTAAATGCTGACGAAAAGACAAGAATAGAGGAGGCCCTGATTTTGGCCTTGGTCTTTGGCAAAGATGTCTGGCTTTCTTAAATGGTTTTGCAATACAGATGAATCCTAGCCACTAAATATTTGGGTAGGGATTGCTGTGCAATACTCTAGAAATGGGTAAATCAGTGCATAGGAGAAGAGAAATAACATCATGCCTGTTTGGCCTTTAAGTAGAAGTATGGTAGGGCTAGGAAGGTCTAGCTCCTTGAAATGACTGGTTAGTCAGGACTTGTCATTTCAGTAAAAGTCTAAGCAACACCGTTTGCAATCTGCTGCATGAAGCTTCCAGGCTCACACTATGGAGCGGTGAAGAAATCAAGAAATTGCCTTGCTAAACTCTGAAGATAAAGGCAGAAAATGTGCACCATTGTTGCTAGTGGAATTGAGTAAAACGGGAATGTGTTTGGGTGCAAGACTACTCCCATTTGGGGGAATTATAAGAACAAGCAACTGGAGAAGGACAAGTCTTATGATTCCTTTCCCCCCTTTTCTGAAAACATTTTGTGTTTATACCTGCTCTAGTGCAAAGTATTTAGCATAGAAGCTTCAGTGTTGCACTCTGCAGCTCTCTTATGCTGAAGTTCAGGGTGAAGCTCCCCCTTAAGCTCCTATGTATTCTCCTGGAATGGGCTGGTACTGGGAAACGGGAGCTGGGACATAATAGCATTAATAAGTCTGCTTCTTGTCAGTTTGTCCTGAGAAAGACTCGTGGAGAAGAGATGAATGCAATCCTGGCTGAAGACACACAGCACAAAGACACTGGGCAGTAGCAAGTCTGTCAGAAGGCGAAAAAAATAAGAGAGGGGAATAAGGAGTGAGAAAGAAATGGACCTGGGGAAGATCCAGTTCTGAAGGCTGGAAAGATCTATCTGTATCATCTTGCCTGATGTCATTTCCAACAGCAGGCATGGAGCCACATCCAGTAACCACCCTGCCTGATCCAGAGATACGTAGCTGAACGAAAGTGTATGACTTTAAAAAGTCCTCTTCAGGTAGTTTAGCAGAGGCTTGGTGCTGACAACCTGTAGCTCTGGCTCCGTTATCACGGATATGGGACAGGACTGTACTGCGAGCTAACGTGACACACTGTTATTAGATAACTGTGACTTCTGGTGACTAGCGTTGCCTGAACTTCAGCAAGAAAGACAAATTGAAACTTTAAGGAAAAGAGCTTGCTCACTAACAATTTTGTACATTTTGGTGGTTAAATCAGGGTGTTTTCTCCACAAGCTTTTCAGGTCCTCTTCTGTCTGACTAGATTGCTCTCGTCATCATAGTGTTGTAGTTCATGCTAGCCACTCAGCAATTAGGCAGTGCTGCCTACAGCAATACCTCATCCTCTCGAGGGATTAGAGGCAAAGGGGTAAGTCACAGTGGTCTCCTAGCACACTCCAGTATGTATTTCTGGGTCTCTGCAGGTCTCAGCAGCCCCTTGCAGTGTGTACAAAAATCAACGATCTCTCATGCTTTGATATAACACACTGGCTCTGTCTTTGGCTGTAACATGGAAAGCTGTGGGTGCTTTGAAGGTGGTAGAACAGAGGTGTGGACATGAGTGAAAAAAGTTGTTTTCAGTACCCTGGGCAAAGGTTTTCTGACTGTAAGCTGCTGCTCCCCCCAGTTTGAGTCACATGTATGCCTGCTAAATGGTATAGGTGTCAGCCATCCAGCACCTGCTTATTCTTCTGGTCCTACTGGTAATTCAATCAGAGAGGTGCTCTTTCTCCTGCCCCAGGAGCAGAGCATTACTCTGGAATGAAGAAGAAAAATGTTGGCTCTTCTCCTGCTTGTACCCTGCCTCCATTTCCCTCCTGCTGCTTCTGAACCCTCTGACCCTTTCAAAAGCAGCTCAGCAGCCTGCTCCATCTTTTATTGAATTGAATTGCAAATCTGCAGAGGCCGCAGTGGGAGCAAGCCATCCATTTCAATTCTGCGTCCCTGTTGTCCCTCCCATGGGAGCAGGGCAGACCCCGAGGAAATGCAGTCAGCATTTGTTGATTGAGCCCTCTGATGAGATTAACTTCTCGTTTAGTAAGAAGTCAGTCATATGGTCCCAGCTGTGTTTGGTCCAGCCAAGGCTAAGTCATAAGACAGAACAAAATTTCTGGAGCTCTGCATACCCTAAGCAACTCATGGACAGTGTCTCACCCTTTCAGCAGTGTTACTGGAGAAGCCATCCTGCAAAGCTTGACTCATCACCTCTGCCACCCATTAGGAAAAATGAGACAATAGCAGGCAGCCAACTTAAGACAACCTACATACCTACCTATCGTATGACAAGAAAACTTCTGACATGAACACCCTTCAGCAAATTGCCTTTCTGCTGAGGAACCATGGAAGATGGATGACCAACGGGAGGAGCACCACGACCTGCAGCACATGCTGCAGGGAATTACAGTGCCCTGATCCTGAGGAAACCAGCACGGACCACAGCCCCAGGGTCTGTGTCCTTACTTAGAGTGACTAATTCTCCACACGACTGCCAGAGGTGAGGGGTCAGCGGGAGAGGTCAGAGTGGGTCACAGATCAGTGGAGAGAATACAAATCAAAAAGAAACCCTTGGCCTTTCAGCTTGGTTTGTATTAGCAGTTGGATCTGTCTTTTTTTAGCTCCAGCCTTGCTTACCCTTTGGAGCAAACTGCTTTCCTCTGAGCACCTGCAGAAGAGCAATTCAGAAGAAGGCAGCCACACTCACAAGGTTTATGCTTGACATCCCTCTGTGGTGACCCTGTGACAACAGGATTTCACTGCCGCGCCTCCCTGAAACTGCTCCCACTCCCATTGACTTCAGTGACAAAGCTCCTAGCCTTTTAAAGCCACACAAGACTCACAATAAATTGCAACATGTAATTACAGCGGGTAGCTCAGACAAAGCTCTCCTTGCGGTGTGCTGGGTGGCACATCAGCCCTTGTGTGGTCTGCTGGGCACCCTGTAGTCATCTTATACGAACCACCAATGCCCCCTTCAGTGCACGGTGGTTATAGTGTCACTTGAGACCATTCCCTGTCACCATCACTGCTGTCCCAAGGGTGCTTGTTACTGCCTCTCAGGGACTAGGTGTGGAGGATACAGGGAAAAGGACTTAGTTCCTCGCTCCATGTCTCAACGTTGGTGTGTATGTGTGTGTTTATGTTTCTCTTTCTTTCAGTGATGGTAGGAAATGAACCTGCAATCCTGTTTCAAAATTAGGAGTTGTGTGAGGGTTTTTTATGTTTGGAAGGTCTTTCACTCTCTAAAGCAGAATACTTTCAGTCTGGGGTACTTCTGCGTCACGCTCACAGCCCTAATTGTGGCTGTCTTGAAAGCAATAGTTCAATTTTGCAGCAGATTTGGAGTCTTTAAAATTAGTTTTGATTCCAAAACAGAGAATCAAAAGGAGCCTTCTGGCTATTTCTTGATAGGGACTGCTTTTGTCTCCAGCTGACCAGTAGCTCAGTGGGACTGGCATGTCCTGATGGCATGGGAGTGCCAGGTAATGCAAAGTTTGACCCTGAGTCCACTTTTCCATGTGGGTGGCTGCTCCCTTGTCACGGCACTCATGGCACGCTCTGGCTGGAAGCTGCAGGAAGGGAATGTGCTGCCTCGCTTTGCTTTTCTTGTTAGTGGTTCTTTCTGAGGAGATGGTAGCTATTTCTCTCCTTCCCTCCTTTCAGGTGTGTTTGATTTGGTGGGTTTCATAGGTGCTGTTTGGGGTTTTTCCAGTCCCTTGGGCAAAGATGTCTGGCCCTGAGGGACAAAATTGTCAGAGCGCTGCATATTCGACTTTAATGGGGACCAGGAGTTGCAGGTTTTGACTTAGTAGGGGAACATGTTCTAGCTGTGGAGAAGATAATTGGTTGTAAAAAACATATGGCAGGTCTCTGTGTGAGCAAGGCAGTTGTTATGTTGACAAACTCAGCCTTGCCGACAAAATGGCTATAGAGCATATTACTGTACGGGGTATTCTTTATCCTGTTGTACGTTTCCTTGTAGCTACTGTTAGAAGTTATCATCGTTAATATCCCTCTTGTCTCACATCTGGTGAGAAATAGTAAGGTCAGTAGTCCTACAAAGCATCAATGTCTCAGCAAGCCCACTCTTTTTTTTGCCTTGACGACTGCCAATAAATCTCAGAAGGCTTCCTTGAAATACAGGAGAGAGGAATCTGGTTATAGTCTGTATGTTGTTACTTAGAATATTCATAGAATCACAGAATGGTTTGAGTTGGAAGGGACCTTTAAAGGTCATCTAGTCCAAGCTCCCTGCAATGAGCAGGGACATCTTCAACTAGATCAGGTTGCTCAGAGCCTCGTCCAACCTGACCTTGAATGTTTCCATGGATGTGGCATCTACCACCTCTCTGGGCAACCTGTTCCAGTGTTTCACGACTATTACCTGCTTTTTTTGTGGGAATAATCACTTCTAACTGAGCTGCAAAAAACCCCAGACTTTCCCAGGAAAAGGTGGCCTTGTGCCCAGGAATGTGGTGGTTTCCATAGCAATAGATTAAGATGGGCTGTCTGGGGCCAAATCAGATCCCAGCGAGCTCTGAAGGTATCCGGGGCGCTGGTGCCCACTACAGTCTGTAAGCACAGCACCATGGTTTCTGAGTCCCTTTGCTTAGCTGTGAAATAGAAGTTGACGCTGCAGCTTCTTAGGGCTTTACATTCAAAAGATGGTGCAGCACTGACTGACTCGGTCAATACTGCTGGAAAAAAAATAACAGTGGTGAATTTAGTGGCGAGGGTGTTTCAGAGGGAGACAGGGTAGACCTAGTCCTTGAGTCATGGCAGTTCCTCTCTGTCCTCTCCGTAAAGGCTGGTCATGACTCTCAAGCATGAGAATGAGGGAAAAGGAGTTTGGGGATTCTTTGGTCCTATATGCTCTGATACAGAGATTGGAAATTTAATCCTCTTACTGCATGTAGGTTTTTGCATGAGACTAAACGGAAACTTGAGATAGAGGCATCGGGTTGGGAATGTCAGCCTGTTTTCATTAGACATGTCTCTGCTTTGGACATCTGCAAATTAAAGTAGCTCCAGTAATGGGCAGCCAGCAACAAATCATCTGTGTGTTTTTTTGAGGAGCAGTAACAGCAGGAATTGCTTACTTGGAGATATTTTAGCATGCCTGATGTAATCTATCTTCTTTTCTGATTGTAGGTTGTTGAGATGATTGATTCTCTGCATAGGAAGAAAACTATTTTTTTGAGAAGAAATCTGGTTCTAGTTTGACTACTTATTCAGTGTGTAAGTGGATATTTCTTTTCTCCACAACTTCACACAGGAAAAGGTAACAAGACTGCTGCAGTCTCTGGCATAAGTCTTTCTTATTCAAGACTTTAATGAAAGTATGAGTTTTACAAACCCCTCCTAGACAGGCTGCTTTGGTTGTTGTCCAGAAAGTAACTCCAAACTATTTATTAGCAGCTTGGGCTATTTTTGAACAACAACAATCTTTTTTATATTAATAATTTATGTGCCTAAAAATTTCCCTGTCATTCTTCCCCTCAGAATTGGATTTCTTTTATTAGCTCCCTGTTGAGCAGATTATGTTTTGATTTGGGGAGAGATTATAGTTATTCCTTGATGAGAGTTGAGACAGGAATTATTGGGAACATCACTGCATTTCTTACCAGCAGCTGGATGCATTTGGCTGAGCTGATGCTGGATGACATTTTCACTCCAGTGTAAGACAGCACATGTGTTTGAGTGCTGGTGTCCTGCTGTGTGGTAGGACATAACCTAAAAACTGACACCTTGGCACTGGTAGTAAGATTGCCTTGTTCATTTTTGTTTTCAGCATGGCCAGTTGTAAATACTGAGGGAAGAGTACAAGGAAGAGAGCAAGTAGTGAGCAATCTTTTCTAAGCACACCTTCCCAACTCCCAACCATTAGCAGACAAGGAAATTCAAAAGTCACAGACATGTTGCATCATCACCAGTGGTGAAACTGTCTATTCCCTTTCTGAATCCATTTCTGCTCCTGACCCGAACAACTTCTTATAATAAGAAGGTATAAATGTATTTAAACACCATGTGAAAGAACTACTTCTATCTAACCCTGTCAATTCTGATGATTCTTTATTGAGTGAAACAACAACTAATTGTTCCTTAAGTACCCCTGGCTTGTAAGGTTTGTTGATAGTCATGTTAGTTTACCTTTAATGACCTCAACCATAAGCTATTACTTAGGCTTTTGGTTAACACTGTGCTATTTTCATAGACTTGTTGATGGTCCCAGTTTAGTGGGGTCAGTATTTGGCTGCAAACTCACTCCTCAGTGGAAGAGTGTGTAAAACTCCAGCTCTAAAGATCTTAACTGGAAGCATCTTCACGTGCCTGTGGCTATCAACGTTATCTCTGCACCTGTCTTTTCCATTTGCTTTCATTTTTGTGAGGAAGCAGGAGGCTGTCTCATTTCCCTTTAGAGCCAAGCACCCCTGCCAGACATCATTGCTCGTGATGGCTGCGGCTTACAACTGCAGTGGTGATGGAATCTCTCTGATTGACACCAGTGTGCCTCATGGGACCGGCAGTCCACCTGAAGACCCCAGGAGGTCATGTGAAACAGGAGCATGAGACATTTCATACTGTCATTCCCATAAGACACCATAATGGCACTTCAAACTCAAAATTTTTATTTTAGTGTCAACCAGACCATTTTGGTTCTGGGATAAAATAGTTTGGTTTGTCATAATCAATATGGAAAACTCAAATTGTTTCATTGAAAATTTTGTTTAAATTATTTTTCCATTTTTCTCTTTTCGTTGAGATTTTCTATTAAAACACCTGACAGCAAATTTCTGGTGTTGCTAGGTTGAATCTCTAAGCAGGTGTTTCTACCTTCCCATATCAATTTCTTGTATATTGAATAGAAACTTTTGGCAACTTCAGTTATATTGGGTTTCCTCGCTCCCTTGCCCCACTGTTTCCTTCTCTGTAACAGCTGAAAGAAAAATATAGGCTAACAATTTCCAAAGCAGCCAAGTCCCCTGAGCCTAAGCTTTATTCAAGGCCAGCGTGATTAGTGCCAGCTTTAAGCACAGCTAAAGCAGGCAGTTGCCTAGGGCAGCAGACTGCTGATGGCAGCAAAAGAGTCACTGTTCCTCTGCCTACTTTTCTATGTCAGAGCCATGGAGACCGAGCTGCCAGCTATTGCCAAGCATGTGGGCCAAGGTGTGTGAGCCAGTGGCTATGCCTGGGTGCGCAGTGTCTCCCTAGGAGCAGTAATTGCTGCCCGTCCTCCTCCCACTCCCCTGGCATCATCAGGCACCCCTGAGGATGGCAGCTCTCCCAGCTCCAGTTCTGCCCTCTGCTTGCCGTCCCCAGGTGGTGAGCACCCATCCTCGTTGCTTCTCCATGAGGTGGCAAAATTGAACTTCATTTACACCGACAAAGGGCTTTGAACTGGCTCTGCAGGAGGGTCAGTCATGTAAGGTCTGCCTTATTTTTACAAATGACACTTAGGTTCTTCAGTCACTCATATTCTTTGGAAAACATTACTACAGAGAGAGTGTTCCTACCACTGGATTTTCTACAACTACACATGAGTCATTTGAATGGTTGTGAGGCATGACCTGGGTACCTTCAGAGAACTTTCATTTGTCTCTGCACTTTTTCTCCACTTGGATCCATGTGTACATTTCTCTGTGTGTGGCTAATGGGAGGAATAGATATTTTACACATGCATTTGTGCGGGAGCATCATTTTGACCAAGTCTGTGCTTACATAATCATGTCTGATGATGGTTTACATAGAAGGTTTAAAACACAGATGCAGGGTATATATTCTGAAATGTGTTGGGAAAGGCCTTTCTGTAACCGAGTTTTGCTTAGTTCAGAGAACTGAGGTGCAACTCTGGCTCCTGCACTCTGTATTGCCTGCTCCTGCTGAAGGCAGGAGCAGCTCCAATTCCAAAGAGGGACCCGCTGTGGTTAAACTCTGCAGTACCTCTGGCACATTCCCTGGGCCGGACCTAATAAAGGTGATGTTGGTATACAAGGCAGCTACAGAGTCTTCTCCAGATGAAGAGCCTCCCTATTCCAAGAGACACTTGAGGTGGATATTTCTAGCCAGAGTATTATCACTCATGCCACCTGCGTGGTGGGCAGTGGACACATTTTTTGCAGTGTCTGTGAATGCCAAGTGATGTTGCAGTTCAGCAGCAGCGTTTCAGTGATGCACAAAAGATGACCTCGCGCTTCTGCGCTGCGCTGGGGGGGCCACGAGTGTGGACACGGTGGGCAGAACGTGCATGGGGAGAGAGAGGCATGGGCCAGCTTTTTATTTGGGTTGCTTTGCGGGGTGGGCCATGTGTTGTGTGTGTGCTGACAGTGTGGACACGGCGTCTGCAAGGCACTAATCTGGGCAGTAAGAGGATTACATGCTCGGTGTCATTTGGGTGGCAGGCATTGTGCAGCGCGTTGGGCCTCAGCAAAGGACAATAGCAAGTCAAATGGGAATGCTGTCGCTGCGAACACAGCACAAGGCAGAGCTGTATCTCTGCTTCAGCCCTTCGCGCTTCCCCCATGGCTTTTTCCCTGTCGTTGTTTTCAGGGCAGGGAGATCTTCACTTCATTTGCCGAGTGACCTCCCCATCCCCTGCCTGCAGCGCTGGAGAGAGATTAGCACAGATGACAAAACACAGAAGCAAACCTGCTGGAGCCAATACGGGAAAGTCTGTGACAGGAGGAGCGAGCAGCAAGGTGTCTGAGCACGGCCGGGTTGTCTCCAGGGGACCCAGGCACAGGATGGTTTCAGGCCCTGGCGCCATCGCTCCAGCAGGGAATTGCAACCACCTTAATTAGGAGCTAGCTTTAGCACGTCCCCAGAGCAGCGGGAGAGGGGGAGACAAGAAGGCCCTGGAGAGGAGGGGGAAGCTGGAAACAAGGAGCAAAGAACACAAACTGGAATAGATTTTCTAAAGGAGGTATCCCTGTTACATCCACAGATACCTGGCACCTGGAGATCTTCTAGAAGGGCATCGATAAAAACAGGTGTGGTTGCAATTCATGCAAAGAAAAGCTGGTGGGGAAAGATTTTCTTGTTCCAAATATCAAGAGTCCCAATCTGTGGATCATCGCGTGCTTAAAGCATGGTTGCCTTTAGGCTATGAGGTCTGCTGTGGGCTACGTACCGATTACCTCAGCATCTTCATTTGCAGTGCAGTGCCTGAGAAATTGCTCAAGGGCCACCCTGAGCCTGTATAGGCTGAGGTAAAAAGTAGGGCTGGGGGGTGCAGAGCTGGCATATTATAAGAGCCTGCAATGGGAGACCGGCAGTGAGGACTAGGACCACAATTTCTGAGGACCGAACTGGTTCTAGGCTTGCAGGATACAACAGTAGGTGTGGGGAGGAGAAATTGGATCATGCTGGGTGAGCAAGAAAAGAGGGATCTCTGGCAGAATGGGCAGGATATGACTAGCCTTCTCCCTGCAGCCAAATATTGTCTTTCTATCGCTGGACATAACTTGCATAGAAATGGCTATTCCCTGGGCCCTAGCCAATATATTAAGGGTTAATGCATTGCGTAGTGGCAATAAATTTTGCTTGTATGACAGAGGAGTGGACCGGAAATGTTTGCTGAGGAGAAGCTGCTGTCAGCATCGTGCCTTTTATTAGTCTGTACATTCCTTCCTTCCCTCTGATGAAATGCCCATTAACATTTATGGTCTTGTCACCTGGTGAGAAAGCCATCATCACCTCCACACTGCCACCCATCACAGTGGGTTCCATTCTAGCACTTGAAAGTCATTGTCATCTTTTTAAATGGACAAGCCTTTCCTGGATGGATTTTCTTGCCCTTTGAGCTGGCAAAGATTACCTCGAGACAGCAGCAGAATGGACCTATACGGCATTGTTTTCTGTGAACTGCACCTGCACTCTTCTAGGGACACTCGAGGAGCTTGTGTTCACGGGCACTGGCCATTTTGTTCCCTTACATGCTACAGCCTGTTGTAAAGGATCCAAATACTCCCTGCTCTCTAGTGACTTTTACTCTCTCTCACTGTTGTCTTTTGCCTACTTTTTCTTCCAGATAGCTCTTCATCCTGTTGGCTGTTTTTGTGGGGAGTGTAGGTCTCAAAGACAAGTTTTGTACATTGACCAGGCAGACGAGAAAGACAATTTCACTGTCTCAACAAGGAAAGGACAGCAATGATGTGAGCTCAACCCTTATTAGCCATCAGAAACTCTACACTAGAGAGAGCCCTTGAAGGTATCCCTGATGTGGAAAAAGCTTCTCAGTTTCCATTCAGTTACAGGATTCAGATAGGTAGCAAAATGTGCTTCGATAGTAGTGGTGTTTATGGACCTACTTGCTTTATTCCAAAGTTATTTTACACTGAAGCTACATGGCTGCTCTGCACGTACTGACAAACAGCTACACATTCAGTTGTAATGTGTCTTGGTCAGACATGCCCTCAGGGTTTTTTTTAAGATAAAATCAACCCATACTGCCTATCATTGAAAAGGTAAATAATTAGTCTTTGCTCAGTTGTCTTTGGTGTCTTTTATTGTCCTTTTTTTGGGGGGGGGGGGGGGGGGAGTAGGGATTTTTGGCTTTTTCTTTCAGAATTTCTTCAACATTGTTAAACCCCTTAGCATAACTGGGTACCTACTTCCACAGCTGGGAGGGTGAGATCACAGAAGTCTTTCATGGTCTCTCAGAGGAACTCCCAGGTTGCTGGTAGGATTCTATGAGCAAAGGAGAAGGCTTGATGCCAGTACCATCCCCTCCTGCATGTGCAGCTCTAACCGTCAAATTTTTCACAGCCATGGGGCAAGTGCTTGATTTTTAGGTCCAAGTGTACTGCCCAGGCAGCTGTTTCCCATCTCGTCAGAGGAGACATGGTGGCCTGGAAGGAACACTGGTTCTGGTCTTTGGGCTGCCAGCTGGACCTCTCTGGTATCGTGTTTACATCTGGACAAAGTACAACTCTTATATGTTCTCTTCTGATGGTTTATTTCTGAGTATGAAAATGAACAGGAAGAACAACTCCAAAGTCTGGAGGTGCACAGGTCTCCCTACTTCACATGGAATCTGAAATAAAAAAACTTAACTCCATCATATGACTCCTTGCATCAAAGGTGACAAGTTTCCTATGATTTTAAAGGCATGATATGCAAGAGAGTTGCTTCATCTTGTTTCAGTTAATAACATGCATATACTACACTTATGAAAACACAGCATTTTATTGATTTAAACTTCTGGCAGATCAGTATTTATGTTGTGGCTAAAACTGTCTGCCAGAGAGGACTGTTCCTCATCTCTATCCTGAGTCTGGCTTCAACAGTAACATATTCACTTACATCTTCCTTAGGCCAGTAAAGAGCAGAATCATTTAATCATTTTCTTTCCAGTAACTCAGGCCTTTTCCTCCTCTGAACCTTTGTCTTATAATAGCTGAACCATGGGTCATCGTTATTTTTCTTTCAGCCTTCTCTAGGTATAACACTGGCTCTGTACCCTTTGACAACACCTTCTTTTCCTCCTGTTTCTCTTTTTTGTTTTTCCATAACTAACTTTCTGATCTAGACATAAAATCCTAGGAGACACGTATTGTGGTTTATTTACTCTCAAGAATTTTTTCTTCCAGCTCTTTTGATAAATCCCATACAAATCAAAATTAAACTGTAAAATGGTGGTTTTAAAATAATGTAGTCAGAGTTTTCTGCAGGGTCAACAGCAGCAGAAACTTGTAAGATAGTACACTTAAAACAGGTAACTGTAAGACTACCCTTGAATGTTTGTTCCAGGGCTCTTTGAAGGACTTAAACAAAACTTGCTGCTAGTCCATCTGACACTGGGTGACAAACAGTCAATGCAATGCTGAATTTCTTTGAAGAATAGTTGGAAGTTTCTCAGAAGGTAATGGACAGTTGCTGGCAGAGGCAACATTTTAAACTTCATCCTTATTGAAGTTCAAGGCATAATTCCCATTGGCCAAAATTTTACCCAGGTGTCATGGTTTAACCCTGGCAAAACCCTGCCAGTTAGCTGGCAACTAAGCCCCACACAGCCGCTCACTCACTCCCCATTCCCCACAGTGGGATGGGGGAGAGAATGAATAAAAGTAAAACTCATGGGCTGAGATAAAGCCAGTTTAATAGGACTGAAAGGAAGAAAATAATAATTATGATAACAATAATAATAAAAACAAGAATATGACAATAATAATAATAATAATAATAAAAGAATTGGAATATACAAAACAAGTGATTCACAATACAATTGCTCACCCCCTGCTGACCGATGCCCAGCCAATCCCCAAGCCACGGTGTCCCCTGGCCAACTCCCCCAGTTTATGTACTGGGCATGACCATAATATGGTATGGAATACCCTTTTGGCTTGTTTGGGTCAGCTGTCCTGGCTGTGTCCCCTCCCAGGTTGTTGTGCACTCCCAGCCTCCGCTGGCAGGGCAGTATGAGAAGCTGAAAAGTCCTTGGCTTAGTATAAAGACAGCTTAGCAACAACTAAAACATCAGTATGTTACCAACATTATTCTCATCCTAAATCCAAAACACAGCATTATACCAGCTACTAGGAAGAAAATTAACTTTATTCTGGCCAAAACGAGGACACCAGGTTATACAGGCAGGCCATAGGCAAAAACCCATACTCCCTACGACATCACTTCATAGGAGGGTTGTTTGGTTTTTTGTTTGTTTTTTTTTTAATAAGGTCTTTATAGTCAAATAATAAAGACAGTATTTTACATCTACAGGAGTAAGTAATTTCTTCACTCACAAACTTATGGTTTTAGGGGCAGAAGGGACTAATACACTATCATCTAATCTGACACATGCCAGAGACATTTATCCAGCTGTTTCAGTAATGAGTCCAATAACACTGTGTGTAGTTAAAATAATGTATCATCCAGTAAGGCATCTGATCTTGATTTGAGGATTTAAAAAATGTGCCAAAGCCAGCATATTTTTGTACTTCATTCTTATATTTGTTAAAAAAACAGGTCTCAGTTCTTGTTTGAATTGGTCTGCGTCTAGCTTAATGTTATGAGTTGTTGGCCCGTTTTTCTCTGCCATACTAAAGACCCCGTAAGCACTGGGCACTTCTCTTAAGGTATTTACAAATGGTAAGTTGGACACGTCTTGGTCTCCTCTTTGATATGGTGAAGAGACTGAGCTATCGATACATTAGTCTCTCCGCCTTTGAGATATGTCAGCTACCTCGTGTCATCTTCTCTTAGTCCAGTTTTCATCCCATGGCTGTGTACAGAAACAACTGGGCAGCACAGTCCCTGTGCTTTGCCGATGCCATTTTTGGTGTCTGTGCCTTCCCCAGCTGGGACTGGGCCTCCCGTCCTACCCGTAAGATGTGCTCTATAGAGTTGTTTAATTTTGGCTTGTAGTCACCGCTTTTTTGGGGGAATTCCTTCATACAACTGAGCCCAGCAGTGTCTGTATGTTCACATTTCCTTATGTGAACAATCTGCAAATTTTTGCAAGAGAAGGATTCTACATAGCATCAGGTTCTGGAAAGCTCTTTCACCCAGCTATAAATTTGAAGAGATTTTATCTTTCTCTGGAAAAAAAACTTTGAAAACAGCTGTTGTCTCCATTTGAAAGAAAAGAGCATAGATAAGCCATCTATGAAGCTGCATAAGTGTGGAAAGTTGAAATAATGTTTCCAGACAATAAGAAACAAATCAGAATTTTGGACTGTACTTGGTATGAAGTACTGTGAGGGACTAGGAGGTTCTTATTTTGTTCAAACCTACTAATCAGTCCAAAAATACTGCCAGTGGCTTATCCAGTGTAAGAGGACATTCCTGTAGTAGCCTTCCTCCGTATTGCAACGGAAGACTTCTTGAGGCTGATCTTGGATTCTGGTCCATTTAGAGGACCTTTACGTACCTTAATCTTTCCAAATCTCTGAAACACACTCCAAGGCACCTCCTCTTTGCAAGTCCTATTGTGCAATCTCCTTCTTCACTCTGTGAGTCTCCTCATAGGAATTCCTGAAAAAGTTTGTCTTCATTTTTACCCATAAGTGATGCTCTTTGTGATCCCCCATGGAGCTGTGAAGCTCAGGGTAAGTACCTGCTAGAGAAATACAGGCATCCCTGGAGCACAGGACATTGGGAGGAGGGCCAAGCAACTCAGATGTGATGCATTTGTTATCATGGGCCTGTAGGAAAAGCCCTCTTTCCGTTACCCATCCCAATTTTTTTTTCATTAGCCTCCTGACGCTAACCTCTGAATAACTTCTAAAGTAAACAGCCCATAAATATTGCACGAGTCTCCAATACTAAAAGCTGATAAAGTTTATAGCACTTATAAAATAAATAGAAGGAAATGCTTTTCAGTTTCCTATTTATAGGTCTCAAGAGAGATCTCAGGTATGATTTATCACTTCAATTTGAACTGTATTAGTCTCCCCCTATCACATACACACAAGTCTTTTCCTTGGTCATTCTTTTTTTCTCACACACAGCTGCTTCCTCTTTTCCCTGTAGACATGCTCACACCCACACAGCCATTTGCCCTCCACATCCTTTGCTAACAGGCAGGAGACTGTGTGCTCTTTTGCAGAGTGTTGAGTGCCATCAGTTTTCACCAGACTCAGCAGGCGCTGAGGGTTCTCAGCATTTAGCAAGGGGCTCTCAACCGCACGTAATCCAAAGGAAAAAACTACTTTTTTCAAGTCTCTGTGGCACGAGGCCAAAGAAGGATTAAAAAAGAGGGAGGCGACATTTTGGATGTGGGTGGATCATTAAAGCACAGAGAGTATAGTTAACATAGGGTATGTTTCTTTTTAGGGCATTCCTATATGCTTTCCAAGTGTTAATGTTTCTAAATATGCAGTATTCAGCTTCAATTGCTAGTGCATCGCACTTGAGCAGATAAATGGACTGTAGCTAATAACACCCTTTTTCTTGGAGCAAATGAACATCATTTCTTCTATTTTATAAAAGGGGAGGCACACCTAGGGCCACATATCATGTGCCTATATTAGCATTTTATTTTGGCACAAAAGTGCACTTCTGAAGTAAATCTCCTGGTTGTCCCCATTTAGTTTATTTTCCCATTTAAATGGAAACACTTGTTTCAGAAATATACCTGCTAATGGGCATTAAGTCCACAGAGCCAGAATACAGCTAGATCAACTTAAACCTCCCCAAATGTGTAAATGTAGACATCAGATCCTCAGTGCCAGCTGTTTCTCTTTAGAGCTCCATTCCTATTACACTGCAGTATTTGCTAACGTGGCAAGCCACAGCACCACCACAGCTTTTGACGCCACTGCATCCTAAATGCATTTTCCTGTTCTGGTTCTGTATTAAAAACCAAACAAACAAAAATGCCTTTCATGATTGTGACTGAAATAAATATATTTATGTTTGAAATTCCCACAGACTACTTCCAGGGTTTTCTTCCCCAAGAGCTTTGATTGATACTAGAACATGAAGAACAGTGAAAGAAAGACTGCCAAAACCAGGAGCCCACAGAGCTGGAATCTAACTTGCTCAAGGAAATAAGGGAGTTAAAACTGCTGCTTCTGATACTGCTTATGTTAAGCTGCCCATCTCCTCATTACAGGACAGAAACTGTGTTTTAGATGACATGAACCTGCTTCCTAGAAGGACCCACGTTGGATAGGGTAGGTGAGGGAGGATGGATAATGGAAGAAAGGTTCAACAGAGGAAAAGGAATTGGTAGCTGAAAATGCCTGGGTGCAAGTAAAGGGGAATTCTTCAAAATACACAGAAAAAACTGGTGTGGGGTGAAGAGGACTCTGCTGACACACCGAGCTTCTCTTCCCATGTGTCATGAAGTGGCATTTCTGTTTGGAATTTGTAAGGCCCTTCTTACAACTTCTTCATATATCCTCTGATGTCAGTCTCTGCACATGAATGGCAACTGAGATAACTTTACTCTCAGTGAATCATGCTCAATTGTTTTGACTTCAGTGCTGAGGCTCTGCCTCGCTGATCCTCCCTGTTACAAAATACTGCCTTGTCAGCACTGACATTCTCCGGGGCCTGTCCCCTTCCTTCTCCAGACCCCATCGCTCTGGCTAGGACCATGCTTTTCTTGATGCATGAGCTTTCCCCTCAACCACATCTGATCAAACCATCACCCTTTTGTTATTCAGCCTATTAGACAGCATGAATAAACCTTTCATGATTTACTGCTTTATACCCCACTGACCGTGCTGTTGTCTCCTAATGACAGCAACTACAGCTGCACTTTTCTATCTGCTCAGGCCAAAGGCAACTGGGCGATTAATATCAACTCAATTCTTTTCCACTTCAAAGCTTACTCAAACTCTCTGGTCCCAGAGAACCATTTCTGGACACAAAAAGTCATATTCTGGTTTAACTCATCTTTTATCTTATTTGACAAATTTGACCTGCTGGATAATATTGAGATATATACATTACCTTCAGGAAATATTGAAGCTGTAAGAAGGCAACTATAACTTCAGATGACTTACACCTCCACCATTTAAAACACCCTGTTGTCATCTTGAGACTGTTAGGCAAGCAGGGGGTTGTTTCAGCTGAGTTTAGCCATCTAAAAACCAGGTATATAAGAATGAATTCAGGCTCCCTCTATAATCAGTGGGGAGACACAAGTGGCTACATGTGATGTTGCTTCCATCTGTTAGAGACACCTTTTAGGATGAGATGAATGCTGCCTGGGTTAGGAAGCTCATTTGTCCATGAGGCCTGTATCATTAATGAAATGGGAGGGCTCCTTCAGAGGGGTGATTCAAAGCCATATTTTGCTGCTTTGGGATGCAGGAAGAGGCTGGAGAATTCATTGAGAAGACCAGTCTGTAGTCACAGGTCTGGCATGCAGCTAGCTTTCTGTGCAAATGCTTCTTTTACTAAAAGATCCTATTGAGCATCAGAAGGGTAGTGGCTTTTGGTTGTCGTCCAGCATCTGCTGCATGAGTTATTGAGCATTTTCACAGCAATAATGGAATTCCTGAGCTTCTTACACAGTAGCTGCTGGATGATTCTTCCTTCCCAACTTTGCTGACCATGGCTCACTGTCTTTGCAAGGCTTTTCTGCAGTGCAGTTCTCCTACAGCAGCAAAGAGGTTAATAAAAAGCCACCTAATACAGTCTGCCTAGGATAACAACAGAATCAGATGTTGAACTGCCTGGCAGATACTGCAAGGCCAAGTGCAAATGAATATAGGAGCAAAGCAGAAGATATGCCTGCTTGCTGAGGGAAATGAACAGGGCCTAGAGATGGCTGGGGGAAGCAGCCTGAGAGACAGCCATCAAAAGCCAAGTGGATTTATTAGTCTGCCAAGAAGCAATAGGAGAAGGGCGATGTGGTGAAAGCAATATGTAAAACGTAAATGTCAGTAAGAAACATGAGCTATGGAGCTCTGTGAATAGCGTCTAAAGACCAAGCCTGATGTGCCAAAGAGCCTTTATTTCCAGAGGTCAGTCCTCTTGCCTGTCACTGAGTAGGGAGGACGGAGTGAGCTTTCCAAGTCCAGAAAATGACATGGTTCCTATCCAGCCATTTTATTCTGTGCATCTTTGGGGTGACTCATGCCTCTTGATGACCGTATCTCGCCACAGAGAACGGCAAGCATTACAGAAGAGTCCCATCAAGATAACAACTCCTTTGGTCCCACAGAAGAGATTGCTGAAGATCACAACAAGCAGAATTTCCCTTCCCAAAGCCTGACAGTTTGGGAACAAGAGACCAAGCACTCATGTAGGGCTTAAATCCTCCCTGGTTTCTCTCCTGGAAGAATGGGCTTTTGTAAGCTCAGTAACCTTCCTTTATTCCCCTTGGTCCAAAAGCTGAAAGATACTTTCTTGCTCTGGCCTCGGAACAGATAGGAAGAGCAGGCCACTGAGCCCTGTACTTTCCTTACTGTGCCTCAGCACAGGACTGGTGAAGCTTCTCCGTAGGAAGAAATATTCAGCATGGAGACTGCTCCACACTCCATTCAGCCGTGAGCCTCTCCACTGAAATTGCCAAGGAGAGCGAATGCAACTAGCTCCAAAAGAGCTGTGGTTTTAGTGGTATGGGCACCTGTCCACTAGGAAGTGCGCTGAAACCTCCGACGCATTTCATAGGTTCCACCAGAGACCCATCAAACACTAATAACATTCAATCACTGCTAACCAAGGCTGATTTTGGACCAGATGCTTGGAAGTGAAACACTGCCTATCCCACCACCCGCCCCTGCCATAAGTCAATTATACATTGTAGTATTTGAAACCAATAAAACAGAGCTTTTTATTATATGCCATGGCTTGCTTTGGAAGGTATTGCAACCACAGTTGAGTTTGGAAACTTCACACATAGCTTATTTTATTTTCTTTAATGACTTTATATATATATATATCTATATCTCTTGTTACCATCCCTTTTATCCACATGATGTTATTATTTTTTTTAAATTGCAAAGAATATTTTGTTTCCTTCTATTTCTGCTTGGCAATGAACTATATAATCTTGTTCTTTATTTAGATGCATTTGTTCACTATTCAGACAGCATTAGTACTGCCCACAATTAGAATTCACTCTAATTCAAACGCCATCACTTACCACACTCCAACCCACAGAATAGACAGTGCGGTGGCAGAGACATTGAAGCATCTTTTGAGAAAACCTAACACCAGAGTCTGAACCGTGGTTTAGACCCATGCAGAGAGCCGTACCAACTCTAACGGTGCCTAGTCACTTTGGTGGGCTGTCAAATGCCACCAGATTAAAATGTAAGCCATATCTCTTCCATGTGAGCTATGGGCTAACAGCGCTTCATGGTGATTTGGCCTAATCCAAAGGTAGTTACACATGAGGACAACCTGCTGCTGGGTTCAGCTTTCTTTGGAAAAGGCCCTTAGGTGAACAAAGCAGATCTTGACTAGAGCTTAGATACCTCTGTATGGTGAATAACTGTATAACTCTGACGTTTCTCAGAGAGAGATCACCTGTCAGCACCCCATTAACTCCAGGCAGAAGGAAAATTTCAAGGAAAAAGACAAAACCCCTGTTGTTTTAGTGTCATCTGAATTTATAAAATGAGGTGCATCCACAATTTCAATGCTACAGTGGAAAAGAGTAACAGTCCCTAAGAGTGAGGGAGAGCAAAAATAAGAGTTGTATTTTTTTATTACAAGAGGAAAGGGATGGAAAGTATAATGTAAAAGCACACTAAATGAAAAGAGAGAGATCCTACCTCCCTCCCAGCCACGTTAAAAAAAAAAAAATCAAGGAAGCTGTTTAGTGATTTTAAGAAAACGAGGTCCTGAAAGGGACAGGGAATTGTTGCTCTGTGGCAAGGTGGGAAACAATTCCCACCCCACACTCTTCAGTCCCTCCTTTCTCCTGACTCTCTCACCTCCCTCCCTGCTTCGCCTTCCCATTCGGCAGCCTCCGGCCTGCCATCCTTCAGCTGCTGCTCTCCTCTCATCCTTTGCTGTCTTTTTGACTTTAAGCAGTTCCCTAGCAACAGCTGTTTTCAGCTGAGAGAAAGAGCCGTGGACATTTTGCAAGCACAGGGGTGGGCAGGGCTCGGCCTCGGCTCACGGGTGATGGCTGACCCCAGGACTGAGCGGGACACGGTGCAGCTCCAGGGCAACAATTTCTGCACCGAACTCTGGTTACGACCTGAGACGGGGGGGCTGCACCTAGCTCTTATGCTTCAGTTGTTCTTCTTGTTGGTTAACAAAAGGTTACTCATTCTGCTTCATTGGAAACGCTCGTTTCCCCTGACCCAACACCGGGCTTCGCCCAACAGAAAAGCTTCTCAGACACCATCAGTGTGGCAATCCTACGGCAGGGACATAGGTATTCAGACACGGCACAAGGGTCCCCATTCCTCTAGTTAAAAATAAGGGCTCTGATTTTTATGGGTCGGATGCTGTCCTGACCCCCTTGCTGTCCAGCCCACCTCACTGCTGGAGGCTGTTATCTCTGGAGCAAAACCGGGAAACGTGCGCTCACAGCTCGAGTGCTGAATTTCGCAGCGGCACGTGTTAGCCAGAGCCTTCGTGGGCTGCATGTGGGGACAGCCAAGGACCCAGGCACGCATCCCCTTCCTCCTGCTCTGCTCCTGCGGCGGCGATGATTTGGCAGAGGGGAGGACGGGCAGCTGAGGGCAGCAGCATCGCTGCAGCAGAGTTGCTGGAGCTCAGCTAAAGGAGTGCTAACCTATCATTATTATTGATGATGTTGTTACCATTACTACTGTTATTATTATATTCCCCTTTTAATTTGCCCCAAAGAAACTGAACCTGCGTTACTTTATATAGCAGCCATTCCCTTACCACCCACAAACGTCTCCTGTCATAAGTGCTGAAGTTACTCTAGAAAATATGATGCAAGTTTTTAAGCCATTTGGTAGGGCTTTAGACAATTGGACCCCAAGTCATCACACTGCAATAATTTAGTTACTCTAGAACAGATTAGTACACTAGCTAAATTTGTAAAGTGGGCACATACTTACATAAGCCTATAATGCCAAGTGATCAAAGCATCTGACAAGACCCCACAGTATAGTTATTCCAGTTTAAAACAGAAGAAGAAAAAAGACATGGTTTTCTCCATTATCCAGCAAAACAAATGGCCAATGTTTTTGATCAGGCAGCCACTGACGTTTGAATTCTGTGATAGTGCCTTGATCATAGGGTTTTTTTCCCCCTGTTTATTTCCAAGCTTCTTAACTATCATGTTGAATAAAGGTACAGAACTGTCTTGTATGGTGGAAATTATATGTCTGGATGTGTTGTGAATCTGACCTCATTCTCAGTCTTGCCTCTTTCCAGAGTGGTGTTTTGTCCGTGCTTTGCTCATCCGTGTACGGACAGGGGCTTGGCAGCCCTGCCAGCTGATGTACCTTACGCATGAGACCCATCAGTTACCCACCATTTCACCCCACCTCCCACCACCTGGGACAGTGTCTGCATCTCCTACCTTGCCCGTTCAGCACTCCTAGCAGTGTCCCTCTCTGGCACCCAGCTGCGGCCAGGGTTGGGGGTCCCGCAGCAGGAGAGAGGTCACAGCCCTGCACAGCTGCTACAGAATATGTGTCTTCTAAGGGGATCCCACACTCACATGTGTTCCATGAACACGTGTGTTTCATAGGAGCAGACCTTCCCCTGCCAACCCCCATGTGACTTGACATACTACAATGACTTTAGACTGCTGTAAGGTAGAGAGTAGTACTAGGGTGAAGCCTCGTAAAGGATAACTAGGTGCCTTGGCTCTCCTAGCCTGAAGAGGCCCAATCTGTACCCTGCTTTTGCTGTCTCCTACATCAACAGCATTATCATTTGCACGTGTATGCCCTTCTCCTTCCTCTACCATTTCCACTTTCCTAGCTTTGCCCCTGTGCCTCCATCCCTATGACAGCAATCTCCGCTGCCTGGAGGAGCTGTTGTGCAGAGTGGGATAGGATGTGGAGGGATGATAGATGGGACGGAGGAAGTACATGTGGGCAGAAGGCTGCTTGGGTAGAGAGAAGAGATTGTGGCATTTAGGGAAGGCGGCAAGTTGGAAATGGAGCCCATGTACTCCAGGGAGTAAGGAAGGAATAAAGGGCATCAGGGGGAGAAGTGGCATGAGAACTGGAGGAAAGGCGACAGACCCCATCGCCTCTCTGTGGCCTCTAATAAATCTGAAAATCCCACTGCCATCCTGAAATGTGCTATCCTTTCCACCACGCTGATGCTGCCCAAAGTACCACTGATCCTTCCCACACTCCCCCACTTTTTAGCCTTTGGAACCGCCTTCCTTGCCCTTTTCCACTGTTACAGAAACTCACTTTTCTTACCCCAAACGTGCTGGCAGCAGGAAAATTCTCTGAGGCTGAAAACCCTTGAGCTGCAGGGGCTATGACCTGATGCCTTGGAATTTACCTCCCAGGCAGCCTCACAGGAGCTGATCTGTGCCTGCTTTCACACCTCTGTGAGCTGCAAATAGCATCTCCTTCTTCGGTCCTACCCCCACCCCCAGCTGAGAGACCTCTCTACTGGCGTGAAAACATGCCCACTTCCTATGGCCACACATTTTTGCCTTTTGTGGCCTTTCCAAACCTTCAGTTTTTTCTGGTCCCTGTTCTTCTGTATGTCTCTGCTCCTTTTGCTCTTTACACATTTCCTTCTTTTTGGCAATATTCAGGTTTTGTCTTATCTCCAGTCCTAAGCTTGTCTCTTTGTCAATCACTGGGGCGTAGCAGCAAACTACTTAATTCTGACTAAGTGCCCTCATTAGACTTAAAATTAGATTAGCGGTAGAGTAGGGGCAGTTTGCACTTCTCAGGTACTGCTTTAAGCTATCCATTGTCTCAGGCAGAGACCACTGCTTTAGTTATACCAGCTCGTATTTGATAGGTTCTCTCCCAAATCGAGAGGCAAGACTTCTTTTGTTTTCAGAGGAATTCTTATATACTTAGAACTTGAATATGCCATTTGGGCCACATAAACGTATGTTGGCCAGATGTTTAATACCCCTGTTTCAATGTGTTTTGCTGACAATAAAAGAATAATGAATGTTCCTGCAGGACAGTTTGATGTAGATTAGGATACAACAAATGCATTTTGACATTTGAATGTGTAAGAACAGCAGACAAACAAAAAATGAATAAAATGTAAATTCTGTTCTTATTTTTCCTCTGTGAACTTGATATTTTATCCATAGGTCTGAGTATAACATACGTTATGAGTTGACCAGCAATATACTGTAAAAAAGAAGACAAACAAACACCCAAGCCCAGTCACAATGAATGCCACATAAATCACCCTGCATAATGGGTCTATGGAATTTGCTCCTCCTGGCGTACTCAGTGGGTATCATCACTTGCCTTCCAGCAAGACTGAACTTGGTGAAGTAAGTAACAATCTGGAGTGTTTATGCGTTCCACCTATTGAAAAGATGAGTGTTAAAAAATACTGACGCTACAAGGGATCAAGTTCTGCTGTAATTTATGTATCTTAAAATCCTCTGGGAGTTACTGGGTGTGTGTTGGTGTAACTGAAAGCAGCATTAGGCCTACGATTTATGGAAGCAGTTTAGTACAGCGATAAGCCTATCAGAGATTAACACACACACAGTTTCTGCATTTTGTAAACTGCCATCAATCCCCAGTACTGCCACCAGAGAAGATAATATCTTCTCGCCTACAATAAAATACACTCTTTCTAAATTTGGTACCAGAAATGTTTATTCCTTGCACAGCTCAACCATATGAATAAAGAACTCAGAATGACTAGATCAATTCCAACACAAATCTGTTGGTATGCAGCGTATTTTATGTCATACGGAGTACTTCAAGTTACATGCTCAAATATGACACCAGGGAACATATTGGGAACTTGGAGCATGAAATCCTGGTTCTGCTAAAATCATGGTCTAGTCGTGCCACTGCTTCCAATGGAGTTTGTCTCTGGGCAAGCCTCAGTTACATCAGTAATGGAATCCTGTTGCTGGGCATGTACTCCAGATGAAACTGGTGGCTGGGCATTGGTGTGCTTGAAATGTATTCTGCAGCTGGGACTGGTCCCTAATGGTGTATTATTCTCTAACTATTTAGCTCCTTTGGTCCCTAATGGCACTGCAAAAGGGAAGAAGATGGACACAGTGATACAGAGCTATAAAGACCACCAAAAGCTGAGCTGTTGCCCATTATTGGAGAGCGGTGCTTTTCACTAGAGGAAAGGGCACTCAGCCATGAAATCAGGAAGCGCTGAAGAAAATAGCAAAAAATAGCGTTCTGAGGTAGGACTTAAAATGAGCCTGGGACTGGACTAGGTAACATAGCATGTGAGGTCTGTGGGTCTTCATTTGGGAGTTAAGAGACGTGAACTGTTTTTCCAGCCGTTCCAATGGGACCAGCTTCTCCCCAGCTTGTGTTCCCTCTCTGTTCTGCTGTGCCTCTTCTATTTATCTTCTTTTTTTGGCACCTAGTTCTTCTGAGGAACGACTCCTCTCTCTTCTTATACGGTACTGCAGTGCACATTATACTAAAGACCTGGTCTCCATTATGACACTAAGATCATACAGCAAACGAAATAAAGGGTAAGCAGGTGAAGATGGAAGTGCCATCTCTGCAATGAGATACAGACATCCAGTGTCATTAAAAGCTGATGTCACTAAAAGTCTCTTTAGAAAAAGCCTCTGTTTCCCAAAGGTGGGATTTCCCTGCCAAGTGTGTAAACCCAGAAGACTCTAGTCTCAGCCTGTGTTATGCAAGAACATATAAAACCAGCTACAGCAGATGAAACCATTCTGTGTAGTCTAGAGTCCTGCTTCTGATAGTGGCCAACAGTGGTGCCCTGCTAGAGTATAGAGCAGGGCCAGCATCTACCAACCCTTGCCCTGTATACTCTTCCAGCCTCCAGCAAGTTTTAGCTTAAGAACTCCCTGTATAATACAGCAGCAGAGCTGCATCAGGTACCTTCTGATGTTATTTCTTCCAGGACTGTATTTGATTACTTTTGAAACTCATATGAACTTCCAGCATCCATAAAATCCTGAGAAAAGGTGCTCCAGAGCTTAACTGTGCATTACGTAAAGGAGCTGTTTCTTTGCTCCACTTTGAACCTGCCACCTGCCTGCCTTGAACATGTGCTGTGCTGTGCTGTGATTCCAACACAGTATTTCTGGCCTCTCCTCCAAGCTGAGGTGTAGGAAATCATGTTTGCAGACTCAGCAGTGTTATGTAGCATACAGCAGCGTCAGAGAGACACATAGGCGGTGGTGTTATTTTCAACCCACTCCTCTTGGGCTTTCAAGAACCAAAAGACTCCTAGTCTTCTGGTCCACCTTATTGACTGGATCTGGCTTTCTGGATGGACACGATGGCAAGCCTTCCTGGCATAAGGAGTGGCCTGACTATCAAAAAGTAATTAGAACAGAGTCTGCTATGATTTTCTTCCTTCCTCTGATTCACAGTCATGTTTCATTTCACCAGCTAAAAGCCCTGAAGTGACACAGGAGGTTATTCAGGGCCATTCCATGGCAGTGCAGCTGAGTAAAAAGTATGGTTTCCAACCTTACTAGCAGCTGAGCATGCTAAATACACAACTATCTTGCCAGCATGAAGAAGTCATGTGGCTCCACCAGCCTTTTCACTGGAAAAAGGATGGAACAGATCTTCCAAGCTGTGTACAAAACTGTGCAGTACAGCCTCCTTCCTCCCTCTGCATTGCTCTGTAATGGGTGTAAAGTAACACATTAAGCACCTTTATAGCCATGTTAAGGCCCTTCTGATTTTCTGATAAAGGCTGTTGGTATATATATAAAAAAAAAAAAGCGCTTACGTGCTTTTTCAGACCCGAGTACTGTTTATTGCACAAGTGCAAATGCAAGCTCAGGTCTGCCGACACTGCTGCAGGGCTTAACAAGACGAGTGCATTGGGTTGTGCCCTCCCATGTCCGCTCCCGCTGCCTGCCTCAGTACAGGCAGACTTCTGCAGCGACCGTGACAAAACATCCGATAGCAGAAATACTAGCAACAACAGCGCATACATTTAGCGTTAAACTCTTACTGGTTTTTGTTTGCCCTCTCCCAAAATGCGCTCTGTTCCTCTCTGAGAGAAATTATGCCTCTTCCCCTCTTCCTCCTGAATATACCACTCCATGCAGTGCAGGTGTCCCTGTTGATTCCTCCTCTCCCCTCTGCCTCTTGGAGTGCCACCATCTTACAGTAGGAAGGGCTGTCCTTATGCCTCACCCCTTGTGTCTCCTGTCCTGCCTTTCCCTTGTGGGAATGGGCTGTTTCTTCTTCTCCCTCTAGTGCCTCCCTAACACGTCCTCTACTCGCAAATCACTGAAGCAGCGCAAGTGCAGCACTACCTGTGTTTAATGTCTGCTGCATTGCCTGCTGCTAGCACAAGCTGGATGCGGCAGGCGAAAGGCTTGTCTCTGGCTTATGGGTGAGCTTACATGAAGAATATGACAGTGCAAGCTGTTTCTTCCCTGAACGCACTGTCCGTGCCACGCAAGAGACCATCTTAAGCTCCTTCAGCAGGCTTGGATGAAAAACAGCTCTCATCTGCATTGGGCATGGGGCAATTTCTGCATGTCCTACTGTGTTAGGCTAGTCTGGGTATTAAAACAACTCTTTCTTAACAGCAGCATTGTCATGAGTATATTTGCATCTTGTCCTCACCTCATATGCACATCTCCTGGTGTGCAAAGGTAAAAGATCCTTTTTCTAGGAGTTTTGGTCAGCAGCTTTTCCTCTGATTGTACCCCAGAGAATATGTTCAGGAGGCAGCTGGATCTGGCCACTGGCTTTCCAGAGACTCAGAGCCAATCATCTCTACACAGCAATGCAAAAAATGGAGAGTCACCAAAGGGGGGAAGGGTGTATAGTGGAAAAAAAGCATTAAAGGACACTTGAGGTTCTCTCTGTTCTGGAATATTTGGGAAAATATGTGAATATAGAACCAATAAGGATGTTCTACAGGTTTCAAATATAACACACAGGATTGCTGAACAGAGAGTGAGTGAGAGAAAAAGGGTTGTATATTTCATGGCTGAAATACTGCCAGTCTCTCTCCCCCGCCTCGAAATATGTTCATGACGCCTAGACATAAAGTTCAGTGTTTCATTCCATCTCAATAGGGATTTTATGACTAAAGTGCCGAGGATAAGAAAAGACCAATTTGTAGTTTTATTGATCAGGCTAAAGGTCAGGGGCAGACGTGTAGGTCATGGTGCTCCCTCTGAACAGACACGGGACCAAGCGCCTACCTTCTGAAAGCTGAAGAATGAGGCAGAGGAGGGGGAACTTACACTGATGAAACATGACAGCTGAGATGTCAGTCATGACCAAATTGGACAGGCTCAGAGATGGGAGGCCTCGCAACAACCATAACTTTGCCCCCATGCCTGCATGCTCTGGCAGAGGGACTTGCACTATGTGCTTGCTGAGGCTGTGATGTGGTGTATGGGCAAATGCCAGGACACAATTTAATACAATACAAAAATAATCCATGCTGACAAAGTTTATGCGATCAAGTTTCCCAGTCCTAGTGGAACCACAAAAAGCATATACTGTCACTACGGGCATTTTGGCTGAAACGGTAGGGGCTTCTGCTGCATGGAGATAGCCTGGAAGGTATTCGTCACCATGGCCCACTCTGGGCTGGCTGCAATAGTAGAATAACACAAAACTACATTGATTCATTGTCAGGAATTTACAGTTTAGACTTAAAATGTCATGAAGTGAAATGGTTTCCACAGCAATATCAGTTTTTCTCCTCTACATATATTAATTTTGTCCTCATTTGCCCCTGTGAATCACCACTGAAAGCGAGACTTGGTCTCTGTAGTATATTCTGTTCCTGGTCTCTCTGTGTTATGTTTGCAGTGTAAAGCTTTTTATGGCTGAGACTGTGCTTGCTGTAAAAGAGAGATGATCCAGCACAGCTTTAATTAAAGATGGTTTAAGCTAACTTTTGTTCTTGCTGATTCTGAACTATGCCAAAAAGTCATCTTCATGCTTCTGGAAGACTTCCCTCTTGTTCTCCCTGCTTACCCCACCAAGTGTAGTAATGGAAGGAGGTCTTCATACTTCCTTACCATTTAGGATACATGCAGGTCAGGTAAACATTATTGTAGGTGGCTTAATTTAGGTATTGCTTTTCCTGACCTTACTTCTTCAGATTTAGTCTGTACAAAGCAAAAACATGGTTTTGTTTTATGGTAAATTTAATCTTCAGGTACAAAGGAAGAAGGACTCCTAACCCATAAGTGACAGGCTAACACAGCTAAGCTCTCTGAAGGGGATCCAGAGAGCTAAAATCTTCCCTTTAACTTCTCTCCCCTACATTAAGTGGAAGGCAAGCTAAGCCTGAAAATAGGAAAGGCTCCAACTCCCTGAAGAAAATATATCATTACATGTACAAAACATCTCTTAAGTATTTGTCCAATCACCCAGACTGTCAGATGGCTTGATTAATATCCCACTCCTTCACTAAATTTGTAATGAAGGAAACAATACTGGTCATTTCTTGGTATCTGATCCTGACTTGTGGCGGGGAAGGCAGAAGACAAGGTGTATTGGTATCCCTTTGAGACCTGTTTTCTGTGAATTTGGAATTAACAGAGAGCCAGTTAAAGGCCCTGGAAAGTATAAGTTTAGGAATAGTGTATGTTACACATCAGGTCTATCAGGAACCAAGGTGGTCTAGCATACACACTTGCAAAAACTGCACACTGAAATTCAGAACAGGCCTACTTTCATCACATCAGCTGATTTTTTCTCTGCCTGTACCATCTTCATCCTGATGGTTTCTGAGCTCCAGACAAAATCTGTTTTTATCACACACACAACCTCTAGCAATCTAATTCCTCGCCTTTCTTTTCATGCTGTATTTCTTTCTTCTACTTGTTGATCAGCTGAGTAATGAAGTTTCATGGTAGGTTCTGGCAATTGTCAGACCTGAGTTCTACTGTCTTGAAGCAGGCAGTTGCTTAGGTAGTTACACAGCTAGCTGCTACAGAGCTTGGTGGCTTCTAGATGTCTGCTGCATGATCAGTCAATTGGAGCTTCTGGCCACAGCAATTTCATGCCTGTGGTCAGCTCCAAGAGTCATAAAAACACAGATGTCTTGTCTAAGAGCTCATTCTAAAGAAAAAGGTGCAGTCATGTGCAGTGACTGAATTAAGCGCTCAAGCTATCTGTACAAGATTCCGTTTATTTCACTAAATGATCAAACTTATATATGTTTCAACAAAGACCTAGAAAGAACTAACGGCATACAGCCAATACTACTAACACAGGAGCGCATATCTGGCTCAGCTGTGATGTTTGCCAGTCCTCAGAACAGTTAAAGATAAAAACATTCCATACACATACTCATGACTGTCTTCAGCCACATCTTCCCAGGCATACACAAGGCCATCCTCCAATCTGACCTTGTAAAACTGGTTCTTCAAAGGCTTGGCAAACATGCAGCACAACAAAGTCTAACGTTCACTCTTGAAAACAAATGCCAGGTGTTCTGAGCTGCTCCCACAGTCATGTGATTAGACAAAATCAAATAATAATTATCTATACTTCAGTAGCAATCTTTATGCCCAGCAGATTTGAGGAGTCCAGTGTAACTCTTAGAACTCATCCCCCTCTACTCTATGCTTTTTCTCTGGACCATGGAGCTAGAGAACTGTCCTAATGTCACATAACAAGGATTGAATAGCCTAGGCTCTGTGTGTATTCAAATTACAGCCTCAATGCTCCATTAGTGTGCATTTCTATTGCCTTCACTACTTATATATTTGAATGTCTAGTAAATAGGTTGTTCTAGTAAGGAAGAAGGAACGGACATATTTACTTAATGTAATAAGAAAATACAAGGGGAGCAGAAAATAGAGAGCTGCCAGCAACTATACCCAGCATTTTGCAGCTGAGGGGGTTAGCGTCTAACAGCCATGCCTATTAGACCACATCAGATCTTATAATTAACTAACAGCAGTGGGGGAGAGACATTCCCTGGGTAATGCCAAACAGCAGCTGCAGTGTCTGTGCTGTATCATATTGGGGAGTGACCCCTCAGTGTGAGGGTTTGGGAGGACAATATCAAAGAAGGAGATCCTGCACTGCAAATCGTTCCGTCTGTGGAGGAGATGGGCAAGAGGCAGAGATCATTAGAGGGAAAACACAGGGAGGGAAAGCTGGAGGCCAACAAGCATCAGTTTGATTTAGAAGAGCAGAGACAATAGGGTAGCCTCATGTACACAGGCAAAATCTTAGTCTCAGAAGCATCTTGTGGGTATGGAGAAATGCTCCTTTTGATCTCTGATGTATAATCACCACTTAGGGACACAGTGAAATATTACAGAAAAAGTGGACAGAAAGATTTCAGCAGCCATATAATCAGGGACATATGTGAGAACAGGATGAGTTTTGGGAGAGTATAAGATGAGGGCAGCAGACAGGTTTGGGGCTAGAACAAAAGAGAGTTATGGTCAAGTTCAAAATTGGGGCCCTACTTTGACCTTACAGGCAGGATAGGTGTAATGAGTCTCTCAGAGGTGAAACAGGAGCCGGGAGGGTGCATTTGAGATAAGGGTAGTAAAAAAGACATGATTCACTATGGATAGTAAGACAGCAAAGCCGAATTTCCTATTTTGTTTCAACCTACTTTCAGGACATCCTTTGGCATATGTTTCCACCACCAGGCTAACTCTCCAGGCTGGCACGCAGACGAAAGCAAAACCTGACCTGCTCCCACAGGATCTGCTGTCACCTGTGCGTTTTGTGAGGACTCCTGGAGCCATTTCCCACTTGTGCTGCACGGCACAACTCTTCCCCTGGGAGCCGTGAGCGAATTCGCCTGTGTGGGCACACATGGGAACTGTGTAAATGGAGCTGGGATCCAAAGGGGCTCCGGTGGGCTAGTGACAACTTTTGCCACAAAGAGGGTGTGTTACAACCCCCAGTAAAAGCAACTTCCACGTTTTGGGCTGTGTCTCAGGTTAGGTCAACTCCACCTGATGGAAAAAAAGAGATGAAAGTGTGTGTGAGGGTTTTTTGTTTTCTGTGGGTGGAGGACAAGTTGCCGTACCTGAGGAAATGTGTGGTTTATCTCCCCAGGGAAGGGAAGCCCTCACCAGAACATAAACCTCCACAGAGGAGCCGCAAGGGTCGGTGATGGCCACCACATGTTGGAGGGGCTACAGGTGGCAACGTGTGATGCTTCTGGGGAGCTTTTTCATCTGAAAGGCTTCCTCTTGGAGGTGAACTGAGAGGAGAATGAAGCCCTGAGCTCGGCTCCACATCCCACTATCAGGGCCAGCAGACGTGCGGCCCGCCTCAGGTGCGCCCACTTCACCTAAACCTCAATTTTCAGGGCTTGCACCGGGGGAACCGCACAAAGGTGAAGAGCGCCGGGACGTGAACACCCCTCCCTCCCACCACCTCCAAGGCGACCGCGCCGCTTGCTGCTGAGCAGGAACAGGGACACTGGGCCCTTTCAGCACCAGGTAAGGGCGGGCCCAGCAGCCCTGCTTGTCCCAGTCACTCCTTCCCCACCGCAACCGCGGGGCACGCCAGGCTGCCCGCTCCCCCCAGGCCGGGGGCCGGGG
>NW_010972664.1:18822163-18843669 GCF_000737465.1 Haliaeetus leucocephalus
TGTCTGTAGGGACGTGAGGGGGGAGTGGGGGCGGGGAGCGATGGCGGGGGGGGATGGCGGCGGCGTTAACCCTTCGCTGGGGAGGAAGAGCTCTCCCCGCAGGACCGGGGCCGGGGGGAGGCGGCGGGAGGGAACCCGGGCTCGCTGAGGGTGGCTGCGGGTCCTCTGCGGGGCCCCCGCTCCCCTGAGGCGGCGCGGCTGCCGCCCTGAGGCGAGGCGCCCGGCCTGAGGTGAGCCTGAGGCTCGCCCCGCTTGCTGCGGCGGCTCTCCCCACACACCACCCGCGCCCAGCCTCCCTCGGACTGGGGCGACTGGGGGCAGTTGGTCCCCGCCCCATGAGGCAGGACAGCGAGAGAGGGTGTGCAGGGGAGGAAGAGGAGGATGAAGAGCGAGTGGGGATGCCGCTGCGGTGCTGGCTTTCACGGAGGTCTGGCCTGGGGACTGCTCAGTAGAGCTCTGCGGCTGCATCCTCCGAGGAGCTGCCTTGCAGCAGGCTCGGGGAAGGCACCAGCCGTTCTCCCCGTAAGATATTTAGCAGGTCAGGCCAGCCGCAACCTCTGGTGGGAGCCCCGGCGATCCCTGTGGTCATCTCGGAAACGCTCCAGTGGTGGATTACAGGGGTGCGGGAAGGCGCTTGACAAAGAGCGGGGCTTGGGGTAGCGGGCAAAACGAACTGTGTGTGTAAATACAGGGACTTGGTCTTGGTCTTGACACAGGAGCGAGTTGCAGAGTTCAGGATGGTGGTTACCGTATAGAAAAGTGCTTGTCACCATGGTGACCGAGCAATGCCGCATCTTCCTGGGAGTGGAAAGCGCCAGTCGCAGGGTTCTGCAGCGTGAGGCCAGTGGGTTAAATGCAGCTGGCTTTACCTTTGGAAGCCAGGGATCACAATCTGTCTGCTAATTGTATATGTGCCCATGAAGTGAACTGGTTGGAATCAGGCTGGTGCCCACCTGATGGCTGTATGTATACAAGAAAGGCATCACGAGCATACACCGGTGTCCATTGCAGGCAGCATCTTCCAAAAAGGGCCTTGCAAAATCAAAGGCAGCAGTAGGGAGTGTAGAGGGGCAGGAGGTGGCAAGAGCTGTTGTCTGTGTGGTACTTTGAATAGTAAACTAAGCTTTATCTGAAGGCTAAGCTGTATTGATGTCATTGGGTAGGGGTTGGGATTCACGAAGTTGTAGTTGAAGGGCTTGATGCCTACCAAATGTTCAAATTTATGTTTTAGGTAGTTATAAATATAACAGTGTATATTTACATATACATTTAACATAAATATGCTGAATGTTAAGCCCAAAAAGATCCGATGAAACTTTGTTTTGTTTTATTTCTTCATGAGGCATTCAGATGAAACTCCTTGCTATCCATCTCCAGGTGTACCAAGAGCTATACTGGTATTTTGGGGTTTGTTTTTTTTTTTTTACCAGCAGCATACCTTAAAAGTTATTACTGCTCCATACAAACTTAGGTCCTCTTCAGGAAGTCCTAAGTATTCACCCCAGGACCCCAGAAAAAGGCTCTCTAAAAACCCTAGTAACTGGTGGTTCCCAAGAAGGGTGACGACAAACCCCCCTGATCCACTGGCATATTCTCCATTGCTGCATGTCTAGCTAAGAAGAGGGTAGCTCTAAACATGGTCTAGGAGACTTGTCATTCACTGGTTCTCATACCTGGGAACTCAAAGGCTCTGAACCAGGGGGAAGGGAAAAAAACCCCCAACCCAAAACCTCACTCAGTGGATTCTCCCTTATCCAAGTCTCCTTAGGGTCACTGTGGATGAAGCTTGGCTGATGGAAGTAGTGGCAGATTCCCAAAGCATTTTGAGAGGATTTTGTTGAAGATAAGAGGGACTTGGAGTCCAAGAACTGCTTGCACTGCAAAAGACAGTGCACGTGAGGGAGGTGAAAGCAACACTCATGGATGAGCTCCCAAAGTATGTTCAGATGGGTAAGGCAGTGCTGTACTGTGAGCACTTGAGCATGCACCAGATGAGCTGGTGTATTGGTGCTTATCCATGCAGAGACATGAGCCCTGGAAGGAAATTAGCCATATTAGCATAGCGTGACATTGAGGTTAATCTCCCCCATTTCTGAGCAGAATTCATTGGGTCTTGAAGCACATGTGGCTGTATTGTTTCCAGCTCTGGAGTTGGGGGCAGAACTACCCATGACCAACTCCAGGAAAAGTAGGCAGTAGCTACAAGGGGTACTGAAACACCTCCAACCCTGCTGTCAGCTCTCCCAAAGCCAGGCTGGCAATGTCATTCAGAGAAAGGCTAAGTTGTGTAAAACATGGCTGAGGGTACTGGCCTCTCGGAATCATCCTTGTTGCTTCTGTTCTCTTCCTCCTGGAGTCTTGAAGGATCCCGTTCCAGTTCCTTTCTGCCTTCTTTCCCTTCCCAGTCCTTTTTCTTTCTCTCTCCTCTTGCGCAGGAATAGTCCAACTGAAATCCTCACATGAAAACTGAATTTTACCTACACTCCTGAGAATCCACCAGCCACCTCTGGCACTGCCTTGGGGGATCTCTGCTTGGTGTAACCACATCTTCTGAGACCCCTCAGGTCAGATATGTTTGCTATAGCTAAACCTGGCAGAAAGCCCGCCTCCCTGTCACCCCTCCTCCCTTCCCAGGACACTGTGGGAATGGCAGCAGCAGCAGAATTACCTGGCTGCTTTTCAGAAGAATGTGTCCCAGAGCAAAGTAAGGCAGTGGCCTCAACCACTCAGTGTAATTAAACACAACCATCATTTTTGTGTAGCCCGTGCCGTGGCAACCGCAGCAGTTATTCTCATTCAGCTGGAAGGTTTAGAAGGCAGAACTGTGGTATTTCACAAAAGATCCTCCTTGCAGGCAGTGCCTTAAACCATTTCATTGAATGAAATATACTCGTGGAGCGATGAGTGCTGGAGGGGGGAGAGGGGGCGGGAGAAAAACACACTGGATAGAACCACACCATTTCTGGCCATGGTTCAATAACAGCTCTTGGGGCAGCACCTGATATACTATTAGGGTGAAGAAGGCTTTTTATACATAGTGCTTTGGCACCCTGATATCATCTCTGTTTTTTTTCTTTCTTTCTCTGAGTTCCCTAGAGAGGCAATATATTGTGTTCCCTTTAGTTAAAGGGAGAGGGGGCTATTTGCATAGACAGGTCACTTCTTTTCTGCTGAAGGTGAAATGAAAGGGCTCGCTAATTCATGCACACAGACAAGAGGATATAGCACTGTACTGTCAGCCATTATAGGAATCGTCAGTAAGGCAGGGTGAGGCAGCTTGGCACAGTGCATACAGCACTTGCTGGAGCAAACCCTTGGGTCAGGGTAGCAGAAAGAGTGATGCTGATAAAGAAAAGCCAGTCAGAAAGGAAGGTAAAAGCAGAATAAAAGACAAGGTGTCAGATTTTGGGGCTGCTATATATGGCCCTAAATTCTTCTGGCACCATGGTGGGGAAAGAAAGGGTGTGGCCACAGTAGTTTTGCATCCCAGCTATTCTGGACTCTGTTATAATACACGCAACATACAGCCAGGTGGTGACATTGCCAAGGGCAGAGTAGTAAGCAAAATCTGGGACATGCCAAATGGACTCTGAGATCCCTTGCCACCTAGGATGGGCTCTATGTATTATGCTGGAGGTCCTGAGACAGCCAGAACCTGGGTCGTGATCTGAAGGGGCAAGCAAAATTGGAGAGCCTAGAGCTGGAGCTCCTGCAATTCAGGCTTGGACTTCTTTGGAGTTTCGGGGTTGGATACTGCTGCCACTGAATGCAAAGGAGATTTGGTAATCACCCTCAGCTAGTGCAGGAGAATAATATCACCTGAGTCTTACACAATGCTTTTCATCAAGAGATGTCATGTCTGTGTCATTACCGCTAGTTTTTTATATCTTGGGAAACAGATGTGGAGAAGGCAAGCGGAGTTGTCCAAAATTGCCCAGTAAACTGGTGGTAAAACAAATGGGAAACCTGCTGCCTCACACTGCCAAACTGAGTTCACTTGTCACACACAAGGGGGTGAAACATAAGGCTGCTGTCTTCGTCTCAGTCCTTCTGAGATAAAGCAGAAAGCTCTCTCTGAGGTGGTGGATACTGAGGTCTCCTGTGCCAGGATAGCAGATGCCTGCGCTGTGTGGGTCCCATGCCCTATAAGGATCATTGTCCAGACAGCATGTCTCGGTCTGCAACTGGTCTGAAGTATTTGTTCCTCACGTGGGATGGCAAATGGAGGGGAGGTAACTAGATTGATCTCCCTTGTAGGCCTTTGCCTGGGACTTGGTACACAAGTTCCAGATGGTACAAAGCCCCTGCTGCTTGGATCTGTACAAAAAACTGCGTCTTCCTCAACCTATTTCACAACACATTTGGCTCGCTCTTGGTTGGTTGCTATTTGTACGAGTTAAGCTGAGCTGCCAGGAACGTTTGCAAACAGTGAAAAGCAAAGTGGGATGCACAAAGCAAGTCAAAATAGGTCTCAAATCTGGCAAAATGCCTGCAGGTGCTTATAACATTTGACTTACTCTAGCCCATATATTACACACCCACACACTCATTCATCCAGCTTTCTCTTGCCCTCACGCCCACACACGCTCACCTGTCACAGATTCATTCACCTTCTCCCTCCCCACTTTCTCTTCCAAACACAGTCATTCTCCAACAAAAATCTACCTCGGACACACTCTTTGTTCCCCATATGCAAGCACACACACATTTATGACTGCTGAGTGCAGTGTCTGTAGGTGTTATATATACATTCATATAGCAGACGATGCTGTAATCTTATACCTATGCTGTGAAAAAGCCTCTGGGATTAGTGAGCTGAGAGCTCTGATTGCTCTCACTTGCACGTAAAATACCACTGATCCAGTTTATGGGGCTGGCTGTTTCCATCCTTCCCTGCCTCAGCCTGAACTCTGCCATCATTTTCCACAGAGCCTCCCTTTCTGCTCATCTTCTCTTTGCACCCATTGACTCTTTCTCCCTATGCTTTTCCTTTCCCAGATTGCTGCCCAAGACCACGGTGTTTCGGAGAGCTTGGCCATCCCTGTCTCTCTCCATGACCTAACGCTGGCCCTCATTATCTCACGGGGGGAGTGAGCAGGGATGAGCAATGAGCCTGCCGTGCAGTGGTGGGGCACGGGGCAGGAAATCCTGCAAGGTGTGGTGAGATCAGAGGCAGGGACTGTAAGCGGTGGGGTGGACCGTCCTGCCATCCGAGCAGCACTGAGTCCGCCTGGCATTGAGCCTGCCTCTAATGGAATGTGACCCACCGCTGGGAATGAGCTCATCTGTAATCCACTTAATTGAGTTTTATGAGCAGGGCTCTTGCATCGGGGAGCCAGCCTGCCTTCTTCCTAGCACTCACCCTCCTTTGCATGCCGCCTGGAGAAGGGAAGGGGAGTGGGGGGTGCATGCACTGTTCCACCATGCTGTCGATTGTCTGGTTTCTGGTTTTCTGCCTGCCCTGGAGAATGTGCGGGGAGCTGGACAGACATGCTCTAACGTTGTTTGCTTTTGCTGCAGGTAGTGATGCTCAAATTTCTGTGTGAATATTGGTGATGCTGTCAGGACTGCAGAGCTTTAAGTTCTCCCAGCTTTTTGGTCTCTGTGCCAGTGCTGGGTACTCAGAGGAAAGGCTTTGATGCAGTGTACAGGTCTCCTGTATGCATGAACCATCTTACCTGGAAGTCCAAGTGGGATGGGGACAGAGGCATTCTGATCTCACTCCTGCTTTCACTGTGCAGTGATCTAAGTAGTGGAGCTGTCAGGATCCCATAATAGCCTTTGTTTACACTGTAATGTCTTGCCATCTTTAGCATCTGCATCATCATTTGTTTGTACTATGGGAATTGGTCACATAAGGGCCAGCAAACGGAGAAATCTGTCTGCTGTCTGCCAAGGGATTTGCAGACTTGACTCTGCTTGGTGAAAGATGCAGCATTTTCTCTTGGTGAAGCAGAACAGGGGGAGAAAGAGAAAGTGAGAGAGGGAGACTTCTCCCCAAGGAAGTGTTACTTTCCTTGGAACAGGCTAGTAGAGACCCTCTGGCATGCATAATTTGGGATGTATTCCCTCCAGTGCTGGCATAAATGCCTGTATTTGAAATAAATGCTGGGTGCAACTCCTGCTGCTTTTCTATCGTTTCTGATCCACCTTGTAGGAGGAAGCTTTGACATGGTTTCAGATGTAATGTTGCATACACATTGCAGAGCAGTAGCTCAGCAGTTCCAGAAATCCATAGCTTTAAGGAAAGGTCATGGCATATGGAAGGGAAAGTGTCCTGATGCATTAACACAAAGACCATAACAGAGCTGTGCTGGGAACAGCAGTGTCACCACTGTGCATTGAGTGATACTTCAGGTGTTTCTTAAAATCCCCAGGCACTGGAATCATGGAAATACACGATAATAGAAGATTTCATTTTTGTAAATGTGTGCTTCTAGTCTTCACAGTTGCAGACAATACTGAAAAATTGGACCAGATGATATTTGAGGACTCAAAACCCAGAGAGGAAATAACAAGAACCTATATTACATGGTTCAGGGTTTTTTTGAATGGCATGATTTTTAAGCCAATCTCACACAGAGGTACAATGACTTTCCATTGACATCCTGATGCTGAGACACTGTAATGACTGTTCAGGATGGTTCATTGCAGCTGTGCTACAGCTGAAGTGCTTGTTTTCTTCCCTTCTGCTTTCCAAAGTTCAGAACTCCCTAAATCATAGAATATTTTGGGTTGAAAGGGGCCTTTAACGGTCATCTAGTCCATCCCCCTGCAATGAGCAGGGACATCTTCAACTAGATCAGGTTTGTCAGAGCCCTGTCCAATGTGACCTTGAATGTTCCAGGGATGGGGCATCTACCATCTCTCTGGGCAACCTGTTCCAGTGTTTCACCACCCTCATTGTCAAAAATTTCTTCCTTATATCTAGCCTAAATCTACCCCCTTATAGTTTAAAACCATCGCCCCTTGTCCTATCACAACAGGCCCTGCTAAAAAGTTTGTCCTCATCCTTCTTGTAAGCCCCCTGTAAGTACTGAAAAGCTCCAGTAAGGTCTGCCCGGAGCCTTCTCTTCTCCAGGCTGAACAACCCTGACTCTCAGCCTTTCTTCATAGGAGGGGTGTTCCAGCCCTCTGATCATTTTTGTGGCCCTCCTCTGGACCCACTCCAATAGGTGAATGTCTTCCCTGTGCTGAGGACTTCAGAGCTGAACACAGTACTCCAGGTGGGGTCTCACCAGAGTGGAGCAGAGGAGCAGAATCGGCTCCCTCGACCTGCTGGTTACGCTTCTTTTGATGCAGCCTGGGTTACAGTTGGCTTTCTGGGCTGCAAGCGCACGTTGCCGGCTCATGTCCAGCCTATCATGCACCAGTACCCCCAAGTCCTTCTCAGCAGGGCTGCTCTCAATCCCTTCATCCCCCAGCCTGTGTTGATACCAGGGGTTGCCCTGACCCAGCTGCAGGACCTTGCACTTGGCCTTGTTGAACCTCATGAGGTTCACATAGGCCCACTTCTCAAGCCTGTCCAGGGCCCTCTGGATGGCATCCCATCCCACAGGCATGTCAACCACACCACTCAGCTTGGTGTCATCCGCAACTTGCTGAGGGCGCACTTGATCCCGCTGTCAATGTCACTGATGAAGATATGAAACAGTACTGATCCCAGTACAGACCCCTGAGGGACACGACTTGTCACTGATCTCCATCTGGACATTGAGCCATTGACTACTACCCTCTGGATGTGACCATCCAACCAATTCCTCATTAGCTGTTGCTTTTGAAGAGGAAGTCTTTTTCTCTCATAGGCACCTAGAATGTGAATCCAGCTGGGTCAGCAGTTCTCCTGTCCTTTTTTTTGAGATTCTTGCAAAATGAGCATTGCAGGACTGCAGGGTTTTTCCAGTACCTAGCACGTCACCTTCACCTCTCTTCTCTATCCCAGTTCCCGTGTACACTTATGTGTGAGGAAAGGCCTTAGGGCAGTGACTCTACTACTCTACTACTAGCAATGTAACAGACGAGTCTGTTGGAAATTGATGCTGAAAGACTGGTATTCAGTTGGACAGACTTAGACAGAGACTGCCTTGGAGTGAACAAAGATACTTTTTTTTTTTTCCCTTTTATACCGTTTACTCTAAAATCTGAAACAGTCATCCCAACATTATGTGAAGTCCCCAAATGGCCATGCAATCTGGATAGAGGTAACACTCTTCCAGTGAATCCAGTGCTGGAAATATCTTCCCCCAACTTAAATACATTCTTCTGCTGTGTCCTTTTACTGTGAAACTCCTGACATCATGTTTGATACTATTTTATCCCTTGAGTAGTAGTTAGCTTCAAAAATGGCAGGAGACCCTCGGTATTGCCTCCGGCTCTCTCTGTTTACAGGATCCACACACAACATATGGTACATGGAGAAAGGAAGAGCTGTTAAAAGGATGAAAGCTGTTCCAGTAAATGTGGTTGTTAGGAGCCTGTGGAGTATCTGTCATTGATGAGAGCAAAATATTTTAGGATATTTGTACTTTATGACACAAATGTTTTTTAGAGAAGTTTTGTAAAAATAATTTTTTTGAGAAGTATGTTGTCCAGGAAATTGCTTCTGTCATATCTCAGAGCACTAAAAATGTCAAAGTTTCTGCAAAGTTCTGCACAGTGTTTCACTCCACTGCTGCCTCAAACCCAAAGAGAAGCTTGTGTGCATCTTTTCCTCTCCATCCATAGTAGTTGGCCTAATAAAAGATACTGACCGTCTCTATGGCATTTGCCTCGTGTTTAGATGTTCAGGCAGTAGTAGGGGCTATCTTGTTTATCCAGGACAGGCGATCCTGAAGTAGCCAAGTCTGAAATAATTACTGCTCTTTCTTCTTCCTTCCCTTGCTAAATCTCTTACTTCCATGGTGATTGCCCAGATTTGCTGGTGGGGCTAAGCTCAAAGCAGGAGACAGAGCGCTGACAGGAGCTGTGCTATGCTGTGGAGGTCTATAGCGCATCAGCTATGGAAGGTCATGCATCTCTCCACTCTCAGTAATAAATACACAGCTTGACTCTTCAGCCTAGCCCTCCCCCACTGAGCTCCTTACATACATCTATAAAACACCCACTCGCATGTATGCCTATAAACAAGCAAACAAATCATGCCACCTAAAAAACTAATTGAACAATTCCTCCTACAGCCTTGAGAAAGAAAAGAAGAAAGGAGCGTGTTGGTTGTTTCTATTTCTGAAATATTGAAGAGTTACTTAACTACTATTGTGACAGAAAGATAGATAACTAGGTTGATTAGACAGTAAGAGAAGAGGAGGGAAAGTGTGGAAGAGAGAGAGGAAGAAGCTTTGTCACATGGGTCTGTCAGCTTGATTAGTGGCTTTCTCCTGAATCCTCAATGGAGTGGCCTCTGTGGGTCAATCTCATTAGAGATAAAAATGGAAGAGCTGCAGGAGTCCACAATGAGCATTACCTAGAAAGTTTGACGGCAGGGCCTCTACTCGGGCTTGGAGCAACAACAGCAAGGTCAGGAGGCGACTGAGATGGAGATGGCAGTGACAGCAGCACCGCTGACCAAGCGACCTGTGGGAAACCAGTTGTTCGGCAGGGCACAGAAAAAACTGGTTTGTTCCTAGTAACAAACCAGTGGCCAAGACACCACGACAAGTAGATGCTGAGCAGACAATTTTCCAAATGAGCTGACTAACCCACAGGTGACATTTCCCTACAGGTCCTCGGGGACTTGCTGAAGTGCGTCAAAGGCGATTCTAAGAAATAAATCTGTCTCACAACCAGCAAGTAGGGTTTTAAGGTCAGCAGTCCTCATGGGGCAGGGCAGCATGAGGCCTACCAAATTTTCTCGAGCAGGAATGACATCTAAATGGCATTTGAAATTATCAGGATCCCTAATGTCAAAGTATTTGATGTCAGGGAGAAGGAAAAAAGTCCAGAGCTGCTGAGGGCAGCTGAACTAGTCGCCCAGTCTGTTTTCTAGGGAATATTTTCCATGCAGCAGATGACCAGGTGGCTATCAGATATCTCAGGAAAGGAGTCAGGAAGCCCATGTGCTTGTATTAGGCTTGCGATTGCCCCACGCAACTGCACTGGGTTTTTCACTGTAGAAAGGAGCTTAGTGATGCTTTCCTACCTCAGGGGTAGAGTAAGATTGGGTCCTGCTTGTGAAATGCTCTCCTATCCTCTAGTGAAACGCAGCGTGCCAATGCAGTGAATGGCCTTACAGATGGGATTGCGGACACTTGGCATCTGTTCCGGGGGCAATAGGGGAAGAGGCACATGAGGGTATGTGGTGTATGTGGGAAGTCTGCAGTGCATCTGCTCCTGCTCTGTCAATTCTGTGGGTAGAAAGAGGCTGACATTAACACTCGCTGTATGGATTTTGCAAGGTCTGTGGTGATATATGCTTCCTGCAGTAGATTAGAGTCAATTTCTGTCTTGTCAAAAGTGGTTAGAAGTAGTCTAGTTTTGTCATGTGTTTGCCTTTAGGTATTTGTGTGGTAGCTGAAGGCTGCGCTGGCAGTGTCCAGAAACCACTGCTTCAGACTTCCAGTGGGATTATAGCCTAACAGGGGTCAGAATACTGCTGGGCACGGGAGTTTCCTGTGACCTCTTCAGTGCTGCTTACAATGCACCTGTGCTCTCTACAGTGTCATAGTGTCATACAGCGTCATAATTTTTTTCCTCTGCAGTTTTTCTTTAAAGCGTGCTCCATGGAGGTAGTAAAAATCCTTGTAGCCCAACAAGGCCCTGCAAAAAATTCCCCTTTAGCTACTCTGTAATATCACTGATCAACTCCAGGTCCTTCACTGCGTTTTCATTTTAATATTTGTTTCTGTTATGAGGTAATTAGGAGACTGGAAATTAGAGCAAGGACAAGAAACTCATTTTTGCAGAGGTCCCCCCAAAACTGTCAGCTAACTACCCTGGCTCTGAATCAATGACGTGCAAGAGAAGTGCTCGGTGTTGCATCCTTTAATTCTTACTGTTACCACCCTCCATTGTGTAAAGAAGCTCACAGAGGCAGACATTCATCTAATAGTCCCATTAGAACAATCCTGCTAATACAAGTGATTTAAGCATAGACTTTTGTTGTAGAAATAATAGCTTAAGTGGAGGTGGAACCTCCTCTATACATCTTTCTTTTTTTCTTTTGAAATCCCAGGGCCTACAGCATATTATATGTCACGGGAAATATCGGTGTAACTGCATATTGTAATTTGCTTGCAGCAGGTATCGTGGAACGTATCAATGAAGTGTTTGACAATGATAGCGATATAGGAATAATCTGTTTTTATGATCTAGGAGACTTTTTTTTATCAAGCTGTTTAAGTCTCTTACTATTTGTTGGTGGTGTAATATCATAACAAGAAGCACTGTGTAACTAATACTGCATCCAAACTGAAAACATTGCTTATAATGTCTTCTCCCTTGTAAAACAACATCTTGCCAGAAAAGGCCTCTTTACCTGAGCGCACAGGCATTTGCGTGATCAAGGACTTCCATCTGCATCCTCACATCTCTGCAAGCATTTGTGTAGTTGTGAGTGATGGAGTCTACAAGTGAAAATGTCAGGCAGAAAGTGTTTATGCAATTTTGAAAATAATGTAGATATGTAGTTGAATCTGAGAGAGATAAGATTACACTGTATGTGTCTGTTTGTGTGTCTGTGTGTATAAAAGAAAGTGAGTGAGGGAGAGATTACATTGTGTTAGAAAAAGGAATGACAGTATGTATTAGAGACAGATAAAATTGTGTTTTCAGGGCCTCTGCGTTAGAAAGATTTCATTGTGCAGGTGTGTGTGTGTAGCTGTGCTTATGCTAAAGAGATTTGTTTGTGTGTGTTTAGAGGGTGAGATTACAGTGTACATGCATTTTAGGGATGCAGTGTATTATAGGATGTATGCATGTGCATGTATGCATATGAACGAGAGAGCCTACACTGTGTGTGTTAAAGAGAAGAAGGTCATACTGTGTATCCTTGGAGAAAGATAAAGTCACAGTGTCCGTGTACTTCACAAAATGAAAATGTAAGTATAAAAATAACACAGCATGTATGTTTATATGTATGCATGTGTCTGTATGTATTTTAGGTCATTTGTAAACTCTGTTTCAATTTTATTTACAAAGAAACCACTGTCAATGTTTTAGAAGCATTTTTCCAGAATTCTGGAATTTCCTAGAGCTTTTTATTCTGTTTCACTCAAAGCACTTAGGCTTTTAAAAATGGCTATTAAAATATTTGTTGAGGAGGCAAAACTATATCTAGGGAAATAGGACTTATAAAATTCCCCCCTGAAAAAAAAGAGTCAATTGGAATAACTGTTCATTTCATTGATGAACAGCACTTGGAGCAAACAGAAAAATCAAAAATTATCAGAACTCGTATTTTGCCCAAAGCAAATTTTAATGACACTTGTTGGGTATTTCATGATAAATTCATTCAAAACAGTAACTTACCAAAAAACCATCTTTCCCTCCAGGAAACATGAACATGTGCTGGTGATTCAGAAGCTGGAAGTTGTTATATAAACATGCATTTTTAAAAAGAATGCATTATATCCTTTTTCATGAGTAATTTGTGAATCTAACCTGCCTGTTAAAAGCACTCCTTTTTTATTCACAAAGTAGTCACCTGATGGTGTTTTTATCTCTGTTGAGAAAAAGTAACGTTTTGGATATGCTAGAGAAAAAGTATGACTGAGCGATACATATGATGGAGAATTAAGATAACTCCTTTTTATGTGCTGAAGAGAGAAAAAAGACTTCTACTGTCTTCTCCCTGACTCAGACCTCCCCTGCATCTTGACAGCAATGCATCTGCTTCCCTCTATCTTACCCATGTTTAGCTCTCAGCACCAGGCACCCCCTGTCTTTACAGCTCTGCTGGGGTGAGATAGCCCCTTCGGATGTGCCCACACTGAATTCTGCTTCCACGGACAAGGGCTCAGTCTGCAAGGCAGCATGGCACTGGGACGCACAAAGCAGAGGCCACTTTCCATGGCCTTCAGTTTAGTCACTCTAGCTGTTGTCACCTTACTTGGCAACAAAGCTGAAGTGGACCACCGACAACTGCTTAAAATGTTTTAACCTGACCTCGGCTTAATCATTTAGGTGATTTAGGCTGCTTGTGTTCCTGTGGTTTCATATTGCTGCATGCATGTGAGAGGTGGTCTCCCTGTCCTCTCCTGCTTCCAGTCCCTGAGGTGGCTGGATGCTCCAAATTACCTCATGCAGTGAGCAGTGGAGAACTGGCTGGTCAGGACTTACTTCTGCTGATCTGAACGCAGCATCTGCATGTAGGCTGGTGTTCTCCACAACCGTGATTCATATGCCCATCGCTTCCGTGTCATGGCAACCTTAGGAAAAACTGTCGGACTGCCAAGACTGTCACCACACAGGTTTGTAGAGAAGCACTTGGCATCCTTCTTCACACCTGCTTCTAGCAAGGGGAAGAAAATCTGCCTCAAAGTGGGTAGAGACTTCCCAGCCCTGCAAAGGCATGAGCAAGGGGTAGGGAGAAGGTGTTAGGGACCACAAAGGGGTATTCATGTTTGGCCAGCACTGGTTCTTCTCTACCTGGGGTGGAGTCCAAACCTTACTGCTGGCAGCCTTTTACTATCAACAGCCATAAATCATTAATTCGGTGGGTATTCAGCCTGGATGAACTCCTTTGGTATTAATGGGGATCCCTTAGTGTCACTCTATAAGGCCCTCATTGCAATTCAGCAACAGTTAACTTCTGTCTGTAAGTTTGCCTTGTTGGACTACAGCCATCTCACCTCTGGCTGCAAGCTTGATGGCAGGCTCGAGCTGTGAAGAAGGGTGAGACTCGGTGAATACTGAAGAGAAGAAAGTGAAGACAGAGCTCTTGCACCTGTTTCAGCACTAACCCAAATGCAAGCCATACCGCTAGCTGTGCAGGATAGCCATTAAACATCTGCACCACTTTGTGCTATCATACGATGAAACCTTCCCTGTCTCCCATGCTCAAGTAAGATGATATGCAGCCATTTACTCAAACAGTTAATCTTCTTTATGCTCATTCCCCAAGACAGCTAGCGCGTCTAATTCTGGACCACGCTGGTTTCAGTGCTGGTGGAATCTGGCTCTGCTATGCTTTGACAACACCTGTACAGCTTGTCTTGGTGGTCATGTCTCTCTGCACAGGAACACCCGACAAATCCTCCCTTTTGTACTCACTCATGCACTTTGTAGCAGGTGCATCTGCTGGTTCTGTTGTGTGCTGTTGCGTTTATGTGCACCGCCAGGCTTGCCAACTCTCAGCCTTCTTGTGATTCTCCTTGTATTTGCTACTTTTCTGCAAAGCCACAGCTCCTAGAGTCAGGTGGTTGCATGAAAATGCTGGCTGTCATTTAAAAAGGGATGCAAATCTGTAGCTTTTCTGGTTATGGAGAAAGCTTGTAAATGTAGTTCTATAATGGATCAAAAGAAACAAAATGAAAAGACAAACTTTTTCATGTTTAATTGCTTGATTTCTAAGTCAACTTAATGATTTTTGGGGGGTGCACAACTTGGGTTTTTGACTATCCAATGTGGATTTATATATACTTTTGTATACACATGTGCCTTCTCAGCTGCATATATAAAAATATACATGCATTTGGGTGTAGATACGCATGTGTACACCCACACCTGCCAATTGCACATACCCCTTCTCACAGAAACCTTCACTCCCACTCTGCCTTTCTTCCACATGTTTCCCTTTCTGCAACTTCTGTCCACCACCTTTCTCTGAGTTACGGAATCTCCACTGTTGCTTGTACCGAGTAACCTTCTCCCCCGCTCTCCCTCCCTCCCTCCTCTCCTTCACTCCAGGAAAGCTCTTTCTGATTCTTTTTTCACTGATGTCTGGCATTCGTACCTCTGTAGACAGAGAATGGCAGGAAGACAGTGACGTGAGCAGACAGAATAACCGGGGAATAAAAAGGAGTTGGTTGAGAATCTGTAATTAGAAGCCCAATTTCCATTTCCTTCTCAGGCACTTTTAAAATCCCTTTCAGGGGTTTCTTGACTGTCTCAAAATTGAATGTCATTGAGATTTTTTCCTTCTTTTTTTTGCATCCTCTTGTTTCCTTGGCAACAAGTTGGTGATGCAGGAGCTAGAAATGTGCTGTGTCTCCGTGGAGATGTTGGCGTGGGTGTGCCATGGTGACATCCACGATGGACGCACAGCTCTACCAATCCTACCCCACCCCTTGCAATAAGCACAATAGGCCCAACCTCAGAGGTGACGCTTTTATTTTTAGCTTCATAGGTGCTAATCTGCTCTCTTTTCATTGCACATACAGCATGACGATGGGTCGTAAGATCCAGACGCCTCAATTAGTTACATCAGCACAAATTGACTGACTTGAGGAGGGCTTTTAGGGCCAAATCTTCAGGTTTGTATTCAGGAACTTCTTAAGTTAGAAGAAAGTACACTCCTGTCTTGGAGGGGCACCCATTGCAATGACTTAAGTCTTTCCCCCTTTTTTAGAGAAGAAAGCGTTACCAGTCATTAATGAATAGGACTGTGAATCAGAGCTCCTATGTTTCGTTTTATTCTAAATGAAGTCGTTTCTCTCTTTCATACCTCAAGGGCTGCTCATTTGGAATGCAAAGAAGCTGCTATTGCTCTTGGCCTGGGGCATGGGAGATTAAATTTTATTGAGATGTTTAGCTGGGAGGTTCCAAGGCAACTTACTTGTATATATACTTGTATATAAGACAAAACTGTCTCTTCCAAAGACTCTGTTGCTCAGATTGCTTAGCCCTTGTTTGGGTCTGCCCAACAGCATACAGGTAGCCTATAGAACTGTTCATAAAGCAATAGTATGTAAGTTTGGAAGACATCTGAGACTAGACCTCCCCAAACAACTCAGTGTAATGTTCTCTTTCCCTCATGTCCAGCACACTCAATATCTTTACAATATTTGTTTTTGTTGTGCATACAACCTGTTCAACCTTCTTATTGTGTACTTTGCATTCATCAATGTTCTGGCTGCAAGCCAAGACCCAAACTCTCCTTTGATGTAGCTCTTGATAGATACAATAGCAGAGTAAGGGCTAGCCACAGTCTCATCAAATATCTAGACGTCCTACTGCTTTTTTTTGTTTCATAGGAGGCTTTATGACATCACACAGAAACTGTGATGTCAACAAGGAACCCTCTGGGTAGGATTTTGAGAGGTTGCTAAGATCTTCTTACTGCCAAATGACTGTAACTTCATCCCAATGGGATTTGCAGTAGGGCTCATCCATGCAGCAATAAAGCCAAGTATCGAATTCTTTTTGCCAGAAAGACCAATTAAAGGATTAAATGTGAAAAGCTGAAACCCATAACATCCATGGTGACAGGGTTTTCTTTTCTTTTTTAGACTGTAATCATCTTTGCAGCATATTGTTCTGGGATCAGTACCCTTGGGGATACATTAGTACGGCAATTGATGGAAAGAAGCTGGAGAGGGAAATCAAAGTGAACCCAGCCAAGGCAAGATAAGCTTCTCTTCCAGCCATGCTGGCAGATTTCTTTTGCCTTCTTTCCTACACTTCTTCTGTGAGTCAGGAACAGACTGAGTTTATTCAGCTTCCAAGATGGCAAGGTGCTTGTTCAAAAGGTGTTTTATTGTGTGAAGCCAGAGGAAACATGAGGAACAATCGGACACCAGAGGCACATTATGAAGATGTGTCATTGACACATTATGTCAATGAGAAGGAGTGAATCCAGGTTCTGTTTTTAGGGACATTATGTTCCAAGGCAGGCATATAAATCTGACTCAAATGCCTTGCTTGTTGGAGCTGAATCCAGAGTTTATTCCCGACTGCCACTGAAATCCAGGTCAGATTTTTCTTTTTATTTGCACTTGTATTAACAGATGGAAGGAGCTGACACATCTGTCTAGCTCCAGCAGTATGCTCAGTGCTGTATCTAATGTTGTCTAAAGGAGGTCTCCTGCCTCAAGGAGCTAGCAGCCCATAGGTGTGATTTGATAAGATGCAGAACACTATACAAGAGTCACTTCTACTAACTTTGGTGGGGAAAAAGGCTGCATGTTTACTGGGAGTTGAAGAGACACAGCAGTGCCCGCAGCTTAAAACCTATTATGTGATGAATTACCTGGAATCAACAGTAAAGGTAGGGGAAGCTGTTGTTGGAAGACTCGGTAGAGGGACTGTGTCTAAAATCATGTGACTAAAAGTAAATAGAGAGGAAGAGGAGCTCAAAAACTTAGGCAAAACTATTCTATAGGCTTTTTCTTTTTTTTTTTTTTCCTAGATGCGCTAACAGAAAGTATCTGCTCCCTGCAGAAAATTTTAATTAAAACATTGCAGTGTTTATGTTTCCAGCCCAAGAATTGTTACTGATTTTTCAGGAAGAGTTAAAATTTTCCCTAAAGAAGAAACCCTCTTCCTCCTCTCCCTCTTCCCCATCTCCCGCCTCTGGAGATGTGGGAATGAACCCTACACTTAATCAGGAACACTGCAAGGAGCATCCTGCCAGCTCAGGTTCTTCTCCATTTTGGGTAGTCACAGGGAAATCCCAGAGCAGCTTTCCTCATACCCAACAACAATAGATTTCCCCATGTCATTTGAAAAGCGGGTACAACATGAAATGAAGTTCAGTCCAGATTCTTCTGGCACCTTCTTCTGCTGTCTACTTCTTGCATTTGTTAGCACCCCTTTGTGCTAGGTGCTGTACGCACAGAATACATGAGAGACCTCACCCTATCTTTTGCCCTCAGGAGATTAGACAAGCATGCACCGAGTATGTGATTGCTTTTGATTTCTCTTCCCGTCCCCTGCTTCCCCAGACTGCGATTCAGCAGCTTCTGCAATATGACAAGTTCCTGTCAGCTGTCAGGACACTAAAATAAACCTTTATCTTGTCTCCACAGCCCTGAATGACAGGGCTGGCAATAGGTGCACTGCAGCCAGGCAGCCATTTCTGCCATATGCTCTTTCAACCTCACTGCATGCTAACACAGCAATCTGTAGCCTGGCAGATTTGCTGTTTTTCCTTGCAAGACCTGCAAAAGGAGGCAACCTTGGTTCCTCTCTCTTCCTATTGCAGTATCTTATTATGCTGGGTTGTAACTTTATTTCTTTTGCCTTCTTCCTCCAGCATCTGGTGAGAGTCAGAGAATATCAGTCCAATGCTAGAGAATGAAAATCCTTCTAATTCTCTTAAATTAGAATTGGCTGCAAAAATGGCCTTGGGGCACACATAAATTGAGTTGAAACCATGCACCATGCAGTTGGAGGGGAAAAAAAAAAATCTTCCTTTAGGGAGAGAAGACATTACATATTCACACTTCAAGCATGCACGCTGTTGCCAACTAATCCTTCTTACTCTGCAAGGCTAATTTCAAAATAGCATTTACATGGCATGGTTTGCTGGGGAGGGCACTGATGAATCAGTTAGCTGCCCTTTATAATAAGCCTTGCACAACTGCTTCCGAGGCTGCTCTTTTTTACTGCCTTGTCTTCCAGTCATCTCTGTGCCACATGCTCCTTATTCAAAGGGCACCTGTTGAATAACCGTGCAGCAAAGTTACTGAGCAGGGGCAATAAATAAGGTGAAGCACAAATACACAGTGTAGTTCAAGCCACTGTTTTATTATGGTCTTGCTGTAAGAACATGGGGATTCTGCTGAATGACTGTGCTGATGCTTGAATGAGGAATGATAAGCCTGTCATTTACTTGCATGGCTGTGCGACTGCTTCCTGCTGAGTAGGAAAGCCTAGAAGAGTGTTGTTAGCCCTAACGCTGCTGCAGCTTAAAGCAGTTCTTTGGCACCACAGGCATCACACATGTCATTGGCTAAATGAGCCCTACACCACAGCATTTGGTTAAATATTGCTGCCCAACAGCAGTTGGGAAGTCCAGAAATTGCAGAAGAAATATGTTTGCAGCCAGCTGCTGTAGGAGTAGCTTCTGATAGGTCTGAAATGCTGTATTCATTGATTTGGAAACCTACCTGTGGAGCAAGTTATATTAAAAGTGCACTACATTAGCAAAGAAACCTACCCAATATGCTGGTGGTTCCACTGCCTCAGAATGTCATTCTGTCCCTGTCTTAAGGAGACTTCAACTCGCTATCTCATCCCACCCATATTTGACAAAGAGGTGGTAGCCACAAAGATAGTTCAATCTCCAGGAGTTTCACAAATATCGTCTCTGGGTAGAGAACAGAGAAAGATTCAAATTAGTGAAGGAGAGACAGGGAAACTCAGGAGTTAGTCTGTTTGGCAGCTTGAGAATGACCATCCTTGGGTAGACCAAAGGTCCATCTAGTCCATTCTCTTTATTCAGGAGCCAAAACCAGGGGCGGAGAGCAGCAATAAAAGAAACAGCAAAGATGCTTCCCCCAGATACTCTTCCAGCCTCTCACAGTTTGCAGCTGATACTTTCTGAGGTAGCGAGTGTCTGACTAAGCGGCAGACGCTTCGTTCTGAAAGAGCCATGGCAAGTTCTGTTTCTTCCCTTATGGCTAGGTCAGAAAAAGTTATTAGGGACTACAGGAATCAAATGAGGGGACCATGTAGTTTCAAGGAGAGGGCTGTGTCAGGGAGACTTTACAGAAAGTATAGTAATGAGGAAGTTTTAAGAACATGGGGTAGATTTGGGGATACTGTGTGCCACAGTGTTGTAGAATAAGAAAAAGAGTTTTGCCTCGTGACTTCAAAAGGATCAGATTTGAGACATATCAAAAAGTGTCTTCATCACATACAGTAATGTTAATTACCTTATCCATGGATATGTTCAGCAGTGACTAATAATAAAGATGAACTACGATGTATTTCAAAGGGACTTAAAGAAGGATGGGTGAGGATTTTTTTTTCTCCTTTAGGAATGTGGTAATTGAGAAACTGAAGTAAATTTATCAAGGTCCCAAAGCATGTTAGCAGCAGTAAATATCTCACTGCAGTGAAAAACAGATATGGAACTATTTGAAATTATAAAAGAAAGGAGTGAGTGCTTTCTAAACACTGCAGCAAATTTATATAGTTTTTAAATAATAAAAACTATAGGCTGAGCCTTAGAAAAATAGATAATGTTGTTGCCAGGGCATAAATGTATATACATTGAGAAAAGGTGGTTTGTTGCTGAGCTTTATACATGTCCCTGATAAAGAATTGTTTCCTAAAGTCTGTGAAAACGTCCATTTGTTTCGGGAGGTGGTGTTGCTTTACTTTAAGCTTTACTTAAGAGCAATTGAATGCTGGGACCAGAAGAAAGCAACAGAGCCTGTTAGGTCCCTGACCGGGTGATGGAGGAGAGAAAGAAATGTGCTCAAAGTCAAGCATAGTATGAGTGGATCAGGTTCAATAGGATGTTGCAAAGAAGTTTGAAAAACTGAAAGGAAGTGGTTCTGCATCCAAATTTGAAAAAGACTTGGAAACTAATGTTTATCAAGGCATCTTTTTGGCAGTCTGAGAAATCCTAGCTTTGATCCTTCTATAGATTTAACTCCTAGGAAGAAGGAATAAGGATCTTAGACAGAATTCACAGCAGATCCAATAATTTACCAGCAAATCGAAAAAAAAAAGACATGAGATTATGATTAGAATGCTTGCATAAATTTTACAAAAACACAAGATTGCCCTGGATATAATGAAAGAATTTTAAATCTTCAGTAAAGTTATTAAGCTAGGGCAATTTGCTTTTGTGGTTCAAAATGCAGAGTGTGGCTACAGAGTAGAATATCTGTTCTGCTTAATAACATTGCAGGAGAAGGCAGAAATATTTACCATCTCTTATGCCTTTTAATAATGTCTTTGTAAAAACTGTTGTGAAATTCTCAGGATTAGGTGAAATGACATGTGCAGCACAAACAACTTTGATATGTAGATGACCTCACTGCTACAAGACAGAAAGTCTTGGACAGTAGAAAGTTGGAGGAAGTGACAGTAAGATACGATTTAAGATCAGTTTTAAGATCAATGAAGGTAAAACAAATGCTTCCTAAATTTTTTGTGTGCAGAGGAATAGAGCTCTACTTTAATGCTGAGCATGACTTAAGTTTTCAGAGTACAAAACTCATGGTTTAACTCCAGCTGGCAATTAAGCCCCACACAGCTGCTTGCTCACTCCCCTGTGGTAGGATGGGAAAGAGAATTGGAAGAGTAATAGTGAAAAAACTTACGGGTTGAGATAGTTTAATAGGTGAAGCAAAAGCCGCACACGCAAGCAAAGCAAAACAAGGAATTCATTCACCACTTCCCATGGGCAGGTAGGTGTTCAGCCGTCTCCAGGAAAGCAGGGCTCCATCACATGTAACAGTTAACTTAGGAAGGACAAAGCGCCACAAATCCAAACATCCCCCCCTTCCTCCTTCTTCGCCAGCTTTATATGTGGACCATGATGTTATATGGTCTGGAATATTCCTTGGGTCAGTTGGGGTCAGCTGTCCCGGCTGCGTCCCCTCCCAACTTGTGCCCCCCCCCCCCCCCCCCCCCCCCCCCCCCGGCGGGGGGGGGGTGGGGCCAAGGACCCCTCG
>NW_010972664.1:18843679-18852615 GCF_000737465.1 Haliaeetus leucocephalus
GCCCCGCCGGCGCCCCCCCCCCCCTCTGCCCCCCCCCCCCCCCCCAGCCTCCTCACTGGTGGGGTGGCATGAGGAGCAGAAGAGCCCTTGGCTCTGTGTAAGCACTGCTCAGCAGTAACTAAAACATCTGTGTTATCAACACTGTTTCCAGCACAAATCCAAAACACAGCCCCATACCAGCTACTGTGAAGAAAATGAGCTCTGCCCCAGCCAAAACCAGCACAAAACCAATCCTCTAATTTTCCTGGGATGTGACACCAGTGTACTTACCCAGAAAGGACCCGTAGATGTCCTGGAAAATAACGAGACAAATTTCAGGCCATGTGAAGAAGATCTAGTAAGAGCCTGCAGGAGTTTGATGAGATGGTAAAAAGGCAGATGCAGCAAAGTCCCATCTTCAGCAGGCACAGTATGATCAAAATTAAGTCAGACACAGTAGCTCAGCATCCCTTGGGAGGCCATTTTGACTTCTTGGATGACTAAACATACAAAGGAGGCAGTATTCACCAAAGATCTAAGAATTAATAACCTTCACTGGCTTCCAAGCAGCAATACTAAATGAGCACTGTGTTTCAGCAACTTTGCTCTCCCTGTTGGGCTCAGTTTTAGCCTATTAATTCCCAGTGGTTGCAGGAAATGCTGGAGGACCTTGAGGGCATCACAGTGCCTCAAGCCATGGCTTGGTAACTATTGAGCTTAATGCAAGAACGAAAATGACCATGCTGCTCTCTGTTCAACATTAGTGGCTAACAGCTAAGCAGGGGGGGTCTGGTGTGTATCATGTGTAATATGGAGATCACCTCACACTGTTGGGTTGTTACCTCTTTGTGCCTGGTGTTGCCTGAGGACTCAGTGTTTTGTTTTCCCTGATCTTTGGTTTTTTTTAGCTTTTTTCCTCAGGAAGGAAATTAATGACATTTAAATTTTTAGGCAGAACTCAGGACTGTGCTTGAACAGAAGGGCCATGCTGGTCTTATCTTTGTATTGTGACTAACTTTGAGAAAGCTGGACATACATAGTTTGCTTTTCTAACGTTACAAAGAATTATTTCAATTTTAAAAAGTACCCAAGGAAATAGCATGCAAAAAGCTATGCTGAGAAAACACAGATCCCTGACTGGAACTCTAAAATGAGGAAGATCAGAATTACAGTTCCTGAAGGAGCTGAAATTGTATTCTCTTGTATCTATTCTTAACAATAGAACCTTTCAATATATGATCATACGATACAGATAAGATTGTCAAACTCTCCATCATTTACTATGGAACATTGTTCATACTTGAGCTTAGCTTTCATAACAAACAGAGAATGAACTTCTTTTTCCTCCTCTCTGGGTGAATAAATTAGGGTAACAAGGAAGAATTGCCCTTCACATTTTATAGCATACAATATTAAAATAAATTTTAAGTTGACCCCACTGAGATGAACACACATGAGAAGACCATCAAGATTGGCATACTTGTCTTCTCTGATGTAGGTGGTAAACGAATGCCTTTTTCCTCCTTTCTCCCTCGAGCTGAAGGAGACCTTTCCACCTCCACTAAGCACTGCATCTCCTGTGCCATTACCTGAGTAGGCATAAAGCTCCCTATGCGTTTGGCTGCGGGTCCATGTCACCTCCCTTGCTGCTTCCCGCTGCCTTCTCCGGGCTAAGAAACTCTCTCTGGCCTCTGCTTGTGTCAGGTTGTGCCTCATCTACAGGATAGAGGGGACTGGCAGCTGTGGGTGGCAGCTACACCAGGAGGATGGGACAAGCTGGGTGAATTGTGCATGCAGGTTGTAGGGCAAAGAAAGGGGTGCAGCCGATGTAAACCAGGACTGGCTTCTCTAGCACGTCGCAATGCCACTTGCGTTGTATAATACAGTTCTGTCAGGTAGTGAGGGGGGCTGCGTAACAGCCTGGAGAGATCAGGCTGCCCCTCTCCAGAAAGCTTCTCTTTCTCCTTGCCACCAGAATCACTTGGGGAAGGAGCTAATCCCCCAGATTTATACAATAAGAAAATTCACCGTTATGCTTGGAGCGGCTTCTAAACCTCCAGAAAAACATGCTCCAGAAACACAGCTCTGTATCCTGTGGAGCTGAGCTAAAACAGGGCCTTTCACTGCAACGCAATTTCCATGCATGGGGCAGCAGGTTTGGATTCCCGCCTGCACAGTCCTGGACTCTTAATAAAATTCCATCTGTGTTTCCTGCCCTCCGGGGTGACATCCTTTGGCTAACAGTGGGGTCTTGGAAAAGAAATAATAATTGCTGTACTAGGGCACTATTATGAAGGTTGGGCACGGTGTGGCTCTGGCAATGTAGGAGAACTCTTTTTTAATGCACATATGCACCAAAGCACAGGTCTGATGCTGCTGGAGTAAGGGGATGATAATCAGCTATGGGAATCTTAACTATGAATTTCCATTCTCCAGTATAAATGATTTTATGGACCAAACAGAGCACTTTTTAGCTTGTAAGAGTGCTGCAGTCTCTACCTGCAATTCATATAGGTTTGATACTGGATTGCATCAACTATGGGTCTATCTCCCACTTCTAACAGGATTCTACTTAAAGAGAACTGTAACAAGATTTAGGCCGTGGTGAGACTGAACTACAGACCCGTTGTCTGCCCAAGCCTGTGCTCTGCATTTTGGATTGAGGAGCTCTTCCACTTTAGTTGGATGCAGTGAGTTTTGTGTTGAGGATCCCGCTGCAAGGGAACAACCCTCTGCATATGCCATGCCTGCTTGACAGACTGAGGGATATGGACTTTCCTCTTTCAGTGTGTATGTTGTGGCTAATCTAAATGAAGCCAAGGCAAGGAGAGATGCTTTTTGGAGCCTTAAGGCAGGTGGATGTTTACAGTTTTCCTGCCCATTTAGGTCCTGGTAGATATTTGCTGTTCTAACTCCCCTATCTGCAGCCCTGGATAAGTGAAAGGGTCCTGTGAGCTCACTCCACCACCTCACACTTCTCCAATACAAATACTCCTTCTACGTCCTTTAACCCTCACTGTGGTTTGTGGAGTCTGCTACTGTGATCCTGATCAATGCATGGCCCGGTCACCATATGCCTGTGAGTGAAGCATGGCCATGGTTAGAAATCCTTAATGCCCCTTCCTGAAAGGCTGAAGGCTAGGGCAGATCTGATTTGTTGGGTGCTCTTCATCCCTGGAAACTTCACCCCATAGCTGACACTGCAGTGCCAAGTAAGGGCATCGGAAGGTCTTCTTCGGCTTTTTTTTCCTCTCATCCATTTCCTGACTGGGTCCAGGATACCCCATGTACCTTCCTGCATGCAGACTGGTTCAGCTCAACTCAGCTGTTTTGCTGGAGAGAAGGAGGAGTTGGATGAGCTGAGGGGATGGGAAAGAAGGAGGATGAACCTGTCCCTGCCCACCCACCTTCCCAGTGCTGGAGCAACCAGGTCATCATCCCCACTCTGCCTTGAATGAGGGGCGTTGTAGGCAGGCGCGGAGCAGGGTCAGTTGGTCCAAAGAAGGCTCAGGAAATTGTGACTCACATCATAATACTGTCCTGTCGTCTTACTGGTGTCACTGGGCAGCTCCCACATTCAGCACTGTGTTAGTGAAATGGCAATGTATCACTGAAGAAGCCGGGAGGGAAGCGAAACAGCACTGAGATGGACTCTTCTTCTCCAGTCATGCCCTGAAGTTAGCGTCTAGGGCTCACACCTTAGCGTTTGTCTCTGTCCCAGTCCCATCACACCCGGCAGCATGGAGCAGCGTAGACATCGCCCATGTGGCACTGTAAGGTGGCGAGCCTGGATGCTGACAGCAACTTGTAAGGGCATGGCAGGACTCGGAGTAAATGATGGAGCCAGACTGAGAAGCAGGGTAAATTGGCCCGTGCTGAGCTCCTGGTTCCCATTGATTCTCATTCAAAGCTTGCTTTGCTGAGCCTGTGCTACAGCAGAAGGGACTGCTGCATATACCCAACAGCACATTGAATGGTCCCTGGAGAAGAAGGAAGGGGCTTCCTGGGTCATCCTGTCTCATATTTGGTTTGGCTTGTAAAGTATCACATTCCCCCATGGCAGACTATAACTACACTGAGAATAATAGCTGATAGGTTGACTGCTTTCTGTGATGACATTTTTCTTTTTGACAGACAAGCAGATGAGATTTCATTTTCTTGAAGAGTTACGGTCTTTGACACTAAGCTGAGCTGGGATTTAACTGTTGTGTTTGCATTTTTGATGATTCTAAGCTCAATAATAATTAACATTGACTTGGGGGTTGTACAGACCATTCTTTGTGCATGTTAAAAATCTTTCTACCCTTGCTCCCACACAGATATTCCAGTTTGTATATGCTACACAATTTACAGAAACACGTTTTTGCTAAGAATGATGAAAACAGGGAAATTATTGAGGACATTTCTTATTATGTTTCCTATTGTAAAGTCAGGTGTCTTCAGTGCTGTAAGCCCAGCTGTGCAGGCATGGGAATTAAAATGGAAATCGCAGGGAATAAATGCAGAGCACCTGTGCATATCTCTTTGACTAGCACGATGGCAACAGGTGCTAATGTCATGTGTGTTTAGTGTCGTGGAGGATGAGCAACCGAGCAGGCATTAAAGGCACTGAATGAATTAGAGCATTCCTGGACTGGCATTTTCTGAAGTCTTCTATGCAAGAGTAAGTGGCATTGTGGCTTTTGAAAATCATGGGTTTAAAGCCACTTATTTCAGCCTGTGGCATACGGACAGTCTTAGGTCAAAATAAACTAGGCACTTCTTTTCTATTATTAATAATTCAGGATTAACTGAAATCCAAGGTAAATTGACATAAGTGATCCTTATACTGAAAAATGGGTACTCCTCCAAGGAGATTCATGACTATGTCTAAACCATTTAGAAAAAGAGTTTGGTCGTAGTGTTGCACTGCACTATTTTGTATCATTAAGCCGCAGATGACTAAAAGTAAGGCCAAATGCGTCCAGAGCTGCAAAGCTGCTGAGGAGACTAAAAATGCAAGTGGGCCAACAGTGGGATTTTCAGGAATGCCTATTCAAATGAGGTTCCTAAAAAATCTTTATAAAATTGGCTTTTTTCCCTTCAGCATGAAAGTTGGCTAACAAAAGGCGAGGCTACCACTATATGTGGAGCATATGAATAAAGAGAAAACCCAGTCTATCTCCCAATGAAAGCAAGTCGCTCACTTCAGTGCTGTTTTTACTGAAGCTTTAAATATCCCTAGTAACGGGACTTTCACAGTACTTCTCTCAAGGAGACGCCTCTTCAGTTTAGCATGCTTACCACTGGGACAGCTCTTATAGGCAAACTATCTTCCTTCTTCTTGGTTTTATTTAACTTTGTCTGGCCAGGGAATCAGCCCCATTACGGTCCCAGAAGCAGGTTGAAACTAGGTGGTTCTTCAAACCAAAACTGAATCTAAGCTGTCACTATTGAACCTAAATTAGCAGCTGGACTGAAGATGCTTTTTCCTTGAACCAATATGGACCTTGAGCTGCTGGAGTAACTTCAGGCACTGCTAAACCTTGCAGCAGAACTGAACAGGTAAAAAGCACTGGTTTGTGTCTCAGTCCACCCACCCTATGTTGTAACAACCACCAGTACATCTTGTTACTTTGAAATGATCTGGACCCTTTTAAATGAAAGACATGGCTTTGAATTAAAGGAGTCATCTTAATAATTACTTTATATGAACCATACCCTCCTTCACAGTGAAGGAACATGCAGCATACACCAAACAATGGGTTATGTATCACTCCAAATGATTCCTTTCCCTTCTTGAGGCTTATGGCTTTTGAAAATATCACACTTCTCCACCTCCTTAGCTGTCTCTTAGTCAAGTCTCACAGATTAAGCTTTTAAAATCTATGGTCATTGTTCACCCCCTCCTTCCAGCCCCCTCCCCTAGCCCCCCATTCATGTTATTCTTTGGAACTGTTCTTCGTTTTATTTGTGTAGATTCAAAAGCCAAGGTCAAAGGGGCCTTTCAGGGCATGTCTACGCTGCGCGATGCAGTGTTATCCAGAAACTCTGAAGGAGTGCTGAATGAGCCAGTGTTGGCAGTGCAGTGGAGAGACAAAAGTGTCATTTGGATGAAAGCATCCAGTCTTGACTTGGTGACTTCAAGAAATGGAGATTCACCTCCTTTTCTTCCCTTGAGTTTTGCCTCTGATGTTCATTAATTGCCTGGCTGAAGTTTATGCCTTTAATTCCTTCTCATTCCCTTTAGCCTTTTCATTGCTGTGGACTTGTGGACCAGATAATTTATCTTACAGGTTGAAGTGAAAACAACATAGCCAAAATGGTGGGGCAAGGGATGCTGGGATATGATTTTCAGAACCATATAACTGGCTGCAGAATTTAAAGTCCAACTTCTAAATGTACTTAAAGGGTCTTGATTTGAAAGAAGGCGGTGTTAGGAACTGACATGCCCTGAAAATTTGGGTCTCAGCTTATGGATCTTCTATGTAAGAAGATTAATTCAGAGGAAACTCAGATGTGACTCTGCAGTGGACCGGCCACTCACCACTAACTCTACGTGCATGGGGAACCTATTAAGGGTTTTTTTCTCTATGTGGCAAAAGTGGTTTGCAATAAGCTAGAGCATAGAGTGCCCATGGGGCTGGGCATGAAGAGAGGCGGCTCTGCCTTCGGCTCTGACTTGAGGTAGCGAGCAACTGCCCCGGGGTCTGCACAGGAGGGTGGCTTGACCCTAGCTGGCTGCTCCAACACAGCCCTGCTGCTGCCAGCCTGCTCCCCCTCCGGGTGGGCGTCTGGGAAAGACGAGGGCTGGGAAGGCTTTCCTCGGCAGGGCTCCCTAAGCAGGGAGGTTCCCTAAAAAGGCCTTGTCAGCAGGAAGAAAACAAGCTTCTAAAACACTTCCAAAGCGTGATTCGTCTGACCTAGTTTAGGCTCCTGCTTTAGGACGATCTGAATCACACCCTCAAGGTTCCCATTTCTCTTCATTCTCACCAAAGGGAGGCCCGGGTGATGCTCTCCGATGGGGACGTGCATGCTTGACCAGAAGAGTCCCATCTCCCAAGGGCACGAGGAGGAGCCGTGTGGGTTAGCAAGCGCCCACAAGCTCATGACACACTAACTTCATCATGGAGATGAGCCCCCAGCAACTCCTGGGGCCAGGACAGAGGCTCCTAAGTCCCACAGGCATATTCCAGAATGCCATTGCACTGGTCCTCCCTGCCGTAGCATGGTGTTGCTAGCGGTGGTGTATGTCACAGACACCCCTTCCTCGAATTCGATGCCCATCGCTTTCAGCTGCTCCACTTCTTACCTGTCTTTTAGGATTGCTAAAAATTTTTTTTTTCTCTGCATGCATTTTCTGAAGCTGAATCTAATTTTCATTATTTAATCCTTTGGTCTACTTCTGTGTCAGCTGGTGTTTGCAACTCTTCCCAGTTTAGTATCTTTTCTGAATGTCATTATCATATCATTATTTCCCTTTTCTAGACTGTAGAACCAGGACAAACACTGATACCTGCTTGACCCTAAAAGGCACTTCCCTTAAATTACATAGAGATCTAGATAGCTAGCTACATTCTCTTTGAAATGCTGTTTACTTTCCTTAAGAAAAATGGGGTACTGGGAACTGCAGTGATGTCATAGCAACTGAATATGATTATGTAGGAGTCTGCGCTGAGGGGTATTCCAGAAACTGTATCTATATACGTATGTGTTTATTTGTGTAAGTGTGCACGCGTGTGTGAATATTTGTGTTAATAATGTATTTAGATATATTTAAAGAGCAAAGGCCTTAATAATAACCTAAGACAATTTTTTTCCCTTTTGCAGGCAGTTTTACATTAAAAATAAATTAGAAGTAACTCCATGGTGTGGCAGAGAAGTTGATGTAGTGACAATAGCGCTAAAAAAGAGAACAGCATCTGACTGCCTCCCAGACACAGTAAATAAAATAAGCTAAATTTGAATTTTGGTAGATGAAATCCTAAAAATCCAGCAGTCTTTTTATATTTTTGACATGCTCAACATTGTCATACTTCGGTTTAACTGTTGTCTGGAATATTTTTTCACAATGACAGATATAGCTATCCTGCTCACATACATTCTGAGGAAACAGGGTGTTATAACTTTCAAGACGTGTGCTTGGGGGTGTGCATGTGCATTAATGTTCTCTCAGGCTCACGTGTTGCCAGGATCTTCTATGCATGCAAACCCATACATTTTTATTCCCACACATGCATGTGGGGTGGCTGTGTGTGTGGACATGCACATCTTCCTCATAATCGTTTACGGCAATTTGCAGGCAGAGATCAATAGACGTAGAAATTACTTAGGTCCTGAAATTAATTGAGATCTATACAGAAGGGAAAGGGGTGATTTCTGTAGGTTTTGAAGCTATTCTGAAAAAAAAAATCTGTTGCGGGAGTATCATTTTCTGTGCCTACGGAAGGTCTATAGGACGGACTGAGGGAACAAGGGAGAAAGTTGTCCCGTTGGGTGCTGCAGAACGTCACCACGCAGGGTTTATGCCTGCACGTATGAAGAAGGCAGCACGTACATATATGTTTGCGAGTGTGCGGGGAGGGGGAGGGGGATTTTTAACAGCCATTTTAACATATTTTCCGATTCCCATTTAGCTCGCAGCTCCCACCTACGGCACGTCACCTGTGCACGGCACACGCCGCCTGCCACGGCAATCCCCCCGCTCCCTCTTCTCCCCGCCGAGCCCACCCCACCCCACGCTTCCTTCACGCCGTCAATCCCACTCCCGGCCGTGGCCGGGTGCCGGGGGGCTTCGGCCGCTCCGGTGGGAGCGTGGCCGGGGACCCCCCTTCCTCGCCCAGTGCCTCCCAGACACACCCCACCCCACCCCAGCCCTCCGCAGTCTGCAGTGTCCCCTTCTCCCCCGTCGCCTCTTGTACAGTGGGAAAGTCGTTGGGTAATTGGGTCCAGATTGAAGATTTTAATTATTCATGAGG
>NW_010972664.1:18853108-18853372 GCF_000737465.1 Haliaeetus leucocephalus
TGGGGGGGGGAATTTCAGCTGCTTTCAGCAGACGTCTCTTTTGCAATTCTTTAGCATCTTGCGACCGAAGGCTCTTTTCACACCCTGCAACATGACTGTTTTGCCTTTCCGGGGCTGGTGATGTGGGGAAGGGGGGTGGCCTACGTTCACATTTGGGGAGCTACTAGAATCTCCCCTCTATTCTTCTTATTATTTTTTAATAGTGGGCAGATGTATTGCCTAGGATTTTCTGTCTGTGGTTCTGAGGGTGTGGATTCGGGGGTG
>NW_010972664.1:18853382-18896252 GCF_000737465.1 Haliaeetus leucocephalus
GATGAGATCTGGCTCTACCTTGGAGATAAAGGAAGCAATTCTTCATCTTATGCCAAAAAAGAAAGGATGCCCAGTGAGCCTTGATCCCTGGTCAGAACGCTCTCTATTGCTCCTGTCTCCGATGAATGGGAGATGCTTTATGTGCATGTGCTGTGAGGTGGCTCGGAGGACAGGTGCATTCATTTTTTTCGTGTTACAACAATCTGAGCAAGAATTAACCTGAAGCTTTTTTATTTCAACCTATGCTGTAGTGAAAAATCCAATTAATTAATAACAAAAGCATTAGCCAGGGGAGGGGGAGAGTCACCCTCTTTGCAATACCCTTCATAGTACAACCAGTTAGACAACTGTGCACCAGCTGGTAAAGAGACAGCGGACCACGCCTCTGTTAGCTCCGAACTCGGGTGGGATAAGAGAAGCTCACAGTGTGAACCTGTTGGAAACCAGTTCATTCTCTTTACTGGTACCACCTGGCTTTTCCGGCAAGGGAGTTGGGATGAGGAGAAGGTTTGGGTGGTGGCTAGTTTTCAGTGCCAAATTTTTTATGTCCAAAATGATAATGAAATTGAAAAAAAAGCTACTTGGATCGTTCCCCCCTCACCCTTCCCCCTTTTATTTTTTGTGAAAGCCCAAACCTGCTCCTGATTAAGAGAGCCTATTTTGGCTGAACCTCTTGGACTTCCTCGGGAGGATGCTGGATTTATGCAGTTGGAACTTTGAGGCAGGAGCTGGCCCCAGCTATCTTTGTAAGGCATTTTGGAAACTTCCCGGAATTATGCATTTGTAGGTAGCGACAAGGAGCTTTGGTCCTTGTTCTGAGCACAAAACTCAACTCAGTCTTAGGTATGGCACCATACTGGTTACTTTCTCTATATATGCCTACATTTCTATATCTCTTACAATATAGTACTGCAGTATTCTGGAGCAATAGCCTATCACACTGATGTGAGTAACTCCAGTTACTGTAGAACAGCAGGGTGTTGAAAAAAAGCCCAGGTTAAAGTGTGTTTCTGAATGGAGATGTGTGTGTTATCAAACGAAGGAGCTATTTTGTAGAATAATGGGGAGGGGCAGGTGAACGGGATAGAAAGAGACCCTGCGTCATCCTGTGTTTTTCCCCATGCAGGTTTTTCAAATGCTTTGCAATTGATGGTACGCTCGCTAAAATCGGGAGGGAGGTGGTGATGGCTGGGGGGGGGGGAACACGTTGCAGCCGGCCAGCAGAGCACGTTCAGCTGGCAAATATGGGATGAAAAGAGCAGAGGAGGAGAAGGAAGGCAGACAGGGAGGCAGAGTGACAGAGTGGTGGGCGGAGGTGCACAACAAATTTTATAATAAAGTAGGTAGCTCTGGGATTCTTTGGAGTCAGAAGAGAGCTATTGGGGGAGAGGGATAATGCTGCCCATACCATCACAGGTGGGGCATTAAAGGTCCTGAATAATATTCCGATGTATCTGTTCTTTAAATCTCTACGGCTTTACTCCTGTGGTTTTGTATTCTGACATATTCAGAAATGCATGGCATGCAGGTATCTTGATTGCACATAGTCCTCTCTTCCCACTCTGTACATTAATCCACCGCATGGTACACACCCCTTTGCGCGTGCATGTGCAGCACACATCTCTGCTCTCCGGTCGCTCGCATCTGTACTATACATATATGCACAAGCACACATGCCCTCGTTCGCACATGCTTTCTGATCCTTATGCAGCCGTACAACCTGAATGTGCCTGCCCGTGCATATTCGGTGGATGTTCCTGGGCTCAGAGCTCAACTCCTGCTCCTGTACCTGAATACACAGCACAGTTGCCGAACTGGCAATATAGCAGTTCGCTCAGCAAAGCTGGTCATACAGCAGAGGAAGCTTTAATTTGGAGAAGAAAAAGACCTCCGTTTTCAGCTTGTGCTCTTCCTCTGTCCCCACCCAGACCTTTCACAGAAAGAAAAAGATAGCATGGGCTCTTCAGCGCAGGCAGGAGTTTCCTTCCCAAAATAAAGACAGCTCTCCTCAAATTATTTTTCAGGGGAAGCCCCTGGTGTCCCGCCTTTCTGGCAGCTAAAGAGCGAAATGTTGAAATTACAGGCTTGGGCGTGGAAGAAATCTCTTCACGTTTGTGTCTAGGTGTGCCTGTATGTGTCTGTCCTCCCACCCCTCAAAGACAAATATGTTCACACACTCATACCTTGCAGATTATTCTTTCTTGTGGGTGTGATGCCAATGTGAAGAGTGAAGTATCTGACTGACTGTGCCCGCCCATGAGCGATGTAGATAGCTCGGTGTTGTCATTTCTGCCTACAGCTTGTCGCGGCTCTGAATCCGTGCCCACAAAATGTTCGGCTAAAAGGTGGCATAACCGAAAGGTTGGGTCAAGCAATTTCTGAAAAATTGAACTTAACCTTTACCGCCAGCGAGAGGTGCAGTCGGTAATACGCAGAGCTGGATAGTTAGAGAGGTGGCTAGAAACGCAAGTGTTGCATGCACCACACACTAGAACAGATGGACGTTATGGGGGTATGTGCTCAGTATTGGATTGCATGAGTGATTAAACAATAACCCGCAAGCAGGTTTCCCACTTGTGGGTGAGATGAGCCTCATTCATCACCAGCCATATCCGACGGCTTCCCTCCCGATCCGTCCTCTCCTCCTCACCCCGGTGGGTGCTGGAGAGCCAGCGGCTGCAAAGGTTTAAACCTGCCACACCCATCAAATCAAAGGAGGGAGGGGGGAAGAGCCAGTCTGCATTTCTTTCGCCTTCCACACGAGCAGCATGAATAAACAGTGCTGTACCTCCAAAGATGCCGTTTAATGCAACTGGAGAAGGAGAAAGCATTAGGGAGCTGTCCTAGCCATTACAGCCAGCCGGTGAGGTGTCTTGTCGTTCCAGGAACTGCAGCGGTGTGCGGGAAAGGGGGAATGGAGAAAAACGGAGAGGGGAAGATGCACGCAGAGTTAAGGTTTTCTTGCCTCAGGATATTAAAATGTCTCAGACCTCATTTAGAATAACTTAATTATGCCGCACAATCCAGATGCCTCAAAACTTGCAAGGCATGGTCTTACCTTTAAACACTAATGTGGAGAGAGGAAAAGGGATATTTTAAAGGAAAGGTGTCCACCCACGCCCCTCCTCCCTCCGCTTGCCAGCGTGGTGTAAATCACCACAGCCCGTTGACTTCAGGGCAGAGGCACTTCATCTGCACCTGGGGAGAGTCCAGCCACTGCCCCTGCCTTTCTGGGCGGTTTCTGTCCTTCTTCCAGTAAACAATTGCTGCATGGAAGTTTAATTACTCCAGGTCCTTACTGTTTCTCTTCCTGGGGCGATACCCCTGGGATTTCTCCCGAGAAGGGTGTCTCCAGAGAAACACCCCTCCCATCACCCTGTCCTCCTCCGCTGCCTTTGCTGACTATTAGAGACATTGATTTCTCCTAGATCGCGTAATGTAACTGTTCTTAATGGCACAGACAAGCCCCCTCCTAGGGAACTAATTGCAGGCAGAGTTTCCAAGGGGAGGACAGCCGTAATGCTTAGTGGGAAAGAAACCAGTCTGTTGATTCAAATTGCCTATTGCTGCTTGCTCCTGAATGAAGAGTCCCAGCAAAAACCAGTCAGGCAGTACCCACCGGTATGTAGAGGCATCCCTGCTGAGAGGGCTGCATTGAATCTTGTATCTGCCTGTGCCAGGCTGGACACACGTGTGCGACCTGAGGGACCGACATGCATTGTCTGAGGGCTTGTCCTGGCTCCATGCTGAGGATGTCTGAATGATCTCAGAACTGCTTCTGCCTCGGGATAAGAAAGTGGGCTGTAGCTCCAGACTCTGCCCGTGCCATGCTGAGAGGGTGAGCATTGCTGGGCGATGAGGGGGACCCCTCCCAGTCATGTTGCTTTGACTGACGAGAAGGAGAAAGTGCAAAGAGCTTTACCTCAAGTCCGCTCTCATTTCAGGCCAGCTGTCATGGATTCTGTGATGCCACCCCAGGATCTAGCAGCCACTCTGCACGGACATTATATTTCCCTCTCCCCATTTCCCAGAGAGCAGGAATTCCCCACTGCTGGCAGCTGCCAACTTGCAAGGCCTTCTTGTGCTAGTGGGAAGGTGAACTGGGCCCTTTGCCCATTGCAAAATGAAAGCAGGACGGTAGTCTTGCGTGATGTAAATCAAGGCTGTGCATACCTGCTCGGGTTCACTGGCCTCATGGTGTGAGGCATGTGCTCCCTTCAGTGACTCTTGCCTGCTCCACGTGCAGAGGACATGGGGTGTGCGGGCTCTGCCCAGTCTGTACTGAGCAGGCACGTATATGCTGAGGAATCGGTGTATTAACAGGTAAAACAGCAGGCACAGCCTGAAGATTGCCTCTGCTTTTGGCTGAGATAGATAGTATGAAGCAAAAGCACCAAGTATAACCTGAGACCTCTGCGTGCTCCCGGTAGGCTGGTGGTGCATTACTGACTACTGTTTGCTCAGTCCATGCGTTGTTGGCCCATGCACCCTTCCCTCCGTACAACTCTCCTGTTGTCCCCTCCTCCTGCACATAAATGACTTGCAACTCTTCTGTTGCTTCCTTGCTACACAGAGAGGGCTTTATTTGGATTTGAGAATGAACGATAGGTCTGATGACAGTTCTAGGCTAAAGACGCCTGGGGATGGGAAACCTTTTGATGGCAGCTCTCTGTGTTGATGCCCTTTGGAAGTCACTATGCGATTCCCCTGTTTGCTGTGAGTCTGACACGTCTCGGGGATAGATTTGGCAGCAGTCCATACCTGGCTGCATCTGAGTTTTGAAGGCCTAGTGTCCAGCTGTAAGTCAACAACCATAGCCCAGTAGCTCTACACAGGGCAATGCTGGGCTGGTAAGAGGAGGTCGGTCATCCAGAAAGGCCCAGTGGAAGGTGTACATGCCTTACTGGTGGAAATACCAGAATACCTTGCTGTAGGAATACCAGAGCAGGTATCCGGGTGAAACACCTTTCAGCAGCTGAAGTCCAAAGTCAAAGTCTGGAATCCATCCACATTCATTTCACCTATAATTCCAAGATCCTCCTGAGCACGCCAGGAGGTGACATGTAACCTCAGAGCTCTGATGGCCTCATGTGGAGAAGGTGTTTATATTTCCTTAGGGCTCTCTCTATCACCTGCTGAGTGTGTGTGTAAAAATCCGTGCCTTTTCATGGTTGCAATCACCACGGGCCAGTAGTTAGTATATAGGAATTGGTTTCGGGAGAGCTGGTTTCTCTTCCTAGCAGTGCTATTAACCTGCTTTCTGACTTGATCTAAGCACAGTTTCTCTGCCTGTCATGGCCGTCTCTGCAAGATGCTTCTTTAATTTGGAAACTAAATAATTAGCGTGTGGAAAAAAAAAAAAAAGGATTCAGATGCCCTCATGTGAGAGGTGCTTTAGGCAGGCAAAGCATTGCTTTATCCATCCTCAGTCACTCCTGCAGTGCTGGGATGTTTATTAGCCACTTGAGTTCCTTTAACACAAACCACTGATTTTCTCCCTGGACCCAGGCATTATTACTATGGGCCGGAGCCTGAGAGTAGGGCTACAACTTAGTTTTGTCCCTGCTATTCACCAGTCTGCTAGCTCCTCCCCTACCATCATAATGATCCAGCCTGTAGCAACCTACCATATGTGTATGGGGTGGAGGAATAGTGTAACGCAAATAGTGATTTGGTTTTAATATAACAAAAGGAATTGTGCTTTTGGAGTTACACTGATCCTTCCGCCTCCACCTGTTATTCATTTTGTCTCCTGTACCCATCTGTTCTGCTCCTCACCTTTGTCCTGCTCCCTTGACCATGCAGTCCTCCTGCTGCTGCTTCTCTCCTCCAGCTGGGTACCAGCCCTCCATTAGGCTGTGCTTCTTGGGGACTCCTGCTGGCAGCCAGCCACTACCACCAGGGTCCTATTCCCTTCACCCTTCCTGGCCCTGGTATCAGAAGGGAAGCTGGTAGGAGGAAAAACTACATGGGTTCTTCCTTTGTCCTTCCAGTTGCTTTTGCAGCTTCCCCAGTTGTCCTCCACTTGGGCAGATGTCGCAGCTACTGCAAATGAGCACCTATAGACAGAGACAGCAAAATGGTGCATCCTCACCTGTCACGTTTTTGTTAGCATAGGTAACAGGTTGCCCACCCCCAGCAGGTGGCTGGGGAGGGGTATGGCTGCCATAGGAGCAATGCATACAGTACAAACTAGTATCACCATTCCTGCTTTCTTGAGGGTTCATACTTCTTCTGGGCTTGTCCCTTGGCTACTAATGCCACTGTTGGATGGCAGGCTGTGCTCCAGCTGTCTTGTTGGCCCAAGAGAGGATGTCCTGAGCCTGCCTTCCTCCCACCAGGGTTGGTTGGCTTTGGTGCCTCAAAAGGGAAGCCAGGATGTACTTATAGTCTTTTAAATTCTAACCAACAAATGTCAGTCCCATTCATTACTCATCTTACTTCTGAAGTTTCTTGAATTAATTCCAGCCATAATCACAGTATATCTCTATTTATAGAAAGCTGGGACATCTCACAATATTTTAACATTCTCTCTGTAGGGGACACCTTTCTGTAAGGGCTGGTAATTCGTGAAGCTAATAGGCTCTAAAAGAATCCTCCCTTGGTTTGAATACCCCTAAAATTTAGGGGTGCAGCAGAGTGTGTTTGGATCTGAACCTAGCTCTGAAGCTAGTTTTATTCCACTCTTCTCATAATTGCCTAGGAGTGAAACTGTGGTCTCAGGAACATCATGGTTTTTATGAATTGGAATGATTTCTAATAATTGGTGGTGTTCAGAGTAATTTAGTTTCGATTACTCTTATAATTGTTAAGACTATTATCAATTGGCATCCAGTTCGTCAGACTATTGAATGGAGTCTAATCCATTTATTTTATTAATAGTATCCAATGACCTTATAAATCTGCAATGTTAAGTACTCAGGGGTGAGCAGGTTGGGGCAGCATGGTACCATGCTTTGCTCTTTTTGCACAAGATGCCAGTAATTTATATTAGTTCAAATTGAAACCAGCAGGATGTAAACCACAATGCTTTTGAACTGACCATTGTTGTTCTTGTATCATTCCTTCTTCTGTCTGCCCACAGCTTTAGGAGTAAGGTATTCAGTGGTGGATTTATAAATAATTTAACCAAAATCATCTAGGTTTGGAAGGGTAGAGATAAGCAAGTTATCACTTGCTGATTTGCTGACAGTAAAATTTGCAGCCATGTAGTTTCATGTAAGAGTGAAGTCCACTGCTGGAAATCACCTGCTGAGAAAATGCAAGGAGGGCATCACCTGCTTGACTGTGCCTGAGAAACGTGGTGCAGCTGGGAGGCAGTACTGGAACAACAGGGAACTGGAATGATGGGGAACTGAGGCAAAGGGGCTTGTAGAAGCTGGACCAAAAGTTTTATCCTCAGCAGAGACACTTCACTGTAGACTGGAGAGCTGCACTGAAATGGCACTTGTGTTCCTCAGAACTGGGGGCACCTTTCTTAGGGTCAAGATTTTAATTCTTAGCTTGTTAAGTTGGAGTAGTCAGGCTGGCAGCTTGCAAAGACCTGGATTGCACAGGCTGAGTTGGAATCTGTCAGAATGGAGACTTTCCCTGATCAAAGATGAGAAACAGTGGTTTTAACCCTTCCTGCTCTTTGCATTTCCAGTGGAAGACCCAGAGGAACTTCAAGCCCTACATAGAGTTTTGAGGACAGACACCCACAACAGAAAATTGATATTTAATGTTGACTGTTAAAATTGCAGTCAAAAGCATGAAAAGGATCAACCAGTCCCACCTAAAGCACAGGATCTGGCAAACAGCCTTTCCCTTGTATCCTAAATTCCAGTCATAATACCAGCTAGAAGAGATTAAATCCTAAGGAAAGGACAAATGGAGCAAGGAGAAAAGACCTCCCTTCAAAATAACCGAAGAACTGAAGCTAACTGAAACCTCCATGAAGTAAACAGAAGTTGGATAACTTCCAGAAGATAGCTAGCAAAGTTAGTATGTGAATCAGTACCAGAAGCTCCTTATATGCTAAAACTAGATATGCAGCAAACAGAACCCTCCATGATGATGACAGTGTACAAGACTCTGTGGAAGACAAAAAAATTGACAAATTAGTGAAAAATGAGACCTAATGCCTTATAGGAACTTTTAGCAAATCTTCCTTTGCAGTTCAGTTAATTCTTCCTTCTGTTCTTTGTTTTCTTCCTTGGAGTTGTATGATTCCACAATTCAGGAAGAGATACCATAAGACAGTGCCTTATTTTGTAGAATTTCACTGCTTTTTAATTAGGGTGTGGCTGACAAGAGGGGTCTGAAATACATCACAATATTTTACCATTGTTCTGAACTGAGAAATAAGGGGTTGTTGTAAATTGAACTACCTTCTTAGAGGTGTCTGTTGTAGGCTGTAGAACTTCAGACCTTCCTTCCTTTCTAACTGTGGAGGTGCCTAAGTCCTAAAATAATTACACTTAAACCTGCAAAATCCCCTAAACGTTTAAAGGCTGGTTACTGGCATGCCTAGATGATCCTTGGTTTTATAAGCAATAATCAGCTCAATACCTACTTAATGGCTAGGCTACTGTGGGATCTACAAACCAAGTATTCTTCCAGTTGCTCTCCTTGCACAGCCAAAACGGGTAGGTTTGTCAGAGCACACCGGTCGAGTGTTCGCACAGAATGCGTCCAAGAGGAACGGAATGCACTACCTTCTTTTTATCCAGAAACACTTTAAAGTATTTACCCAGAGATGTGGTGAATATACCATCTCAGCCTGAGTAGATCTGCACCCCCACCTCCCAGGAGAATGTGCTGTTAGGCTATAGAGTATACTGGGACCAGTGTTTCCTGGAGAAGCTGATCTATTTTGCACAGACAAATAAAATATTAATTGGGCCAGAGCAAGAGAGTGAGAGACTATCATCCTGACTCTCTACCTTAGTGTTTATTATACTCATGGAGGGGAGGGAAGAGCTTTGGTTCAAGATTCACATCATACATTGTCAATAAGGCCAAAGCATTTTATGCCTGTCTTGTCTGTCTCCAGTAACATGGTGAACTGCAAGTTGATGGCTAAAACCATTAATAGGAGCCACAAAGGAGGGAGATCAGGATCTAGGAAAAGGGCAGAACAAGTCAGGATGTACTGATGCAAGATCATTGTTTCAAATCATCCTAGCTTATTTACAAAGCTGATGGAAGCAATCTCTGAACCATGAGCTTTGAATGCTTTGAAGACTTGTGAGGGCTGGATGAGGTGTCAGAAGGCTGAAAAAGAACGGGGAGAAGATAAGAAATTACAGACTACTCAGTTTAACTTCATTCCTGGGAAAAAAAAATGGTGGAAATAATCAAATAAAGCAGATTATTAGGAGCCAGCACAGATCTGTCAAGAGTAGATCATGTCAAACTAATTTAGCTTTCTTCTCTAACAAGCCTCATGGATACAGGGGAAGCAGTTGTCATACCTTGTCATTTGTAAGGATTTTGACATTATCTCACAGGCTTTTATCATAAGCAAAGCAAAGAAACACGGTCCAAAGGAAAACATTACAGCAGGGATGCAGAACTGGTGTAGATAATCCTACTTGATGAACAATTCTCACTGATTTCCTGTTGAAACAGAAGACTCTATCGAGCGGGTTGCCACAAGCTTGAGCTGTGGCCTGTTAGTGCTTCATGTTTTCATTAAATACGTTGTACTTTATATTTTAATTTCAACCTGGATGACTATCTAGAGGAAGTGTTTTGTAAAATCTGCAGATGGCATGAACCAGGTATAGGCTGGTGGAAATTACTGAAATTCAAGACAAGCTTGTCAAACCAAGGACCTGGTTTGAACAGCATCAGAGCGAATGTAAAGTGCTCTCCATGGGAATGATTAATAAATTGCAGCCAGCTGTCCATGGAAGCCAACAGGCCAGCTAGCTATCCTTCAGGAGGGCAGACAGGGTCTCTAGAGGACCACAAATTCAGTGTTAGTCTAGAACATCATTCTACTGTCAAAAAGCAAAACATCATCTTACCAGGTTGTGCAAATGGCAGTATAGGCTGTAAGGCACATCTAATAAGCCTTCAGCTCTGATGAATACATGTAAGTCTCAGCTGAAATGTCATGCCTTAGTCTTGTACTGCACTCTTAAGAAAGTGTGATCCAGTGAGAGAGAGTGCAGACTGGGATAGTGAGAATTGCTGGAAGTCAAGGGAAATGTAATATGTGAGGAAAGACTGAAATAATTAGGGTTGTTTAACCTAAAAGGAATAAGGCTTAGAGGGGTCAGGATGCTAGTCTGGTGAGTGCAAGAAAATGGGAATAATCTGTTCTTCCTGTCTAGGGTGGATAAAGCAAGGAGTAATGTTCTTTAATGGGCCATCAGAGTGATTCGGACTAGACTTCAGGAAGAGTCCAAAAGGATTGTGATGCACTGGAGTAGATTGTCTGGGAAAACTACAGCAGCTCCAATCACTGAAGGGCTGTAGGAGGTCCTTCTGGACCAGACGATGAACTAAATGGTGTCTTGTGCTCTCTCAACACTATTTTGTATGATTAGTATCAAATATTCACTGGAGCAGGAACTGGACGCAATCTGTCCTCTGGCAGAAGAGTGCTTAACCAGTAGGTTATAAGGCTATATTTACTTCTGTGCTCTCTCTATCTCTGACCTCATGCTTATTTAATTCTTCCATGAAAAGAGCCTGAGAACTTAAGAAGAAAAAGCTACAGGCAGCTTACTCTAAATAGTCTTCTGTAGGAGGAAGGTAAGGCCTGAGATCTTTTCAGGTACTTGAATCAACATCTCCTATAATTTAGGGAAGGTAGTCTCTCCACTGAGATACTAGGTAAATACCTATCTATTGCATGCTGTTAGAGGGGAACAATAGTTGTTGCCTCTTTCTGGGCAGGGGTTCAGGGCTTGGAATCCAAACCAGAAGATGCCTCCCTGTCCTGGTTTCAGCTGGGATGTAGTTAGCTGTCTTCCTAGTAGCTGGTACAGTGCTGTGTTTTGAGTTCAGTATGTGAAGAATGTTGATAACACTGATGTTTTCAGTTGTTGCTCAGTAGTGTTTAGACTAGAGTCAAGGATTTTTCAGCTTCTCATGCCCAGCCAGGGCACCTGACCCAAACTGGCCAACAGTGTATTCCATACCATGTGACGTCCCATCTAGTTTAGGAACTGGGAAGGGGGAGGCAGGGAATCGCCGCTCGGGGACTGGCTGGGTGTCGGTCGGCGGGTGGTGAGCAATTGCCCTGCGCATCAATTGTACATTCCAATCCTTTTATTACTACTGTTGGCATTTTATTAGTGTTATCATTATCATTATTAGTTTCTTCTTTTCTGTTCTATTAAACTGTTCTTATCTCAACCCACGAGTTTTACTTCTTTTCCTGATTTTCTCCCCCATCCCACTGGATGGGGGGGAGTGAGTGAGTGGCTGCGTGGTGCTTAGTTGCTGGCTGGGGTTAAACCACAACACTCCCTGATAACCAGAGTAAGATGCCTAAACCCAGATAGTTTAGATGCTGCTCTGTCTTCAGCATTTATTTATTTGGTGTATTGTGATACTGAGGTACCTAGTTCTCCCCATATTTTCTAGTGGACTTAAGACTATGGTTTCTGTAAGGCATCTCACCTTCTTCCTAAACTTAGTTCCAGCATCCGTCTTCTGAACACGGACATCTGCTGGAACACCACACTGAGGTTCCCTTTTCATCATCCTCAGGAGAGAATTATTACAAGGGATTTATCAGTCGGTGGCTTCTTCTACCTGCCTAACATGAATTGTCTCAAAGCATTTATATGGCAGTCACTCAGAAATTCCCAACTGGAGTGCTGTACCCCTACTAGCACACACCTTCAGTGCTTAATCCCCTCTGCTCCCATTATGATGTGTCCCAGCGGTTGCTGGGAATACTGAATAAAACATGCTGAGAAATAATATTCACCTTCACTGGATATATTCTCATACAGCAGAAGAGCCACTGCTGCATGAGAATATAGAAGAACTAAAGCTGACCTGTGGTATCTTCCATTACCACGTGCTGAGTCCATACAACCCTCAGGAAGATATCCTTTCTTCAGTTATTCCAAAGCCTTTACACAACACAAGAGGGGGAACAAGACACCCTGCCTATAGTCAGGATTACCCAACTTTTGGGGGAATGAGATAAATTGTAATAGTCAAAGACAATCTCTTCAACTACATCAAATTTGGCTGAGCTTTCCCTGTTTGGATAAGAATTTTCTTGGTAGGGGTCTTCTTCAAATAGACACTGTGGGTTTTTAATTTGTTATTTGGATGTATCTGCTGAGATTAGAGGAATAAAGCTTTGAAAGTGTAAAGAGTTTTGCAACCATTTAATAAGCAACAGTTGCGCCTTTATAATATAAGGAAAGAGAATGCCATTATGATTTCAAATGATGAAATTTCCTATTTTCTTCCTTTTTAGTTTATGTTTTTAAAGTAAGAAATTAAACACTTTTGTTAAGCATACATTGGATTTTCAAAGTCAAACACTTAGGATCTAGAGAATTAATTAAAATGGTTGCCTATCCATCTTTAATTTGTCTTCTCTCACATATAGGCATAATGACGTGGTCCTTAATTATAAGATCAAATACTGGTATATATTTTTTTCAGTAGGATCCCTGTCCCATTCAGTGCACAGAATGGAATATACTTAGGGACTGAATGAGTTTTGCCATAAAGGGAGGTGTTTTCTATAGGTCTCCTGTTTCATTTACTGCCAGTGATGAAGGTTATGTATTGAATTGGGCGGGGGGCTGTTCAAAAATGGAAGAATGGTCTCATGTTTTGGCAATTGAATACTGCCCTGAAGAATTAGGCTTTTTCCTGCCTTTTGCCACGAGTTCCTATGTGATACGAAAAAGCCATATAAATGAGGTTTTTCCATGGGTGGCCACTAATTGGTGTGTTCTCATTTTCTGGCTTCTCAGTCTGAGACACCTGGGGTCCGACTTGCAGAAGTGCAGAGGCAGTATTGTATGGAGTTCTGCTCTCAACGCGCACAGAGCTGGGGAAATGTTAATCTAAGGCATCGCAAATGAGGGACCCAAAATTAGTGGGTGCTCTGGCCATTTTGACCTTAGCCTCTTTGTGTCTGATTTCACTGTCTGTAAAATAGAGATAAGAACCCCACCTACCTCCCTGGGAGAACATCCATTAAAGCTCGTGAAGCACTGAGATATTACGGCAAAATAGCACCACAGAAAAAGACCATGAGGAAATCAGTATTCTGCGTTCAGTGATGGGTTTGAATGATGTGTGGCAAATAAGGCACTTTGCCATGCCTGAAATTAGGGTAACAGGAAAATACTGAATCGCTACCCACTCAGTGAGCTCTGTCTATCCTTTGTTGTAGCTGGGGTGGGGGAGACTTGCAAGAAAAAAAAGATACGATAAAGACTATTATAAGGCATATGCACAAGGGAGTCAAAGTGATGTTTCAGAGGTAGTCTCCATTTTACATTTTCTACTTCAGCCTTTACCATGTGCCCAGAAAGATGCTTATAAGACAGGCTTTTTATGTAATACATGAGTCACGCTACTTTGTACTTGTGCCTGTGAACGATGGGTTGCAAAATAATTGGGCAAAAATGAGCCAAATGTGTTATCACTGAAACTAGTACTACACTTTTCACTGGATCCTTAACAAATCAAGCCTGGAACACTCTTGTTATTACTCCTTTTGTATGTGAGGAAGCTGAGACACAGAAGAAAGTGGAATTACCTGCTGAAGTCATTCTGCCTGTTTTCTCTATATACAACCAATAGCTTTTAAACCAGCATTCACATGCCTTGCATGACTTAATCTAGGAATGACAGAAAAAGTATGGGTTTGTTCCTCTCTTCTTCCCCTCCCTTCCCCCCACCGGAAGAAATAGCTTGAGTAATGCAAATCGTTTGTTTGCTTTATTTGCCAGTCGCTTTATATTTGTGTCTGTGGGAGTGGGGCATGTCTCTGCCTACAGGACTCCACGGGAGGATCTCCTGAGGGAGGGCTGAGCTGGAGAGTTGAGGAAGCAAGCATGTCTATGGTATCACAGGTCCTACGTCCCAACCTTGGTGCTGTTCTCATTAAGTTCGGGCCCTCGGTTGCTGCCCTGGAGGATCTCCAGGTGGGGAGGTTGTGCTTGCACCAGGAGAGGCAGTCTTGTCTGGAACATAAGCTCCAGAGCACGATGGGCTTAAGAAAGAGGTCAGAGCCTTCAAACTGGGCTTAACAGGGAGACCAAGAAGAGGCAAGAACCTCGGTGATAAACAGTCATACACTTTTATTAATGAGAGCCTGCCTGCGGTTTCTCCCTAGTCTGAATACGCTGTTGTTATGGTGGAGGCCGCGAATGTCTGTATTGCCTTCCTCAAATCTCTGGTGCATAAGATGGGATACAATTTTCTGGCCAGGCACAGGTGGGAATTTTTCCCACCATTGCTACGTATGCTGGCCACTGATGAACTGATACGTTGCCTCCTAGGCCTCTGTGTCCATGAATTATCTGTAGAAGAAAGTTTACTTCTCCCAGGGGGGCACAAAGCAGCCTAATATGCTCAAGGGAGAGCTGTTCTTAGCAGAGACTGAAATGGAAATACAGAAATCCCAGTGTAGAAATTCAGAAGTCTTGGGAAAAAAGCAATTCATCAGCACTCCATAAGCATGGAAGAAGAGTTGTGCCTATGTCTGCTGTTCTGAGATGTGCCATCATGGCATGACACTGCAAACCCACCAAATCTAACTGCTGGTTATGGCTTGAAGCCTATGCCTTATGAGGATACTCTGTCTCCTATTTTGAAGACCTTCTGCTGAGATTGCCCTCCATGGCAGCTTAAGAGACCCTCCTCCCGCTCCTCTGGAGTTAAACCTCTGGCTGTCAGGACTGATGCAGAGTTGATGGTCAAGTCGGAGTGATCTGGAGAGATACTTCATGGAGGCAGTGTAGGTGGCCAAAAGAGAAGGTCCTGTTGGCAGGTCTGGAGGAAGGACCCTGCGCCTCTGCCAGTTAAGAATGGAAGTGGAGAGGCTGTCAGCGTAGGGAAGAAAGAGACCTTGTTGCAAAGTGAATGTGGTGGTGTCTCTCTGGGCCAAACGCCAATGTGGTGGTGTCTCTCTGATGCATGTTTGCCAAGAAGGTAGTGGAAATGTAGGTCTTGTGTTAGCATTTGTGAAGTGGAGGGGATTTTGTAGCCCCTACTGCTCCCAAATCAGATGGGGTTTCAGCTGACCCCCAGGGCAACCCCTGCTTCTGGCTTTGTCACAGAAGAAGCGTACACTGCCACAGCACAGATATTAAGAGGGAGGCAGAAAAGGCACCGGGCTGTGTCAGGAGATAATTTTGTTGGAAACATCTACAATCGTTTGGCTCCACCGGCTGCTTCTCCCCACAGAAGGAGAAGCACTGACCACAGCAGGTAATACTGCAACTTGTAAGCACCCACTCCAGAACTGAAGGGACCTTACCAAGCTAAGGTCAGCCTTCTCGTCTCACAAGGTGCAGTAAGTGGCCCCACTGGCAGGGCTTGCTTTCTTCTCTTTCTTTTCTGTGGTTCTGACCTGTCCCTGCAGAGAGCAAAATGTGCTTCTCGTTGCTCTGCCTCCTTATATCCAGGCCCATTCAGTTCCATCTTTCACATATGATTCATTGCGTCTCAGCTTCACACAGTATGGTATTGTCAATGCTGATATCCCCAACCTGTAATTTTTCAACTTCTCTCCTGGGTACTTGCCTCTAAGCTTTTCCTGGTGTCAGGCGCAGCAGGCGACAGAGTATGCTGAGTACCTCTGAGGGGTACCATACAGAGCGATTCTGCTGTTTGGAAATTCGTTTATGAAAACTCTGAGCAGCGCAGAAATGCCTGGAGAAGCTAATCAGAATTGGAGATGGGCACAGTTTTTAAAAAACACGAGTTTCGAGTACTGTGGTGTAAACAAGAGGTCACTTTGCTGCCAGTGGCAGTGAAATAGCACTCAGTCATACAGAGCACAGGAAAATGCTGAACAGGATTTCTGTCATTCCTTTGCTCCACTTTCATCAACACCCTGTGCTTCTGCCCTGCAGCACCCCTGCTATTCCAGCTCTGATGTTGCAGGGTAGGCACCGAGTTGCTGAAAACTAGGCAAGGATATAACTGATCCTTTGAACAAAGTAATGCTCTGTTCAGTAGCTTTTTGTACATATTAAATGATTAAATCTTTAGGGGGCTTTTCCCTGATGTAGTAATTGTGCACTCATTAAATTGCCACATAAGACTTACTTCCTATTAATTTATTTTTTGCTAAGAAAAATGTTTCATTTTCCACTGATAATCCTGCCTCACCTGATTCAAGGATGGCCAACTTGTGGCTTTTATGCCACAGGCAGATACTGAGCGATTGAAGTATGACTCCCACAATGGAGATACGTCATATTACTGACTGCTGATGTTAGGACTACTTTTTTATCAGTATCTCCATGTGGGAGGAAGCTCTCAGGGGCTTCTGAAGCCAACAGCTCCCTACAAGCTGTGGGACTCAGCTGGGCACCCAGCTTCACCCCATGCCACACTGGGTGCTCGGACCCCAGGGAACCGTTGCTGTTTTCTGCCTGGGAGCTACTTGCTGAAAAATCCCTCACCTTGGGTCACTGAGTAGGGGTTTGCCACTTCTTGGGCATTGGAAGGTTTGTTGTTTTTTTAAGATGCTCGTGGGGCCAGGAGGTTTGAGCTCCCATAATCTAGTTAATTGCATTTTAGAAAGTGAAATCTGGGTAAAAGTTGAATTAACCCACATTACTAGGAGTGGAAATCGATTTAGGCTTCAGCTGCAACATGAGCTAGTATATTTGTGAAAAAAGACCACAGAGAAACTATGTTAGAAGAAAGTTATTAAGGCTGCTAAGTCAAGTATTAAAAAATTAGCCAATATTGGAAATGCAGTTGCCTGTTCAACCTCAGCATGGTCTCCTCTTGTGAATGTATTTCAGTACGCTTCTAATAACAGGAACACATCTTATTTTTCTTTCCAGGGATTCCTACGGCATTCAGGTCACAGAATGGACAGTGCTCACCTAATGAGCAGTTATTCAATATTTTGTTCTCTCTTAGTAAGTCAGCGTGTGACCCCATAGCTTTGCTCAATAAGTACTATTCAAACTCTGCTGTGAAATCAGAAATACTAATTTTCTCCTGGGCTGTCTTGTGATTCTGAGCACATCCCTAACATTACTTAGTAAATCTTTGCAACACCCATGTGAGATAACCGAGTATTTTTACTCCGTTTTTGCAGATGGACAACCAAGGCACAAAGAGAGTTTGGTCAGCAGGACTCCCTAATTCTGTGTGCTGAATTAGAGAAACAGAGAACCTGAGTTTTATTTGTAGTTTTTATTTTCAATTGCACATATCTGAAAACATCTCCCATTACTCTCAGCTGCATCTCTGAGTGCTCAGCAGTGCTCCTAATCAGACTCGAGGTGTCTGAAACCATCTACTCAAAGATGTAGAACATGGCACTAGGAATCACCCTGTGAAAAGTATGGGCCAGGATAACAGAGGAATTCAGCAGCAAAGGTAGGGCAGTGCTGTAGGACAGCCGTCTGCCAGCTGCCCTAACCCTGAGAGCCTCTGTTCTCCTTTGCCAAGCCTCTGCCTACTGCTTTTTAACTTTCCAACTTCCAGCTGCAAAAAATAGGACCAAGATTTTAGTGTAATCCCTTTATACCCCTAAGTTTCCTAAGCTTCAAATATCCAGATTTCCTACTAACACTTTAAGTCTTCTTTAAGCTCCTTTGTTTTACTTTGCTATTTTTCAGCAGATATTTACAAGCCTGGTTCCAAACAGTGGCAGGGTGGTATCAGGTAATTTACAGAACTCCTAACAAACAAGATTTATATAGTCAGGAGCCTAGCAGGATTTTCAAAGAGCCTTGGTGCCTAATTCGCACTGGTTTTAATAGGATTAAGGCAAGTAGGCATTTGTCAAGATCCCGCTATTCGTTCCTTAAAACCTGGCCCTGTAATTCTTCTTTCAATCAAGTTTATGTTGACTCACTAGAGCTAAAGCATAGGAATGTGTACTAAAATGTTAATAATTCATGAATGTTTGTAAAGTGCTGTGAGAGTACAATCTGGAAAGCAGGCATCTTGGGGGGATGTGTTATATTTTCTTCAGGCTTCAAAATAATTGCTTATGCAAGCAAAGCACAATACAGGTGGAAACTTTTTTCCTCTGCTTTGCGCTGAGATTGAAATGTTAGTCACCTGAAAGCCCCAACAGGTGCTCCAATTCTACACAGAGTACTCTCAGATATTACTAAGGATTAAGCAGATGCCAAAACCTTGAGTTAGTGACTGGCTTGAAAGAGTACCGAAAGTGTTTGTGCATTCGTAACTTGTTCCTTCTGGAAGGGATCAAATGACTCGTGTTGAATTTAATCTGTTTGAAAATATTCCACATCTAGGCTTCATTTCTGATTTCATTTCAGCAGGATTTAGTGAATTGGTTATGCAAACTGACTTCAGGAGGTGGATTTCTTGCAAATTACTCACTTACTCCACTATGTTTTTATATATATATATATATATATATATATGTGTGTGTGTGTGTGTGACAAGCAGTTTGTGATAGTTATACAATATGATTTCCTCTTTCTGACTGGGAAGGAGAAAGAAGAAAGAGTTACTGAAAAAAAAAAAGAAAAAAAGAAAAAAAAAGCCACACTCCTGGGCTAAAATTTTAGATCCGTAATCATTCACTGTAATGGAATTTGCATGATATGTGTCTATTTCCATGGCTTAGGGACCAGTTCATCTGAAAAGTAGAGTACAACTAATGGCATGACCTGGTCACGTATGACATTTGCATATCATAATCTTTGCTTCATTTGAGCAGACCTACAGTTTGCCTAACTCCAATGATGTGTCCTATGAAGGACTTAGTATTGTTACTGTTAATGGGTCAGTGAAGTGGACTGGCAAGAACCAGCCTTGTCCTGTCACTTCCTGAAGAAGCAGGAATTATGTCTTTCTACCAAGAAATGGCTCTATATTTTAGATGGTACTAGGAGAAAGCAAGCTGGTTCCTACAGTATCTGAACTGTTTTTCCTCTGTAAACCAGTGTGCTGCCTGTGCCCTTTCTTGTGTTCAGCACACTCCCATTGTCTTGATTCCTGTTGCTTGTTTCCTTGCTTCCTTTCCCAGCACCACAAGGGAGATATATCCCAAGGATGTAGAAATAATAATGGTTGTCGTCATCTTCATAAACCCTCATGCATTTGGCTCTTCTCACAGTGGGCACCTCTTCCTTCATCTGGAACCTCACCATTAGGACAATAGAAGCCCAGATGGAAACTCTTGGAGAACCTCTGAAAAGCGTTTGACATCCTTTCATTCCATCTTACTTGTCCTAGCCTGCTCCAGCTACCCAACTTCTTGACATCCTCAGAACGCTCCTAAATACACTGAATAGCATTTGGGGGAGGCTGATAGGAAACGGAGCAGTCAGACTCAGGACTGTGTTTAACAATCTGCGTGGATTGCTATCTATCTATAGGACACTTGGCCATTCACAAGTTTCCCTAAGCTTTTTTTTTCTTCTTTTTTTCCCTAAGTGCTTAGCTATTTTCAGCACCATCTATGTTCATGGCTGCAGCTTTTCCTACTGCCTTTGGGAGTCTGATCCACACATTGATTTATTTTTAGCTATATTGCTAATTATTATTTTTGTGAGTATAGTGTTTCATTATTCATTAAAGCTGGGGAGACATTTTAGTCAGTTCTCAGTAGAACAAATGTGAATTCAGTAACCAAAGTAAGATTTCTGAGTAGGGCTTAAGAGGGCTAGGAAGAGTGATCTGGCAAAGAAGGCTGGTATGACAGGTAAGAGCTATTGATATATGAAGGAGTGTTACTAAGAAAAGCAGAAACAAGCTATTCTCAAAGCGGACAAGACGCAAGGGGCTGGCTGAAACTCTGGGAGGAACTCTGTAGTCCACCAAGGAATAAACTGCCAGAGAAACCCAGAGAATCATCTTTCAGGGAAATCTCCAAAGATGGGTAAAACCCACTGGTTATGCAGGGTAGGTTAAAGATGAAGAACATCAGCCCTGCTGCAGTGCACAGGGAGGGCCTAAAGGACCCTGGAGAATTCTAATTATTTGCTCTTCAGTGTGTGACAAAGCTGCACAGTGTGATCTGGCCCTTACTAAGAAAAGAGGAAACACTGCACATTTTCTGGTGTTAGATCGTCTGTATGTACTTCCCAGTGCTTTCTGTCTGGCTTTGCACAGGATCCTGAGCGAAGAAGGTTCCTATTCCAGAAACTCAAAAGTCTTCCTCAGGATGAAAACCCTCTTTCCGCATCACATCTGCAGCAGAGCAGAAAGAAGTGGAAGGAGCTTTGTGCACCCTGCCTGCCCAGCCATTCATTCTTGCCAGGGGTCCCTTTTCCCTCGACTTCTCTGCCAGGGCGGCTGCTGAGTAAAGCTCTCCACACGGAGGGCTCCAGGGGTGCCTGGATATACGGTATGGTTGTGCTACAGATGCACCAGATACAGAGTGATCTAAACTGTGTGCCTGGGGAAAACACATTACAATGCGCAGTGCTTTGAGGCTACTGCTATGCTTCCTGAATGAAGAATGGAAAAAAGCCAGGAGACTTTAGGACCAAGATGTTTAAAGCTTATTGAAGCCCCTTTTTAATAACAACTTAAAGATGGGAAGCCCAGGGAGTGAAAAAATGGAAAGAAAGAACAGCTTTCCTACAGCAGGAAGCTTAGGAAAAGCTCTGGGTGACTGCTTAAATGTGGCTGTGATATACTAGCCCTTCTAAGTGGGGAATCCAAACACTTGTGGCTTTTTTCCCTAGCACATCTATTCAACGTGTTCCTTTTGGCTGGAGATCTTTATAGCACTAACTTAAGAGCGTCCACAAAAGGTCTATCGCAGCATGTACTGCAGGCTTGCCTCCCCCCCTCGCCCTTTTTCAATAGGGCTGTATACAGTAGAGGAGCAAAGTAGGAAACAAAATGGCTCAAAGCCACATGTGCATTTCCCATAGCTCAGTGCCAGTCCCTAGAATAAGTGATTAAGCCCTGAGGCTACTGGGTCTCCTGTTCAGCTGCCTGTGGCCCCAAAGGATCTTTCCAGTCAAAGCCATGTCTGTGCTCTGGTGACAACCCTACCTGAAGGATGGGAGAGGGGTATGGCATGACACTGTGCCTTCGGCGCTGTGCCACTCAGGAGTGACAGCTCAAATCACAGGCCCGATTCATCAGTTGTACAGACCTTGGAAAGCACTGAAGTTATGCAAACTGGGCATGGGCTCAGGCAGTCAAGCCTAGGTTCTTGGGTGAAGGAAGCTGTGTCATACAGGTCCCCTCTGGAGACCTTTTCAGCTTCTGACAGACACTTATGCCTCCTTTCAGGATGTTCTCATCCTGCACTGACAGGAAGGAATAGATAAGAGCACAGCTTAAATATTGCACAGTGCTTTACCTTGCTACAACACCATGCATTTGAGGCTCTTGCAACACTACAAATACTTAATTCAATTAGGTTCAGAGTCCTTCTGGAACATAACAATGTCTCCTCTCACAAGTTGTTTGGAGCAGCAGACCACAGAGATCTTGTAAAAATGATCCCTAGTGAAAATGTCATTGAAATCAATGAAATTACACTCCACTTTCACCTTCTGACATTGCATTTGGCATTTAATTTCCAATAAGATCCCAGTACAACTGTTTGTTAATAAGCTGTACAAACTTCGGGGTAGGAGGAATAGAGAGAGATGGACTAAGTCTTCTCATACTTTGCTGTAAGTCAGCAGTATCTAAGAGCTCATAGTGGGACCAGTGACCTGTTTCCTATATTCAATATCTTAAGAGTAGGTTTAACTCTTCCCGTTCTCACCTGAACTAGTGCCTAAGGAGGGAGGAGGTACGGGATCTTTCTCCTTCTTTCTCTGCTTGTACTTATAAAAGGAGTGAGAAAAAAAATGTAGGCCAAGAGTGATTTCACAGGATGTTTTCTATAAGGTGTCTAGCATCCAAGACGTGCTGTTGCTGTGAAGGATTCAGATCTGTAAGAGGGGTCCATGTCTTACCCATTGCTTGTGGTGAGTTCATACTCATGTTATCGTGACAGCCCTATCAGCTACCTTGCAGAAGATCTGTGGAGCAAACATCAGCAGCTGTGGTACCACTGAAGTAAAGGTGGGTGGAGAGAATGGCCAGGGCAAGCCAGAGGAAAAAGTACATGTGGATGCATGAGAGCAATCTCTGGGTCAGTCAAGCCTAGATGGACATGAAGATCTACAACACAAATCGGTAAGCAGCTTCTGCGAAGATCAGAGCCAGCACTCAACACCGTCATTCTCTGCTTCCAGCACCAAGGCTGACACCCCGTCCTAGTAGAGCTGGGGCTGGTGTTGGTGGGGTCAGGCAGTCCCACGGAGCAAGAAGCAGAGCCAGCAGAGCCAATCCTGGCTGGTGAGGAGAGGCCATGCCACCGAGACCCGTTGAACCCTTCAGAACCAGAAGCTGAGAAAAAGCCAGCTGCCCCAGTGAGGAGATGAGTCTATACCAGTAGGTAGAAGCCTTTGCGACGGATTCCTGCTCTTTGGGGATACAAGATCCTGGTACACACACAGTTCAGCTCTGCGGTGGGCATGTGGGATTGGTCTATCTGGAACAAAAGCTGAAGAGGTTATGAGAGAGGATATCTTTGGTGGAGCTATTTTAGAGCCAGTTTATCAAATTACGTAGTCCTGCAACTCTGGTTACTTGGGTTTTGCTGGGGGCAGCTCTGGTGATTTGAAAGATTGTACTCTCCTCCTTGGGGAATGGGGAAGCTGTTGGCTAAAGGTGGTGCTGTGGGTTACACTCTCTTTCAGGAGATTAGAAAAGCAAAAGACAAAGGTCTGACCAGGAAGATAATGAACAGTAAGAAAGGCAATACTGACTTTACTGTCCTTGTCAGATCCTGATCAAGAATGCTGTTTGCTACCTTCTTCAGGTCACCCTGCCATTTCAGGTGGGATACACGCTCCTGTCCCCCCTGAAGTTCGACTGCTGTATGTGGCTGTGGGCGCAGGTAGCAGCTACAGGGTTTCACCCCAGCAGTAGCTGCAGTTCGGGAGGAGAGAGACCTTTTCTTCTTTGGGCAGGTGCTAGGTGTAAAGCAGTGGGGGGTGAAAGGTCCTCTAGAAACATCACTGTCCAGATGCTCTGTGGAGCAGAAGTTCATTGTAGAGCAATGATGTGGGAAGACAGAGGAGGCTGGTGCACAGCCAAAGCATTTTTGTCATTGAAGCCTTAGCTGACATGAGCATCGCTGGTGGGATGGTCTGTGATAATTGAATAGGGTATTCATGAGAACACCTTGCCTCCCCTGCAGCACCACAGCAAAACTTCAGGTTTCAAGGGCAGAGTAAGCATCGCCCGTTACATTTTACAAGTAGGGTGACACAGCTACAAGTGAAGAAGTGAACAGCCTTCATTCCCCACCTGGATTTCCTCTCTCATATCTCCCTGCTGCCTTGGAGAAGCTTCTCCATCACACTTCCCCCCGTCCGCGGTCCAGGATGGGGAAGGAGGAGGGAAGGCTCAGCCCAGGGCTGTCACACATTAACTCACCCACATCCAAATCAGCCTGCTTACTGACAGGGCCAGCTCCCCAGCAGGACACTGTTGAGAGGCTGACGCAGGGTCCTCAGGACCACTGCTAGCCCAGTGCTCACGGAAATGACAGCCAGGGTTGTGCAGCGAGGTGGCATGGGCCAGCGAGAGCACTGCTAACACCTCTTTCAGCTGTGGCACTGTCAGTCATGCCGATCTGCTCCAGGAGACCCTGCTTGGCTATTTAGCTGCCTGGTTTTTCTTGGTATTTCCTGCTGTCGTGCCCTTTGGATGTGGATCAGTGATTTTCTCTCTCTCTCCCTTGCCCTCTCCCTTCTTCTGTATCACATCTCTGTCATCATGCCTCTTATTTATATGCCTCTCTTCCATTCAGTGCTTTGGCTTTGGACAGGTTTTACCTCTCTCCCCACCTTTCCTTTTCTCCTCTCCGTTTGGTTCCTTTATTCTTCCCTCTCCTCTCCTCTCATTCCTTTCCTTCTCTGCCTTGAGCTCTGTCTTCTCCCTCCCCTAGCCTTCCACCTTACCAGACCAGCTCCTTGCAGAGCCCCTTCTACCCACCCTGGGTTTCAGCCCCACACCTCCCTTCCCTGCCCACCTCTGCAGTGGCAAAGCCTGGGGCTGGGCAGGGGAGGAAGATTTTTGCTGCAATAGCAGATCCCACCCTCTAAGCATCTTCCCAAGCCACTGGGAGTTAGTCCGTGCCTTGCTTTCCCTAATTGCTGGGGATGTTTGTTTGACTTTAATGAACTTGCAGATGCTTTCTCGGAAGATAATTGCCCCCATTTCCAGTGACATAAACTAAACTAATAATAATAATAATAATAATAATAATAATGATAATAATAGTCACTGCCAGAAGGAGGTACCAGAGGAGATTCAAGGTTAACAGGCAGGTTAAAAAGAAGGTTCAGAGACTGGATGGACTTGGGGCTTGAGCTTTTCGTTGTTATTCTGCTGGCTGCAAAAACCCTGGGCAAACCAGCAAGGAGCACAAGCAGGTGCTTGAGCTAGTGACAGGGCCTCAGTCTAGTTGCCCATGGACTGATGGTCCCAGCATGAAATTCCTCACAATTTCTAGGTGCAACCAGGAAAGCTCAAGGTAACCTCAGAGACCAGCAGTGGAAGGGCTTGTATTATCCCTGCCTGCAGTTTGCTCAGGTTAGGGAGAAGTAGGGATATTTCCCATCACTAGAGCTGGGTGCAGCCCAGTGTTCCCATGGAGGGAATGGGGTAGGAGCTGCAGGACACAAGCTGCTGCTTCTTGTAGAAAAGGCTCTAGAGACCTTGCGTAACCCTGGACTCTGGGGAGGCTCAGCAGCTGCCTGCATGGGATCTCAGAGAAGCAATTCTGAGCTCTAAATTAGCCTCTGGCCCTTGGCTGCAGCTAGAGCAGAAGCAAGTGTGTCCAGCCCTCATGGGGGTAGGCAATCTGAGCTACCAGAGGTTAATAACAATTCCCTGAAAAATTTCGTGGAGTCCAAAACTAAGCAAGCAAGAAGAAAAGAGAGTGAGAGAGAAAGGTGGGGAGGGAGAAGGAATGATAATTCAGGGTTTCATTACCTGCTCATGGTCAGCAGACCATGGGATTCAGAGTCTGAAGGTGTTATTTTAAAATAATTCACATAGTGGCAACCATCCTTGCCTGAACTACCCAGAACAAGACCACACAAACCACATAGTCTGAGCCTCAATAAAATTTCTCTTTAGTCCAGTGACATCCAAGTTTGCATTTCTGTCTAAACCCATCTGCAGCAGAAATCACATATTCTTTAAATGGGCTTTTCTAATCAAAGCATAGTTCAAGGGAAATTTTTCACCTGGTCCTTTTGCTGAATTTCTTCAACGTGGTCTATTTTGGGAGTGGATTTACACTGTCAGCTTGGATACCTTCCTGCTTCATTTCCAGGCTTTCGTCCCTTGATCTGAACGCCTGCTGGCTGGCTCCTTCTGGAGCGACACAACTATTTCCCTCCAAAAAGGAGACTAGGCACAACTGACAGCTCAGTTTGTGCCAGGATCCAACCTGAAGCAAGAGCAAAGGTGTTGATCATGCCAAACACCCAAGGCCTTCAACACAGTCCACAGACTGAGGCCATACCGCAGGATATAATGCCCTTGACATTAACTGTGAAAGCACCGCCTTGGCAAGCTGCAACCCAGTCCTGTCTCTGAGACTTTGGGTGCTTTGAATTGAAAGATGAGTGAACGCATCCTGTGCCCCACAACCACCGAAGTGCTCCACAGAGCCCAGATCAGACCCAAGGCAAGTGCTTTTCCCCAATGACGTCCACAAGCCACTCTGCTCCAGGAAGCACCAGTCCTGGACATCAGCGACTTCGTATCAGCTTCAGGGGCAAGGCTCTTATTTCTTCACCCAGCCTGCAAAGGCAGCATAGGCAGTACTGAGTGCCTTTCTCCATTTAACCACTGGAGCTGTAGGAACTTCAGGGTGGTAGATGACACCATGGTTGACCACCAGCTTAACAGAAATAAGTTGACAAACAGAAGGGAGAGTCACAAAGCAGGTGAGGAGAGTATAATAGATTTATTGAGAAGGCACACTGAAAATATCTAAATAGGTCTAGCCGAGATTATTTTCTACCTGTCTTCTCAGTCACAGCACACAAGTGAATAACATCCATCCATCTGCCTGACCATCATTAGCTTATTCCATTCTAGGCACCATAAAATAGAGGGGAAGTTTCCTACACGTGAGAGGGTCTTGTAGAGGAAAGGATGGAAACTCCATTGTTACAGGATTTGAAACTGGTGAGCTGATATACCCTGGGGAACCATCCTGCATAAGCCTTCAGAAAGATGAATTAACCTTTTCTCTCTCAAGGGTGTTTTACCCGCCATCACCATAGTCATCCTGGGAAAAAAAGGAACTCTTGTTTGTTTCCTCGCTTTGCAGACAGGTTGTGCTGAGAGGTGCTATCCTGTAGCCAGGTGTCTTCACACCATTTAACTGGGTTAAAAAAAAGCTGTTCTCTGTGCTAAATTGCTTCTTCACTTCACAAGGCGTGAAAGCCTTTTCTCTTTCTCATGTGTCCATGCTTCACTCCTTCTGGGGAGACAGCTGGTCTTTTTTTTTAATGCATTCTGCTCCTTAAATGCCGTCTCTGAGACAAATCAGGTCATGTAGTGCCAGGCCCTCAAAAGCATTGAGGTGACTCAATCCCGTGAAATCAATGGGAGTCAGGTACCTAAATTTCTTCGTCAGTCTGGGCCCAAGTGACCTTGAATAGCGTCAGTAGGAACACACGTTGTGCTTTAGTCAAGATTAGAGCATGGGCTGGGGTGCACCTTAACCCCACAAGTTCCACGGGGGGTTAGTTGGTTCAGCAGTAGCTAACTGAAGGAAAGATTTCCACACATACCTTAGCACAGGTGTCATGAGAAAGGAATGACTTGGGGTCCCCATATCTTTGCATGGAGAACACGGGGTGGGTTTTTTCCTTAGTAATCAGGTATCATATTGCCCTTGGGTTGTGAAGTGGGTTATCGATAATTGTCACTGGTCCTGCAGATGTCCAGGCTCTGGCCAGTATTGATGCCGTCTCTGGTGAAAGCTGTGCAAGTCCTAAATCGACTCCTGGCACATGGGTTTCAGAATACCAGGAGACAGCAACGTGAATCGAAGGGCTCTGGGATTTGGTGTCACGTTAAAGAGGAGTTCCTATCTAAGGACAGGAAGGAGCGGGATACCAGGGTAATGTCTGAGTGTGTAGCAGCCTGATCCTAGGATGAACATTAAGGAGGCTGACATATGCTACATATTGGTGGGCAGAGAAACACCAGGAAAGGGGGTTGGGTAGAGAGGACTGTATAATATTGAAAGACCTTTTAATGGAACAGTAAGTTCTTTCTTGATCTCTCCATCCCGGCATCCAAAATACAGAACTACGTGATTATTTTTCCAAGGCCAGGCAATGAGGTATGCCACAAGAGACAGGTGGACAAACAGCAAGCAAGGACCAAAGCACTCAGTCCCATCCTTTCTTGCTCTTTGTCTAGGTGTGGCTGCAAACACATGGAACATCTGGAAAACATCTAGTTTCTCCATTTCTCCTTTCCTGACTTACCAGCATGTGGGACAGTTAGAAGGGCCTGGAGGTTATAGTAACACTTTCTTCATTCTTTGCCATATTTTGACCCCTCTGTAAGCTGTGGGTTTGGAGATGGAAGGTGGAATGGTGGCCAGAGATTAGAAATCTTCTTGGGGGCATGGCTCCATGCAATTCCCACATTCTTGGTGCCTAAGAACTAACCTCTGCCCTACCTGTGTCTTAAACACTAATTTCTTATCTCCTACTCTCTCAGCTGTGTGACAGCAAAGAAAGTCTCACTTACAGGAACAGTCTGCCTGGGAAGGGATGTCCTAGAAACCTGGAGGTGTGGCAGACAAGCAGATGGAGATGGTGAGAGGATCATCCCTCCAGGATTGGAAAGATGTTGTGGGCTGTGTAGATAGAGACGTAAAAGCTTAACAGTGTGTTTCATAAAGGCAAAGCTTTGCACACTGGCTTCGGTGGGTACGTGGGGATGGTCCAAATAAAAAAATGGACATGCTTGACTATGTATGTCCTTTTATACATCCATACAGCTATGTATCCACCAGCCTCCATGATTTTAAGTCCTTCAGCCATTGAAGGATCTATGACTTATTTCACACTAAAGGAAACAGAGGACATTTGATCTGTGTAAAATGACAATACATTGCATGCACACTTACAGTATCATGAATATGTCAATATTAAGTACTAGTATGAGTTTACACATAAATGTGTAAATGAAGGGTGTGTGATGGAATATTAATATATGAAACTTATCCTTACCAGACCTGATTCCTGGCTGAGAGCTCTAGATTCTCTACAAACACTAGTAATAATAGTCGCTTTATTCCAGCCACAATACTACAACCAAGATGTCATACACGCATGGCAGATAGATAAGACAGACAGATTTCTTGTTTTCCACTGAGATGCTTTTGAATACATCCTGGCAGGGCTGACTCATCCTTTTAGCTTTCCAAGGAAGATAAATTGCTTTCCAGGATCTTCAATGTATACAAGTTATTTTTGAGTAGCTTCCTTAATTAAGGTTTATCTGCTGTGTGCGTAAGCCACAGATGAAGACCCCTTGTCTTTTTTTGTGTGAACAGAAGTTTCCCTCTGAACAATCTGTTTCTCACCCAACCCATTGTTATACAACATGACACACATACTATATGGATACCGTGTCCTACCCCAGAAGTAGCTGCAGGCCAGTAGCCTGAGAATAAGTCATTTCAAATGCCTGGGATGCTTCAGTGGGGAAGGACTGAATAGAAATGGGATTCCTGAGGGCCACAGTTGGCACAGACAAACTATTAGTACATTTCTTTCGTCCATGACCTTAAACTCCACCTCTGCCCCAGCCTCATGTTTCTTATCTTTTATATCTGAAATCATGCTGAAAGCAGCCTGTTGGAAATATATTTCGCAGTTGCAAACCTTGCGATCTGGCAAGGACTCAGACTGATGTCATCCCGACTGGGATAAGAGGACAATGATGTCATCAGAATAGCAAAGGAGCCTTTTAGCTCTGTAATGAGGTAGGTGCGGGCGAGAGGTTTCAGTCTGATCTCCCTGGAGAGAAAAGAAAAAGTGCTCTCCCATTCCCTGGGATGAATTTACTGCCAGGTAAAGGGCTGGCTGGCAGTCGCAGCTCTCTGCGAGTTCATCTGTCAGAATAGCAGGAGAGCCAACCCTGCGGCTCACTGCGCCCTGGCCTCCTGCTAGCGGTGAGAAGGAGATAAGCCTTCGAAGGGCTGCATAGCCCAGGTGACAGGGTAACTCCTCTGGAGTCAGAGGCATGCAGACAGCAGGCCACTCTTCAAAATAGCCGTCCTGGTTGGAGCAGGAGGTACGTGGGATGTGAGAGCAGCAAGGCCGGTGGCAAGGGAGATCTCCTTTCAGTCAATGGTCTTCATCTTTGTCCAGGGATTAACAATTTTGTCACATTCACTAATGGTTTTGCAGGAGTCAGGCATATGGGACTGGACCTTTAGGGTCTTGTAGTTACGTCTGAATTGTCTTTCCAGTCTCCCAGTCCTGCCGCTGTTTGAAATTGGCCACAGTCCTTAGAGAGAGAGAGTCAAAGCTAGGGCATCTAAGTGTTATACAGTGCTATAAAGGAGTCTGTCTTCACGTTGCTGTGGCTACAGTGTAATGTAGGCATACTCAAGCTCTCCTCAAACCAGCTAGTCTGGGTATTAGTAGTTATGTTGCCACAGCAACACAGGACTTAACTGCGAGCTGCAAAACTTGCCTAAGGAGCAGGATGGATGAACCCGTGCAGAGCTCTGCACTACCCTGGCTGGATCACAGCTGTTCTGTGAACACGCTAGTTTAAAAGTACTTCCGATCTGTTTCCATCCCCTTGTGCTGAAATAGGCCGAAAAGCTTACCCCAGATGCTGAATAGCACAGTGCAGTTAGCTATGCAAGCAAAAGACATACATGAATGGTTACAGCATGGTAACGTCTTTACACATAACCATCACCTGCTCTCTGACAAGCCGAGACGAGCATGAAAACCCACTTTCCATACCACATCGCTCAATGCACATGGGGAACCGTAGATGTAACTGCTCAGCTGCGCCCCCGTGGTAGCTACAACAACCGTTTTGTCCCTGGGCATGGTCAGGCGCATGAAAACTCCTTGTGCTGAATGCTGTGTATTAATATCAGTTGCATATTCATTCACAGGTTTTTTTACTCACCCCGTACACAAGCATCCCGGCGGCTAGTCTCACTCCCAGACTTATTTCGTGCTGTATACAGACCCATCCTCACCTCTGCACAGCTGTGTGGAGCGGTTCTTTTCCTTGATGATTTGGGGCTGCTCGTTCCTTGGCCACCGTACCCACTCAAGCTCACCCCTGTTTACCTGGGGAACGATCCCAGGTGGGCACCAGTGCTAGGATGGGGAATCCTGCGCTCACTGGGGACCCGGGGGAAATAGCGGGTACCACCTCTGGTATGCCAGTGGCCAAGCATTTGGTTCACCGGCACAGTTTCACTCATACATGTGTGCCTGACCCTGTCTCACCCTGTGGAAATAATCCCTTCCAGTCTGTTTCCCAGTGATTGCTGCCAGTGTGACCAGTCCCCTCTCCCCCTCTTCACAGCCATGGTGGTTCCGGTGCCACACGTGCGTGCTGCAGTGGCTTCTTCTCCCTTATTCCTGCTGCACTCTTTTTGAATGTATTTATAAGCTGTCTCCTCTCTCTGTTCTTCTGGTCCCGGGCCTTTTTCCAGATGGCACCTCTCAGTTGCAATGGCCTGAGGAGTGGTTTCCTCTTCCCACCCAGGAATAAACGCTTGCTATCTTTCTCAGCCAGCTCGTTTTCTTTCTCTCGTGACCTGAGCCAGTGTTGGAAACCAGGTGCAGACAGCAAAGAGGCCAGTGGCTCTGCTTCCGAGTAGCTCTTTGAATGCTTCCCAATGGGAATATTAATAGAACAGTGTCCTTTCATCAATATGCAGCTGAGCTGTTACTTGCCCAAGGGCTGCTAAATTATTGGGGTGAAGCATGGTATGTCCTGTAGATTCAGTGGGGGTTTACAAGCTGAGCATTATCTGTCTGCAGCAGACCAGCATGAGGCACAGGCTCTGTTTTGGTCACACTGAAGACTCTAATGCATGGCTTATGTCTAAAAAACATGGGGAATGCCTGTTCTTTGTTGCAAAGCTGAATTCCCCCCAATAGTCAAGAGAAATTATAATTGCTGAAACAGGAAAGACTGATATCTATCTGCCTATTATTCCTTCATTGAAACCATGAGCGGTGAGCAGAGGCAAAGTGCTTGGAGTGCTTGCAGGCAGGGCATTTGTGAGGAGTATATCCTGTGAATATCTGTGTATGTCTGACAGCATGCATCTGCGGTGGGGCGGGCAGCAATACTATTCTCTGTTGGCAGTCCTGAGCCAAAAAGCTATAAAGGACAAAATACTTGCTGTCATTAGAGTCACACACCTGTGAAACAAGGTGTCATTAAAAAGAAACAAAGACTTGAAGGCAAAGGTGGATTTGGAAGGACTGTGAAAATCCCCCTCAGGAGAGTGTTTTGAAAATGAGTAGGGGAAAAAAAATGGTATATTTCAAAATGGATGGGAAAATAAATCATGGGAATAGAGACAACCCAGCTGGTGCAAGCCTTTCCACGCAGCCAAGGTGCTCTCAGCATTGCTGATGGAGATGATGAGGTGCTTTAAATTCCTTTTACAAATGCCCCACGTCTGTCCAGCCCCAGGATGAAATGAGAGCCACCTGGCTTCAAACTCCTACCAAATGGAAAGGCTGCTTTGAAACCTGTCACTGGTTAGCAGGAGGGGAAGGTGGGACATTCCCAATAAAACCAGAGCCTAGGCTGCCCCTGGAGTGATCTTAACTTATCTCCCTGTTTTCTTCTCTGTCCTCTTCCCTTGTTCTTCTTCAAAGGTTGAAAAAAATGAGGACGGGGACCAAAAGATTGAGCAAGATGGCATCAAACCAGAAGATAAAGCTCATAAGGCAGCCACCAAAATCCAGGCCAGCTTCCGTGGACACATAACAAGGAAAAAGCTCAAGGGGGAGAAGAAGGGAGATGCCCCGGCGTCTGAGACCGATGCCGCCGACAAGAAGGAGGAAGGCCCTGCCGGCGGAGCGGCCGAGAACAAAGAGAGCGAGGCTCCCACCGCCACAGAAGCGGCGGCCGCTGACAGTGCCCAGCTGGAGGAGGGCAGCAAAGACAGCAGCGCGCCAGCGGAGGAGAAAAAAGGGGATGGAGCCGCCGACACGGGCTCAGAGCAGCCAGCCCCGCAGGCTGCCGCTCCTGCCGCCTCCTCAGAGGAGAAGCCCGCTGCTGCCGCTGCCGCCGAAACGGAAAGTGCCACTAAAGCTTCCACTGACAACTCGCCGTCCTTGAAGGCTGATGAAGCCCAAGACAAAGAGGAGCCTAAACAAGCCGACGTGCCTGCTGCTGACACCACTGCCACCACCACCCCTGCCGCAGAGGATGCTACTGCCAAGGCAACAGCGCAACCCCAAATGGAGACAGTGGAGAGCAGCCAAACCGAAGAGAAGACAGGTGAGTGAATGCCTCGCTAGGGAGCGGGCCTCTCCAGAAATGGATACCTCCCTTGGTCTCTTGGGGACGCATCCGAGGTTGGCCAGCGAGAGCTGGCCTGGGGGTTAGACTTGAGAGTTAACAAGGGAATCCCCTTGCTGGGTTTAGGGGTGGGGAGAGTTGCATGTTCTTGCTTAACGCCCTCTTCCCTGCTTCCTGGCACCTTTTGGAAATACTGCACCTCCTCTCGAGGCTCCCGTTCCTCTAGGTGGAGGTGCCATCCAGACCTTTTTCCCTGGTGGCCGGAGAGTGTCAGCCAGCTGGGAGGCTTGGAGGAGCCTGGGAGAGGTCCCCAAACTCTACATTTGCTAAAGAGGGTGGTGAATCTTCTCAGTCAACTGGCAGAGGCAGTTCCAGTGGGGCAACAAAACAGCCCGAGGTGATACCAGCTCACTGGAGGCTGCCAACTTGAGCTGAAAAGCTCACAATACAAAAGCGCTCTCATGCTGCAGGAGGCCATTTAGCCTTGCTAGTGGGATGGTCAAGAAGGAGCCAAAAGTGTCTTTTTTCCATCTGCTTCTGAATGGATGAGATTCCTGGTACAACCATATCCCAGTCAGGAACATCTTGTTATCAGCATTGCTTATAGTTTCATCTACACCAATACTGCTAGCCTCTGTACTTGGAGTAGCCCATGACTGCCATACTTGCATGAAGCTTTTAGATGTGTCAGTTGGGTCAGACCCACGTGGTTAGAGGTAGGGAAGGGGAAGATTAAATAAAGGTCCTGACACCTCAGTGAGTGAGGACAGAAGAGAGGTTTGAATGCAAGCAGTCACTCTAGGAGGTGTTTTCAAGTCTTTGCTCTTGACTGAGTGCAACTCTGCTTAACTAGTTCCCCTGGGAAGAGGTGAAAAGTTTTGAGAGGCAAAAGTAAGCATTTTTGACAGAGGCGTAGTGTTTACAAGCCATAAAGAACAGCTGTTTTTGAATTGTGATACTGAGCTGGATAGAAAATGCATCAAAGACCACAGGATACTGTTGTTCTTGTTCTTTACCTTCCTTACCTTATCAAAGAAAGAGAACATAAACAAACCATTCACAAGCCATTCACAGGGCATTCTGCATTCTTTAGCTTGTTGGGACAAAAATGTGGCATATCACCTTGATATTCACAAACAGCCTGATGTAGATGTTACAGAGCCTCAGCATCCAGTCTTGTACTTACTGATGTTTCTCCATCATTTCATTTGGTTAACTACTACTTTTCCACAAATTACAATTCCCTCTCTCTAATTAGACTTCCAAGCTTCCTAGCTAACTTGGAGCTTCAGGTGACTCTACTCCTGCTCAACAAAGTGGACAGATAGGAAAGAATAGATATCCAAAAGGACAGATAAGTACTGGGAGAGGAGTTCATGCAGAACACTTATGATGTAAGGTATGGACAAGGGGAGCGGCCCTGAAGAGGGTGAGCCTAAACTGAATGTACACAAAAACAAAGGGTTGCTGGTTTTACCTCCTTTCATTTAAACATTTCTAGAGATAAGCGTTGAAGTTGCATCATCCAAGTTGGCTTTTTGTTGTTCAGGTCTCCATCTCTTTGTTCTTACTTTGTGTGATGAGTTGAGTGGCAAAATAAATGTCATGTGATTTGTGAAATCTAATTTGGTATGTTGCATGCTGTGCTTGCATTGTTTTTATACTTGATCAAAGGTATCAATGGCAAAAATAGGACAGAGTGAATCGGTGTTTTGGGGTCCTCTGTACACAGGATAACAAGTGCTAACTAACTTTTATTTAAGAGTGGGGATGCCTTATTCCTAAACAGGAATAGTGATTTGCTCTGAATTAACATTCTATTTTTATTTGGATTAATCTGCTCTAATGGATAGAGGTGGGAAATTCATAGTAGCAGGCTATTTAATTTGCTTAATTTTTACCTGTTTTGAGTCATCAGTCATCAAAGAATGGTTTATTTCTAAGCACTCTTCTAAATTATTTGCAGATACCTTCCTCGTGTTCTTGTTGGATTTAACATCATTTGAAGTGGCCAAGCATTCATGGCCACATTATTTGAAGTGGCCATTTAAATGCATGGTTTAATATGCATTTGCACATGATACTGTTACTTATGTAAATATCTAGCCAACAGAGTAAGTTGGAAAATCTACAATCAAATATATATATTTAAAAATGAGTTTTCAGTGATTGTTTGAGTGTTCAAGGCCAGTATGTGCATCTATTTATACTTATTCAATATGCATGCTGTAATACTCAAGCTTACTAATGTTTGCAGAAAGCAGACATGGAAGGTGTGTGGCCACAGTCAAACTGTAGTCTCTTTAAAATGTTAATGAATATAGATTTTTTTTTTTTCTAAATTCCTATTCCAGTATGATATCAGCCTTCTAGTCACAAACTCAAACAGCTGGGCAAGTGCCCCCAGAGCCATCCAAGAAAGAAATGCAAAAAAGATTGAACAGGCTTTCTTGTCCATGTCTCTGAGGATGCTGGGTTGTGTTCTGCAATACACTCTATAGCACAATGTCCAGAATAGTAAGAAGCTGCTTTCTCCTTAAAGAATGTTCCACAAAAGAGCTTCATCACAGTATAAAAGTTTCCACAGACAGGAAATATTTCCTGACAGAAACCCTATGTTTTCTTTTTCCTGTCTTGATCCTATTTCTCCCTCTCATCTCTTTAAACCTCTCCGTTTCTCCCTTGGTACTTACTGTGTCCGTAGACTTAAAGACATTTGTCATGTTTCAACCTTTCTCCCAGTCATCCCCCAGCGAATGCAGCGCTGGTGGTTACTGGCACGGCTGTGATGGTCATTCACAAAGGAGGGAGGGCTACCAAACATCTGCCACTCCAGTACTCCTCCAGCCTGGGGACAGATCCTCTTTCAGCCTCATCAGTCCCCTTCTCCCAGAAGTCATCCCCTTGGCTTTCAAAGGTCATCTCTTATCGTTTCTGTGATCGAAGACTGGCACAGTAGTATGCGGTGTCAGGCTGCCAAAAATAAATCAAATTGGCTCCTAGCCAGTGTCATCGTTTGGCTGGTTGCCATGGCATGCTTGGCTGCTACTACCGTGAGGCGTGCCGACCGTGCTACTTTTGTGCAGTGATGTTCATCTGCCTTGAATTTTACTACAATGGCTGTACTGTGTTATCTGTGGATATCTTCCCCGGTGCAAACACAAGCAAAAGGCAAGGGCGTTTCATTTCTATCCAGAAGAGGTTTTTGCCTTCATCTAAGGGCAGAACAAAAAAGACAGGAAGAGGGGAAAGGAATAACTAACCAGACAGAGAAGTGAATGATTTTTAGTGCTTAAATATTTAATGTTTCTGGAGGCGGGGAGAGGCTGGGTGATTGTTCATACCAGTCACTAATTCCCCTGACAGCCCTCAGCTCTCCTTGTTGTTCAGTTCCATGTACTCTACCTGTCTGTTGGTAATAGTTTAGCAAACAGCTTCAAACAACTGTCCTGTATCCAGTATTAGTTGATCTGGAACCCCAGGCATTCCCAGTTGTACAGTAGGGCAGTTTCTAAGCAATCCTCAATGTATCAAAAAGTAGATGGATTCCAACCTGGGTAAGGCAATAAATGAGTCAGTGGGCTTTGTTCAGTGGCAATGAGGGATTGATGTAAGCAGGACAGTCTCTTAGTTCTCTTCACGTCTTTTGGTGGGTGACTTGCATGCCAGGAAAGTGTTCTTTTATCTGAGCATCCTTGCCAAGACTTATGTTTATAGGCTTTCTTGTTATGATCCAACTTTTGCCTCCTTGGTGTTGGCATTAAGCTTAGAGAGGCTCCCTTAGATGCCAACCTACTCAACAGGACAAAATTCAAAAGTGGTAGGAGGGAATTTATACATTACATATGGATGAGGAGGTGAGACTTATTCTAATCTAGGTTGCATTGGCTGAACTCCAGAGAGTCTCCATCAAAGTTACTGGAAAGAGTCTACATTAGCGCAGCTTTGAAGCGAGATCAGCATCCAGCACAGCAGATTATAGAAGAAGATGGGCTACTGTGTGCCTTGTGGGGAGGAGAGGAGGTGAATGTCACACAACGTTAGATTCTCTTTGTACTTTCCCAGGTTTTCAAGTCTCGCCTCCCAATTTGGCTAGCTCTCACATCAAAAGCACTCTCAGATTGTCAGGTAAGAATACAACAAAGCCCAGAAATGTGAAAGAGTAAATTGTGCCTAAGGAAACAAATGGATCTTCTTTTGTTGGGAGATGAAGAATGCTTTCTCCTACTTGATGAAATAGCTTTACAATGGAGCAGTTTCACAGCTGAAATGAAAAATGAGCCAGATGACAATTGCTTTGCATGTAAGGGGGCCAGCAGTTCCCCCAGGACCCTGTATCCTGCAAGGAAGGAGCACTGGGAGGCACCATCTTCTCTTCACTTCCTCAGAGGGAACAAGTCCCTATGGATCCTTTTTCATGGTGTAGAGTTGAATCAGTTCTTTGTTTTCAGTTCAATCAGCATATTGATGGAAGAACAACACTTGCTGCACCTAGGGAGTGCTGGCTATATAAAGATTTGGAAAGGGAGACTGTCTATTGTCATGTACAAGCTAGAAGGTACAGCCTGCACTGTGCAAGAGGATTGCAGTTGTGTAACTGGAATTTTAGTCTTGGCCCATGGGTAGCTGGCATGAGGCATAACACCCTCACTGCCATTCCTGTTTCATGGGAGCTTATCTCTGCTGCTACACCTGGCAGCCAAGGAAAGCAATGCAAATACAGTAGTCTTTCCATGACTGCCCCAGAGGGAACAACGCTAAGCAAGCATGCCAGCATTTTCTTGTCTGTAGTACTACTCCAGCAACAAAGTAAGAATATAAATGCAATTTAGACTACCTGTAGCATGCTGAAAGGTGTCAAAGTACGTGCCTAGTCCTCAGTTGCTTTGAAACTTTTAATCTTTGCATTGTGTCTACGTGGGTATAAGCATTGCAGATGTATTTCACATCCTGCTTTGCATTGGTGCAAATAGCCATGTGAGGGGCAGGATGAGGAAAGTGGAATGTCACGATTTTCCAGAGAACAGGAAACCTACATGCTACCAGCTACAGGCGCAAGATTTCCTTCTCTGTTGCAGTGAAATACTGTCTTTGGTCCCACGTGTGCCACAGGTCTGCTATGTTCTAATGAGATGCAGCTTGCCCTGTATAGGTGGTAACTGCGCTAGTAGGCTAGTGGTGAAGCAGGAGCTGACCGCTTTTAATGAAATCTTACGTGGCACTAAGCATATTTACCGATGACAACGTGTGGGCTGACTCTGGAAAAGGCCTCTTGAGGAGAGCGGGTTAACCACTGTTTTGCAGCAAGGAGGCACCAATTCTTTTGGGACCTCAGTAAGAAATGCATGGACACTCAAGGCTGGTTAACTGGTTTATTTTGTGAAGGATGGAAATTATAGGAAAGGTGGCAGCAATCTTTCATCCCCTCTGATGTTGGGAACCACAGCTGTTGCTGTATCGGCCAAGCCCGTCCTCGTTGATTGTGGCATGCTGCACAGAATTCCTGTTCACGGGGAGGTTGGCCAGCCTCAATCTTCTTCATGTCTTTGTAGTATTCTTCCAACTGAACAAAGCTATTGGTCTTGAACCTGTACAATACTGAACTTTCTAGATGGTATTCCAAGGTTCACTGAGAGTGTTACGCTCTTACACATCTCCATAGGAAGGAGCTCTTACAAGCAGTACGTACAGGTGGTATTTAACGCAGTGCATACTAATGTCACGGTATAAGCTTATGTTGTGTAGTGGTTGCTCCTGCTAGCACATGGCTCTCTATAGCCAAGGCCAATGGTTAAACTCCACCTAGATTTTGCTCAGAATCACTGTCTCCTCGTTACAACGTTTTCCGCAGTGGCCTGCTACAACTGCACTTGAATCATCTTCAGAAAATGCTCAGAAATCCCCACATGGGAGGAAGGCTTTCTGCCATAAATGATAACCAAATTTTCTACTGAGAAGGGCTCAAATAGCAGACCAGTGGACAGAATAGACAGACAGACAATGAAATTTTAGTGGCAGCTGTTTGCTGTAGTTGCCAGCAGTGCTCTGCACCACCACCAGTGTCATCTCTTTACACTAAGATCAAGTAGGCTGAACTTTTCAGATAGAAGCTTGCAGAGTATCAGCTGGGATTTGTGGCTCCAAGGAGCAGTACTTTAAAGGTAGCAGTACTGACTCTCTGGTACAGATGGCTGCCATGTGCAGAGGAAAGGGATTGGGAAAGTTCACCAGGTCAGCATGATCAGATTAGTTAGACGCTCCTGGAGAGCTGTGCAGTGGGTGCATTAATACTAGATTATCAGTGGCAGTGCAGTGATCACTTCCAATCTCTGTGGCAACTCTGTGGACTCTGGCAAGGTGAAGTTGTACTCCCAAGGGTCCATGCAAATAACTTCTAGAAGAACATAGAAACTGCCAAGCTAGGGCAGAACTAATCTCCGTTTATTGTACTTCTTGCAGTGGCTAGCACCAGATACTGCTATGGGCAGATGTGGGGTAAACTTCCTCTCTACTGCTAGGACTCATACCTGTCCTCTGCTGCCTAGGATTTGGTTTAACAGTTAAAGCATGATGTATTGTCTCTTTTGATACTAGTTATAACTGTGGCTTTATATGGCATATATATAAATGCACAATATCAGATTGACTAAGTGTCCACAGCTTCCCCAACTCCAACCAACTGCACAATGGCCGGAAAGTTCAACAGTGGATTGGCCACCATTGCCTTAAATATCTTTCTGTACTTGTGTTATGTCACAGAAAGAGCAAAAGCTTCTGATAGCACTACTTTGTGCCATTGATTATTGTACATAGCATCATATAGTATGCACACATGCATAGAGGCCATAGTACCATAGCTCTAGCTGTTCATCTCTTTCCTGAAGAAAACACAAGCAATGCTTTCATTTGCTTTTTATATGAAATGATTCCCATACTTTTTAGCATCTTTGTCTGCAAGCCCTTTATGAGATGGGGTGACAAACACTGCACACATTAGTCCAGAAAAGGCTGTGCTTGTATACACTTATTTCCAGAAAGGCGGTATTTCTTCTGTTTTGCTCCTCATCCCAGTCCTTATGCACACCAATATCTTTGGTTTTTGAACACAGCTACCCAGTGAGCACTGATGACTGAAATAACATCCAGGCCCATTGTGGACTTGGGAGTTCTCCTCTTTGTAGAAGGCACTGCACAAATATTTTATTCAGCCATATGATGGTCTGTGAGATTGGGCAGTGGCCAGGAGAACTGAGAACCAAAGAAAATGTAGGCAATTACAGGAGGCTTACAAGTCAAGCCACTGGCATCAGCTCTGTGGGATAGGTTCCACCTCCAGTTCTGGACCTCCAAGAGACCTGTGAAAGACCAACTTACACGAGCTCAATTTGAACAGGTCTCTAGCCACAATATATTTCTCAAGACTACATTCATGCTGCAAGCTTGACTTAAAGGAGGGCTTCCTCATTCCCTAGCTTTCCTCTTTGTTGGCGTTGAATGTCTTTCAGGCAGAACGTAGAGGAGATGCTAGATGATAGCATATGGGGGAAAACAGTGATGGAGAGTGCTGCTGTTGTGTGCATAGCTGTTCTCTGAAGGGGAGTCTGGTGTGGTTTTGCAGGTTACTAGAACTGTGACTTTCTTCCTAGTTCTGTATTCCCTGCTAAAGGTTCCCTTTGCATGTTCTTTAGCTCTAAAGGCCTGTACCACATCGAGAGCCTTGGCTTTATCATCACAAAATGAGAATGTGATTGGTGGAAATGTTTCTTTTTTCTTTCTGTGTCCTTAGCTACATCACTGTCAGCATGGGACACTGGAACAGAGATGACAATCGCAGCTGAGGTCCTGGCAGCCAGGACCCTTGTTGGACACCTGCCCTTAGCAGGGCTGCAGAGTAGTCAGGAAAAGAACTATGGAAACCTGGGCAGGGCCCAGAGATGGGAGAAAATGCTCTTCTCCTAATGACAGGAAAAGTGAGACTCAAGGCTTCATGTAAATAAGTCTTAGATAAAGGTCATAAGGTCCCAATTATCCAGTGTTCAAAGGACCACACGCTTCCCAGCTGTACCTTGAGGCAATAGCAAATGAGTCCTCTCTTCATTATGAAAGAAAGCAGAAGGTGGAAGACACTATTCAACCTCTCCATCTTCCTTCAGCAAAACACAGCAATGGGGAATGTTAGTAATGATAACCGGACATTACCTGTAACCTACAGGGCTTAATGAAGAAGAAAATCTCTCTGACACTTGGTAAAGCATCCAAATCCCAATGCTAAAGTGGTGCAGTGCTGCAGAACCATAGCTGACAATGCATTGCACGTACAGGGAAAGGGATGGGAGGACAGGAGTGAGAGCTGTGACCAGTCTGCAGAAGCATTCGCCAGTGCTGCTGACTTTGGCAGAACTGTCTTAGCAGCTGTGAAAAATGTTTCAAAGACCTTACTGGATAACCATTTGAAGAGATGGATGATGGAATAAAGTAAAAGTAATTTAAAGTTGGGGCGGTGGAAAGTACTTTTAAACACCCCTTTGCTGTTCTTAAAGGCTTTGGGCACCCATTGATTTGGAAATGACACAAGCCTCTGAGAGGGAGGTGTGGATGCAAGCTCCTGTGGACTAAGTCCATAACTGCCTAGTTTTTAGATGAGTGTAGGACTCCATCCCCTCACTGGGGGTGGGCTTAGAAATGAAGGAGTATGTATTCCGGCTTGGACACCCTGAGTTACCTGTCCCAAAATTTCTCTTCCAAGCTCCCCTTCTGCCTCACATCTTTTGCAGCCTGTTTGGAGGCAATGCTCCAGCTACAGGGCTGAAATCTAAGCCTCACTAACTTAGGTAAGGCTAGGATTTCACCTGTGATTTCAGCATTAGCATTGTAGGCAATTCAGAGTAATCTTCAGTCATCGGTGCCGAAACAAGGGATATGCCACAGGGGACCAAGCCCTGGGCTGGAGCCTGCCCTGCTGCACTTCAGAAAGACATGCGAGTTGAAGGAGTCTGTGGTCTTTATCTTAGATCTGCTCACAAGTGGTCTGTATGTTTCTTCCCCTGGGAGGGACTCAGTGCAATATTGTAATATTGGTCTTCTGCTTTCCGTTGTGGTCAGAAGGGATGGAAGTTCCCTGTGTTCACAGGGTCTCATCAGAGGGCTGCTGTGAGGTTGTCTTTGGTAGGGCTGCTACAATCTATACAAGCAGCACTTCTGTCTGGCCCTTTGTCTGCATTCACAGTCCATTATTCAACTACTACACCAGGGATCCAGATGGTGAAAGCACAGGGAAAGAAGTAACTTCTTTATTGCCAAACAGTGAGCAGGCATGACTGTCGCCTAGATCTCCTAACCTTGTACCACACCTGCTCGGTCCTGCACCCGTCCCACAGTACAGCTCCTAGGGTTCGGCGTGGACATCCAGGGTGCTGCAGGTTTGCAGGTCAGTGGGGCTGGTGGGTGTTTGAGAGATCCTTCAGCAGTGTGAACGGTTTTGGAACATGCCTTTAATCTTATCTGTGGGGGTGAAAGTACTCTTTGCACAAACCTGTCCCAGTACTGATCTCAAGCCTTTGTTGGGAGACTTCAGTGTCGCCAAACGTGGCGTTGGGCACAGGGATGGAACTTGACCTCTTGTCCATGACACAACCTCTCCCAAACACACCTGAGGCCCAGCAGGAAGGCAGAGGGAAGAAAGGCACAGCACTGCTACTGAGCAGCACTGCTTCTCTGGAGGAACAGCAGACTTCAGTCTCAAGAAATAGTAACTCAGCACTGTTCACTGCACTCAATAAAGAGACACAAAATGAAAAAGAAAACGTTTCTTTGTGCCTCAAGCTAGAAACCTTCTTCATGGCTGAAGCCAAATGACTATGAGAAAGATGGATGGAGTCACTGATTTTTACAGCAGGGAACAAGGAGAAAATTCCAGGCATTCCTAACTGATGTAGCGTGCAACTACTTCTTGTCCTCATTTCTAGCCAATCATATGTATGTGTTTATACCAAACAGAGGAGTCAAGCCTAGTTGCCTTTCAAACCACCTCCATGCAGGGCTTCTGAGTGCTGCTGGGCTGGAATTTTTCTGTAAAACTTCCCCCCCCCCCCCCCCCACGCCCCCCCTCTTTTTTAAAAA
>NW_010972664.1:18896262-18915362 GCF_000737465.1 Haliaeetus leucocephalus
TTGTGGGGTTGAGGTGGGCGAGTTTTTTCTAAAAAATCCCCCCCCCCCCCCCCGAAGGACCCTTTAATTTGTCAAAACCAAACATAGTGTACCAGTACCAGGAATGATGGGATTTGTACATTAAAGTAGTAAGAGAAGTCTTTGCCTGCTTTTAATGTAGCTAGCATGTGAGGGTCAGGTATTCCCTGAATGGGATGAAAGACAAGACGGGCCCATGCCTTACCCTAGGAAGCTGAAATCCAGTGAGCTTTGCAAGCAAGCCATTGGGTTGCTGCATGAAATTTCCCCTGATCCCTCCTGCTGGAGCTGTTCTACTTTGTATAAATTATTTATTATTTGCTGGAGCCAGGATGTGGAGTTTGTTCTCCCCCATTCCAGATGAGTGCCCTCACCACTGGTCTACAGAGTCAATGTTTTCCTCTGGCCCAATGAATATTTAATGATTTATGAAAGTGGAACAGCTCCAGCAGGAGAGGAAGAGTAGGAGAGATGTGTTCATTCACGCGGATATCTCACAACATCGCTCTGCGACCAGCAGGCAAGACCTGAGCCAAGGACCTTTACAGCAAATAAAATCAGGCAGAGGACCAGGGGAGACAACATGAGCGCAGAATGGTGGGATGCCAATTCCTATGCCTCAGTGCAATTTGAGAGCAGTTCTGGCCCGGTGTGTTCATGCCTCAGATAAAGCCCTCTTCTGTGACAGCCATTGTCAAAATGATGGTGCCCAAGCCAAAAGTATGGGCTGTTCCACCTTGGCCAAAAATTTAGAAATTCTGCAGGTAGGAGCTGTGGTGACTCACAGCCTCCGTGGACCCGTGCAGAGCTAGGCTTCATAGCAAATTTTGGCTACTCATGCGATGGCGGAGAAGCAGCTATTGCTTGGCCCCAAAGCCGAGCCAGGGCCGGCTTGGGCTGGCAGCATCAGCAAGGGGACAACCACAGCTGTGCTGAAATGTCCTTTGGTGAGGGAGAGAAGCCTTGTCATCGTAGGCTAGCTCAGCAAAGGCCTCTCTTAGCAAAGGTCTGTCTTAGCACCCCATAAGGGTCATTTTTTTTCCACTGTAGTGGACAGTACTGAAGAGCTTTGACTTTGCCATTGCCAACCCAGACATACCTGCTGCTCCAGGGTGTTAGGTGATGCAACCTGGCCTCGTGCCACCACGGCACGGCTGGCGGTGCATGGGGCTGCCTCGCTGTGCCCCTACAAGGTCTCCCCAGCATTTGCAGGTGCCTCACTGGGTGCCCTCATGTCAAGGCCGAATTCATTACCCGCCTGATTGAACTGTTCTTGTGAAAAGCCAATTAAACTGAGATGGCTACTGTGGGACAGCTGCACCAGTTCGCTTGGCGCAGTGCTCAGAAAGTTCAGAGGCTGGAAAGTCCCTCCCAAAACAGCAGAAGGTTGAGTTCAAAAAAAAAAAAAAAAAAAAATCCCAGATTTTAATTAAAATCAGAATTACTGGTGCTAGCTGCTGCCACCTTTGCAGGGAAGACTGCTGCTGTCAACGAGAGTGCTCGTGAAAGGTTTTCCAGGCAGCTCTCTCCTTCCTCCCTGCTGTGCAGCCCAGCTCACTGAAAATGGCCAGCACCAGGCGCAGGGCTGCCCTACACCCTCCTTTCCCTTAGGGCTGAGCACGTACTGGGCAAGCATCACCGCACCTCTGGTCACAGAGGTTTCTTGGAGTGGAAGAGGCGACTATGCAGTCCGACCTCCCACCTTAAGTCAAGCTGTGGTTTTTCACCTCCCAACCCTTCAGCTTTCTCACAGGCACCCAAGGGATGAGGCGACAGATCGAGGAGGATCTGGCCTTTGCAGTGTAAGCTAGGGAAAGCGTCCAGCTGCCCACCCAGTTTTGCAGGATGGGTGCCGTGAGTCCTGATCTTTCCATCCCTGGAGGGCTACGATTAAGTGGTCCCAGACAGGGGATTTTGGGCAAAAAGGAGGGTTGCTCTGCACCAGCAATGCCACTCTGCATTGTCTCAAAGTGGGCATTTCCCCATAAGTGCTTATAGTTCAAAATGCCTCTTTCTATGTCTGGGCTGTCATAATGCATGTGACGACCTCCTCAAGTTGAAACGAAAAGCAAAGGCCCCCAGGAGCTTCAGTGGGTACAGCATTAAGCCTGAACCGCCTCCTGGAGAGCAGCGGCTGTGTTTCAGTGTCCATTCTGCACAAAACACATTGGGATCCTACATGTGTGCACACCAGCTATGCGTATGGGAAATATTAGTAATAATACGGTGGTGTTGATGTTGCACCTGCTGGGGATGGTTGTGAACAATATGGCTGTGGAACACGTGACAACAGGCACTTAATTCATTTTAGCATCCAATTTGCAGAGCCTTGGTGTATGATGATGGACAGAAACGAAATAATGATCTCTAAATGAAATTTCTCCTTCATTTAAACACAAAACGGGAAGATGGGAAAAGGAAGAAAAAGAGACATTTTATATCCTCTCCTTGATTGTAATTCCCTGCCTTCAGCTAGATCAATATCATTTCTGCTGGAGATGGAGGCTGCCTCTGGTTTCCATGGCAATCTGGTTGTTGGAGGCTTGCAGGCTCCATGAATCCCCAATTTATCAGCCTTCTAGGCTTTAATAATGGAGACCAGCAGTCAGGCAGCTTATGAATGGCACACGTCTTTTGGGCTGGGGGAAGGGAGGCGGGAGCATGGTTTGTAGTAAGGGCTGCAGCAATTTGTTTTCCTGCCACTGACAGCTGAGGGGAGGAGTGGTGCATTAATTCTGGATGCACTGAAGGAATTTCTAGACCTTTTTCCTGCAATTAGGGAAGATTTCCTCCTCTGGCCTCTTTTCCCTGGCCATCTTTGCCGGGGCAGGGGAGGAGAGGAGCCTCACAGCTGGTCCTGTGTGATGAGGTGGGAGTGGTAGATGGAGAACTCAAAGGCTCTAGCACTCTGCACGTTTCCTTCCTCTCCTTAACCCTCTTTATTTCAGGATCAGCAGTGCGTGAATGCCAGCAGTCTGCCACAGTTTTCGGTTCATTTTTATCCCCCTACTGATCCTACCACAATTGCCAGGCTGATCAGCAGAGCTGTAAGATGGGCAAACCTCTGAGGATCTGATGTGTCTATCAAACTTCTGTCACTTGCTGTGCATCTGCCAGGCCTCTCCAAACCCAGACCTCCATCCCCAAAGTGCTGTAAGCTTCAGTCCCTGAATTAATTACTTTGCTAGAAATGTCTTGGCTGCACAGGAATCGCTATCAGTCACTTCAATAAGGCTGCATTTTGCTCATTTGGCCATGATCTACTCAGGGTGTTTCCATTTCTTCTTATCTTTCCTCTGATTTCTCCCCTATGGTCTCACACGGCAGCCACCCTAGAGAGGCTAAAGAATGAATGGATAGGTCTTACCAAGACTTTGTTCTTCTGGCCCCTCACATGCCCTCTGTTTCTAAACCATCCTCCAGAACTTAACCCAGCAAGGGGGAAAAGATGGGTTACACAAAATACTACTGTTGCACGAGATGGGGACATCCTGTGTTCCAGCATGTATGCCAAGAGCAGCTGCCAACTGTTAGATTCCACAGCTGGAAGCAAGTAAAAAACCTCTATATTCAAGCTGTTCAAATCACAAGGTATTTAAGGAATTAAAAAGAGTAGCCTTTCTGGTCTGCAGGACCCATGTGAAATAACAGGGGCAGAGGAGGAGAAAAGTAAAGAACAACTTGTGGGTTATTTCTTCTTAGGTTTTTCTCAGGTGAGGTAATGAAAGCCTTTCTTCTACCTGCCTTCCTGTGATGGTTTGGGGTGAGGTGTGTTGCTGAGATGGCCGCATATCCAGTTTTGGCCTGAAATTAGGACTTTGTGGAACTTCAGAAATCATGGGACTAAGGCATCACACCTATGAAAGTGCTGCTGTGTGCAGAGTGACTGGTTGAGATGGTGGAATGAAGAGCCAAGGTGATTCAGCCTTTGGGGTACACCACAGGCTTTTGTGTGACCACAGCCCAGTTCGTCATACTTTGCTCACTCTAAAATACAGATAAAAGCCTTTGCTTTCTTCACTGGGATGGCACAAGGATTACATACCTCCATGACTGTGAGTTAGGCCATTGTTGGGGTGATGAAGACCAGATAAATACTTGCATTGCTGGCCGCCTGTAGCAATTTGGGAAGGTCACAATGGAGACAGCTCTTGAAGTTCACAATGGTCTGGGATCATCATAAATGTATGATCTGGATATTATAGCCTGTTTTATCTCATATATCCAGTGTAATCTGCATATTGTATCTAAAAAACCCAATACACTACCTTGCTGGAAAGTCAAGCAGTAGATAATGAAGAACTGTCATCTGAATGTCTGCAGAGGCATCTTTGACTTTTCTCTCACACTTTTTGGGGAGATGGAGAGGCTGGTAGGTTGGAACCTCTCCTGAAGGGAGCCTTTCTGCTCCAGCAGGGCAGCTGAGCAACTGATTGGGAATCAGATCAGCTCTGACCCCAGCTGATGGCTGTAAAGACCCTGCGCAAGTCACTTCCCATTTTTCCACTTCAGGCTCCCTGGCCGTAAAGACCGCGGAGCCTTGGCAGGAGTCTGTCGAGGTCAGCACCTTTGATGCTGTTTGGCAGGAGGCCACTCAATACCAGTGAAAAACATCTGCCTCCAAGGCACCCTCATCCAAAAGGGCTCTTCTACCTCCCCTTCAGCTGCTGTACTATGCAGCCTCCCACTTGCCCACCACTTTCTGGTGCAGCAAAGCATCCCCACGGAAGCACCGTGATGGATGCGAGCACCCTGTCCTCCCTGGAGCTGCATTTGCTTGTAGCAGCGACAGTGGCCAAGAGAGAGGCGTTATTAAAGGAGATCTCACTGTCTGAAAACCTAACCACTGTGGTAGGCTTCTTCCAACCCTAGGTGGATTGCAGTTGCCTGGTTATAGCTACTGTACACAGGAGATTTGGGCAAAAAGTGCCGGTAAGAGGCAGGAATAACTGACCAGCCAGCAGTAGGCAGGTCATTTGTCTGAGCCTTCAGGCCTGGCTGCATCCATCAGTGTGGGAAGGAAACGGCAGCGGAAGAAAGAAGGAGAGCCGCTTCTTTCCCATTCTCCAGGAAGCAAAAATATTTGCAACTGTAGCTGTAACAGGGTTAACACCTCAGGTTCACAAGGAACATCCTCCCTTTTCTCTCTCCACCCTCTTCCTCCACCACTCCCATTTCTCTGGAGACCTCACTGCTCCCTCCCATCAGCCAAAGTTGGGGAGTTTCCATGGCAACCCGGCAGCTGGTGTCTAGACACTGTGAAAGATGCTTCGCAATGGAGCTGCGAGCCCGACTCCCCTCAGCACCCCCTCCCCACCGCCGCGCACCCCGAGCATCTCTGCCACCGCTCCCTCCCTTGCCATCCGCTGCACACACGGATGCCGATGCAGGGTGGGATTTCCGTGGTGGTGCTGGGAGAAGAAAGGCACGGGGCAGGAGGAGAGGGAGAGGAAATCCCTAAGCTACTGGCTCTTCAGCCTGACAAAGCGCAAAGGCAGCTGGGGCGACAGAACTGGGGCTGGCTGTCCTCTGAGGATTTAGCAGGATCAGAAAAAGAGGCAGCCGTCCAAGCTTGGACCAAAGTTGTCAGCCATGGGACTGGCAGAAGTTGTTTTTTTTGATCTCTGCTAGAGCAACTGAGATTGGCATACGTGGCGCTGAAACAAAGATGAGGCGGTCCAGGAACAAGAGGCCCAAACTACCATGTATTGTGGCCGTATTCGCCTTTTTGTTTTAACCTTAACAGGCTGCTTTGCCTGCTTCTTTCCTGTAGTTACTGGGCAACTTCCCTGGCCCTCCTGCCTGCTGCTTGCAGTGGGGACGTCCTCCCCACCACCTTGTTGCAGGGTTTGCCAAGGGTATGCAGATCTCCCAGGTGCCAGATGCCCACCAGAACCCCCAGGGCTCCCAGTAACGAGGTGGTACCCTGGGTTTGTCTTTAGCGAGTGAGGGATTCACCAGGGGCTTGGGAGAAATCATGCAAGTCAGTCCCCTGGACCAGATGCAGCCACTCACCTGAAATACCCAATTCCTTCATTTCTCAGTGTTTTACCGGGCAGCATAAGTCTGCCAGTTTTCAGAAGCAGCGAGTGGGGAGGGCGTAGGATTTTAGCGCTGCATATGACGCATTGTAGGGCTGACTGACTGCAATGGGCTAACTTGGATCGGGAAGAGAACTGTATAAGCAACAGCTCTGAACCTGAAGTGCGTCTCGTTTCAGCAGTCTCAGACCTACCATCGTCTGCCTGGAATCGGCTTCTGGCTGGCTAGAAGGACAGATGGATCGGGACAGATGAATCAAGCTGTGAAGCCTGGATCCAAATCTGATCCAAATGTCATTAAAATCAGGAGAGGCTCAGGTCAGGGATTTTAAATGAGGCCTTCCAGTGCTCCTTAGCCTCCAAAAAATGTCTCTAAACAGAGTCATCTCTGGGGCAGTCGAGGTCTGCTTATAATAGGGCAGGAAAACCCAGATTAATATTTTGGAGCAAAGAGGAGACCAGATGAGGCACAGGTTTTCAGTTCCATCTCTGACCAAGCTGTAGTTGGCAGAGGACAGAGGGAGAAAGGAGTGAACATGACAAATGCTACAGAAAGAGCAGCGGCTGAGTAGATCTGGGCAATACTTTAGCGTGAAGGCATGGGAGATTTCTAGCTGCACAATCAATATCAGCAATAATAATGCAAACAGTGGGAAAGCAGCAAAAGCAAAATCCCTGCATCTGTAGTAGAATCCCAGAGTGTTTGTGCAATTTCTCTTCTCTTGGCATCGGCTGTGATAATTTAAAGATCTGCAGTGGAACAGGGACAAAAAGGAAAACAAAACCCAAGCCACCAGCCACAAAAGAAATGATCAGCAGAGAGGTTGCTGCTACTATGGTCATAAGCTGATGTCTGCTCTGATTTAATTAATCTTGGCAAGTCAGATGGGAGCTGGGCAGGTCCCAAGAGACAGTGTTTTACCCGGAAATCCACTCAACCTAATTTCACTAATGTAGGGCAGTGGAGAGACTTGGAGGGGAGCCTGCACGCTTAGCCATTAGAGCACAGTGTAGGCAAAGGCAGCTGGAAGTACCACCATCCAGCAAAACTGCTGCTTGCGTGCCTGCTTCAGCTTTACAGCAACCAGAGCTGCATATGTTCGAGGCGTTTGCTCCGCAGCAGGGCTCACAGACATGACTCTCACCCTTTCCAGGAACTAAACGGAGTGCTGAGGGGCAGGAGCTCTGTAAGACCCTATTTCAGCAAGGGTCTGTAGTTCACTTCCATACCATTCCTCTGCCATGGGCAAGGCAGTTCCCCAGCGGGTACCAGTTGGAGCTGTAGGTATGAAGCACGTCTCTGGTGCAGGTCCTTCAGCTGGGAAGCAAATGCACTTCAGCCTCACCCACCACGAAGCTCTATTGCTTAAGCAATTCTGCAGTCACAGCTTAAGGTTTGTCTGAGGCTGCCCAAAAGGTTTCTCAACTTGGCTGCCCCGTGCAGGGTGCTAGATTGAAGTGAGGTTGGTGGCAGCTCAGCTCACAGATGCCTGCCTCTTTGGCAAAATTATCCCATGCTATAGGATGATTTGGACTGCAGCATAGATTTCAAAGGATTGAAACAAAAGGCAAAGCTGCAAAACAAACTAAAATCTCAAAGCTGGGTCTGGGGGGGACCACAGGATGGGAATAACCAGGAAAAGTGCAAGTGATGACTGATGTGCATTAAAACAACTGTGAGGGTGATGATTGCAAGCACAAACTAGGTGGTTTTTGTTGTTGGTCTTGTTTTGCAGTGGGCTTTTTAGCTTTTTGACCTAGCCATTCCTGCTTTATCTTTGAGGACAGATTTTTATTTTTTTTTTGGCCCCTCCTCAGGCTTCTTTTGCTTCGTATTACAGCTCAGCCTCCTCTCCTGGTCTGTTTCCTCCACACATGCACATGTTGTGTTCTCATTTTGTGAGTTTGGGCCCTTCTTTTTTGCTCTGTAGCTGGAATGCTCTATACAAATGTGTATGTCTCCATTTGGCTTGCTAAAGATGTAGGTGTTCCCAGGCTGAGACTTCTCTTGTCCTAAAGCAGGCATCTGAATAGGTTAGGTTAATAGACTCCTAGAATGTCATGTTTATTTCCACTAATAAGAAAGGGAGCAGAGGGCGAGAAGATCAGCTGTAGATGTCTTTGTGTAGATGTCTGGAGTTAGGCGAGATGTCCATCCACTCCCACTTCAACTTTCCCATTTCATGATCTTGGTGCTGCCCCAGTCCAGGTCCATCTGGAATAAATCACTGCCACCTGCTTGTTCTCTCCCTTGCAAGAGGACACAGGGGACTCTGATCGTGAAGGAGGAGATCTCACAGTGCTGGCATGTTCAGAAGGGAGGCAGCTTTAGACAGATGGAAATTTGGCCACCCAGGATGAAACGCTTTTGTTCCTTGAGCAGGGGACTGAACATTTTGCTTAAATGCCCTGAATTCTCACCTGCTTTTTTGTCACCTTTTACACCTATTCCAACAAAGTGCAAAGTGAGTGTAAAATGCCAAGGCTCTGCAGTTCTGTCTGTATAACTGTATCTGTCCACTACAAACCAACAGGTGTGACAGCCCAGAGTTCAAGGAAGTGGGTAAAAAGCAATGTAAGAAATATCCTCTCTGATGTGTGGAATCCCCAGGATAGCCATTTACTGATCTCCCCAGGGATACCTTGCCCTCCTTTGCTGGGACATTGAAAACTAGGCTGGAGAGAACCCCAGAGAACATACTGCAGAAATAGCCTGCATCAAACAAACCAGTGAAGGGTGAGTCAGATAAACCGTCTCATCTCTCCTCGTGAATCAGAAACTGCTATTAGCTGGCCCTGATGTCAGTAGGGTTGTGCTGCATTGCTCCCATTGCACTGAGAAGCCTCTTCTTTTCACTGCTGTTGTTTAGCAGTGCCACAGCTTGAACTTTATTTTTTGTGCTGAGTTTTTTATCCTTTGTGATATTACTTCTTGCTGAAGTTCATTGTCAAGAGCCTACCACTGTTGGAGCTGGACCCCACTTTTAGCTGCTGATTTAATGTGGGCATCTGTGCAACTTAGCAGTTTGTATGTCTTGGCCAAGGCACTCGGTATCACAGCAGGTATGCAGGACCTCCCAGTGTCTATCACTGCGCCTGCTGCATTATGGGCCCTTCTGTCGTGCTGTCCTGAGGAGGCTGTGGGGACTGCTGGCTACAATCTATGCATATTTTCAGTAGGAAGACACAGAAAGTTTTAAACATAATGAAATACAGTGTCCGGGCTTGTCTGAATCCGCATTACCTATCCTTTGTTGCTCTTCCATCCATCTTGCATTTATGCGTGCAAAAAAACAAATTCTGCCTTACTAGGATCCATCAGAGCCTTATAGCAAAGCATGCTTTGCTGCTGGCTAACGATAGTCTTTTGGCTCCCATTTAGGGGTAGATGTTTGTGCATTAGGATTCTACTCTCGGCTCCATAATTCCATGTGTCTCCTGCTATGAATGCCTTGGAGAAGAGCAGGATTAAAAGGACTCCCCTCCCTCCCCAGTGGACTGTGATCAAGTCATTCAGAAAAATTAACAAAGCTAGGGCAAGTTGGCCTGCTTCGCCTTCCAATGATACTTGCATCCTATTTTAATCAGTAGCCCATTTTGTCTTTGGTTCATGGTTGTAGCTGTACCATATATAGAAGGAGTCCTTGAGTAGCATTCTGTTTAGCTGTTCAGTGTCAAGGGAAAGAAAGTCCACAGATGTTTTTGCTGACAGTGAGTTTGCAGGTGCAGGGGCTCAGGCCATGGGGATGTTTCCACAGACTTTGTCCTTTTGGAAAATCAGCAGTCAGGACTTACTAAGACAAAAAGTATTTGAAGGTCCAGAAGCAGAGCCTTTAATGAAGATGATTCACGTTAGGAAGTTACACACATCTTAAAGGTGATCTTTATGGAAGTGGTGCCTAGGAACATATTTAAAAGCTAGGCTAAAGAGCCGAGGGGGAGAGGGAAGCAGGAATGCAGCACCTACTGCCAGTGTTGGAAGCAAATACAAGTCTGCCATCTGATGGCATTGAATGGACCAGGCCAAAATGCATAAACCGTGTCAGTAAGGAAAGTTTCACATCCCAATTAGCATTCTCACTAATGCTAAACATGAGTGTGAGGATGCTAATCCTTGCAAACTAAACATTGGCATGTGAACATCCATGTTGTTAAGCTGACAGCATGGGCCATGGTGTGATTTTTGAATAGGCCAACTAGCTTTGCCCCTGACAGCTCCCAAACACAGCCACCCTGTTCTGGAGAGTAAGAGTGTTTAGCCGTATGGACGTGAGCTGTGTGGTGCCAGCTGGCCTCGGGGCCAGAGAGCAGTCCCTGGCCCATTTTATTTGCTGGTATAATGTAATGTGATAGCCCATCAGAGAAGCCAGGAACTGTCCAGGGACCCCACAGTCCTCTCTGAATGACCACCGGAGATACAGTGATGCTACGGAGGTATGTCGAGTGCCAGCATTGAGGTATGTGACATACCAATCTTGTGGTCTGTCCCACAGCACCCAGCCCTTCTTTTCCCTGTTTTTTATCCCAAGTCTGGGCTGATGCCACTTGCTTGGCCTCTCCATGGTCTGTGTGTATGTATGTGTGGGAGTCAGTGAGGAACGGGCAGATTTGGTGATGGAGCAGACCAGCCACTACAGTGCACTAAGACCCTTGTGCATTATTCTACCTTACAGCCCTGGGCGAACCATCACCTTCTCCTGTAAAAAGCAATCCACACGGTGCATAGACCTTAGCGGGGTTTCTGAAGGAGGCCCGGGAACATGGTAGCGTACCCTGATGTAAAGATGATGAGAGATGGTCAGCAGGAACTCAGAGACAGTTAAATCTGTCCTGCTGCAATGAAGGAGCATGGTGTCTGGGGCTGGATGACCCCAGCAATAAGATGGCTCCAGCCTGAGAGGTGCTCCTTTTGTTTGCCTTGTCTCTCTCGGCTGCCTCTGCCTTCCCCTCGGTTCTGATCCCCTGTCTAGTTCATCGTTGTGGGATTGCTCCTAGCATTCATTTTAACTTCTCACGTGAACAGTGTGCCAGAACAAAGTGTCTGATGGACATTCAGACCTAGCCTCCCGTTACACTCATTGCTTCCCCCCGGGGCAGCTCTGCCTTCGAAAGGAGAGCCCAGAAAACCAGAGAGACGTGACAACCTCCCGGATAAAGGCTCCCGTTCTTGAAGGCTGGAGACATTTCTCTAGATCTCAGTTTAGCGTAAGAGAAGTCTGAGTTCCAGGTTATAAAATGTTTCCCTCTGGGTCTTGCAAGCTTCAAGTGCGTGTAGGGTTTTCTCTTTGTGAGCTCTTTAAGCCTTGGCTGGGAGGATGCATAGCGGAATTAGGGGGCAACATGCAACAGTGGTTGGCACAGTCAGGGCGTTCGGTAAAAGGGTGCGTGATCTAGCTGATAAGCCAAGAGCTTGATCAGCGCACCTGATGAAATGAATGGTGGTTGCCCGTGACAGCAGCAGCAAGCCAGGCAGCTCCTTCCAGTTGCACGTGCTTTCTGGTGGGGCTGGAGGCGTTTTGTGAGAGCTACACGCTTGCCTGCTGGGCTGAACCCTGACACGTTCTTTCCATGCTGCAGAAATGCCAGGGACTTTGAGAGCTGGGTCACTTTGGGGAGAGAGAAGCCCAAAGCCACGCAGTCCATCATGCGATGGCTGTGTGCACATGCAGGATGCTGTTGCTCATGGCTGACTAACTCTGGACCATCTCTTTCCCCACTAGATGCTGTAGAAGAAACCAAACCTACTGAAAGTGCCCAGCAGGAAGAGGTGAAAGAAGAAGAGAGCAAGGCGGACCAAGAAAATGCCTGAACATTAAGAAATGACTCCCCATTGCCCCTCCCTCCCTCCCCCTATCCTCTATCCTTCCTTCCTACCCCAATCTCGATCTCCCCCCTTCCTGCTCACATCTGTGAGCCTGTCCGTCCCTCTCCCATTCCCAATTAAACCCTTTTTCTCTCTGTGTGGCAAACATTTAAAGAAAAAAAAAAAAAAGCAGGAAAAATCCCAGTCAAACAGTGTGGCTTAAACATTTCTTTGTTTCTTGGTGTTGTTATGGCGAGTTTTTTGGTAATGATGATCCAATCATTTTGGGAAAATTCTTGCACTGTATCAGAGTTCTTTGACCTGGCGCGTGCGTGTGTCTGTCTGCCCACCGCGAGCGCGCTCTCTCTCTCTCCCCCCCCTCTCTCTCTCCTCCAAGTGTGTGTGTGTGCAATGTTACGTTCATCCGAGGAGTCCAGACTTACCGAGTGAGTTAAAACAAAAGAGGAAAAAAGAAATTCCTTTTCTTCCTTTTTCAATGTGATGGAATGAACGAAAGAAAAAAAAAAAAAAAGACCAAACCAAACAAACAAATGAATGAAAAATAATACTAAACCCCAGTTTGTTTTCAGAACTAAAACATCAACAAAAAAATGTGCCAATTAGCGTAACGCTTGGCTCCAGGCTCCTTTTTCAAACTGAACAATAATTATAATAAATGAGAATAATGATCATTAATACCACCGTGTCGCATTTCTATGCTGCCGTACATCCTGCTGGCCTGCGGTCTTTGGTGGGCCGCTTCTTTCGTGGCCCCGCTGTGCTCCTCGGCCACTGGTCAGTGACCGACCGCTCTCCCTGGCACTGCTGAGGGGATTTTTAAGGGAAGCAGGCTTGGATTTTTCAGTGAGGTGTTAGCACCGAATAACATAAGTAATGAATGCAGCCAAATCAGTTTTAGGAAAGGGCAAAATAAGCAGCCCTCTAGGATACCTCTAGGCCCTGATTTGGAGAAGTATGGTGACCTTGGAGGGATGAGCCAGCAGAAGGACCAGCTTTGGTCCATGCTGAAGGTCCGACCCCTGTTGAGGGGTTTACCAAGGGCCATGATGGGACAGGGTCCCGGGGCCTGAGCTCCCCCCGGCAGCGAGGTGATGCTCACCCCATCGGGCTAGAGTTGGAGAAGTCGTTGAGTAGCTTAGCGTGGCCCTCCAAAAACGTTCTGATTGGCAAAGTAAATTGGGCCAGTGCATTGAATAAATAGGCACGTGAGCAGGACAAGGTCTGGTGGTGTAAGAGCCAGTCGACGACACTGAGAAATACCTCACTCCTGCTCCCTGGCAAAACCTGGGATGGTTCACCCAGCTCTAACGAGGGCCAAGGCTTTTAGCTGTTATTCATGGCCTTCCCCTGCAGCCAGCTAAAAGCGTGGCGCAAGGCTGGGCGCCGTGGGCAGAGCACCGATCTCCACCACCGCTTTCCACGGGGTGCGGGATGTTCCCGCGCGCGTCCCAACCGCGCGCCCGCTAGACCCAGCCTGTCCCGGCGGAGGAGCCTGAACAGCCCTCGGGGTCTGCTGCTCTGTTTATGAGCTGCAAGAGCGAACTGCTAAAATACATTCAGTAATAACCGGGCTTCCATAAAAGCCCAGTTATTGCTCTTTCACTGCCCTGATTATTATCATGTGCTTTCCCACCAGCTTGTGCGTGGTTTCCTGGCCACGTTGGCCATGACAGCCAGCGAACCCTGCAGGATTGCCATATGATGCTGCAGGGCCACAATTAAATTGACCTCACAGCAGTAACACCAAAAAGACGGGTCTGCTGACAGCCCCAACGTCCCTTGGTGGCTGATGCTTGGAGTGGCAGCCCCGTGGCCTTCAGAGGGCTGGCTGGCCCTCCCTGCCCTAATCCTTTGTTCTCCTCCATCTCTTTGTTGGAAATAGGGAGAAAAGATGAACAGTGTCTCCTCAGAGATGATTGGTTTGAACGTAGACCGCTCACTGGAAGTGCCATCAAAAACGCATCAGGATTAATTTCCATGTGCTTCCTGGCGTTGTGTAGAAATAAGAGAGAGAGAGAGGGAGGATTTTAAAAAAGAGAGGGAAAGAGAGAGTGGGAGAGAGATTGGACAGAGATTTATAAAAACAGGGATTAGAGAGAGGAGGGGGGGAAAGATTTTCGAGTGGATAGATGGATGATAGGGAGAGAGAGGGGAGTATAGCTAGAGTAAGAAAGATTAGAGTGAAAAAGGTGAGAGAGAGACGGGAAGAAATTAGATAATATGGAGCAATAGATGATTGATAGAGATAGTGAAACGTAGCTAGCTAAAGTAGATTAGACAGACTAAATAGGTAGAAAGATGGGCTGACTGACAGATAGGTATTGTGTCATACTTCATAAACGATATATATGCTAATATTCCCATGTCATGATGGGTGGTAAACCCTGAGACACCTTCCAGCCTGACCTCAATTCAGCAAATGTAGCGCGGACATCAGGCATTGCTTGGACCGTATGTCAGGTCTCACCACCCTGCCCGTTTCTGCCGTGGAAGCGGCAGGGGGGGTGGATGGTGTTTGGGGAGGGAGAGCGCTCTGACGGACACGGGGGGGCCGAGGCGTAGGCAGGAGAGGCGTAGAGTATATGTTTGCTGTTCGTAGCACACGAGGTGCCCAGCCCAGCTCGGACGTTGCAGACGCCCCGTGTCTCTAGCACCGAGTCGAGAGAACTGAGGTTCAGCTCTCAGGATTTGTGGGAGAGGTGTTTGGGAGGAGGCAGGAAGGAGAGAGCACGGTTTTTGTTTAGCCTCATCTCCTGTCATGACCATTTACAAGAGTTTTCTGAAGGACCGTCTTGCCTGTTTCTGCAAAGACCGCGTGGTCTCCCTGCTCTTCTGACTTCAGACCCCAAACTTTTCATCTTGCCTCCACTTTACTATTACTATTTTTAACTTTATACGGAAAACTGCCTCTCATGTCTTCCTGGACATAGGCCTTCCTCCCTCCTCAAAACCCAAACACTTTTCTCTCCCCAGGGATGTTTTATCTTTGTATTTCGCATGTTGCCTCCCCCTTGGCTGATGGTTGGGGCATCGCGCGTGTTTTGTCACCATTCGTAAGAACATACTTTGCCATGTTGCTTAGAGAACAAAGGGTTGGGTTTTGTGTTTTGGTTTTTTCCCCCGCAAAGAGAACGGGATATGTGGTTACCAACTGCAAACCTAAATAATTTAAATACTAATTCCTCTCCCTTGGTTCCAGTTTAAAATGACTAGCTGTAACCAAGCACCCCCCTATCTTTCCTATTGTACCGTGTCCTGATCCTGCCGGAGAGTCAGGGCAAAGAGAGCGTGAGAGAGAGCACACAGACAAATCCTGCCTTGAGCAGGCAGTGGTTTAATGTGTAATACACAAGATTTGTATAGGAAGCTGGGCTGTCTTCAGGGTACAGGAAGAGAGCAGAGAAAAGCATTTGGATTTCCTTGAGTTGCCTCTTCAGCTAGATTTTAAAAGGCTAAAAGGAAACAGTATAAAGGATGCGGCATGGGATGGAAACTGGAAGGAGAACAGGGGTATTTGAGGAATGATTTTTCTAGCAGGATATCAAGTGAGCTAAGCAGCACAAGAGGCAGGAGGTCCCAGAAGTAAAGAGTGGAGCAAAGAGTATCCAGCGGAGTAGTTGGAGCTTTTCTGCTACTCCTGATGCAACAACCAACACGAATTCCCCAGGGAGAATATATCTAATCCTCTCTCCCTGAAGAGGATATAGCTTTGCCTGGAGGTGTCTGTGGTTGTTACTTTATGGATGGAGAGGAAAGGGCATGTCAGAATGACTCACACTGGGAATATGGTGCCTGACCTTACGTACAGAGCTGTGGAAATTCAGAGTCCAAGAGGGGCCTTTTCCATGCCTCTGTAGTAAGATATGCTAGTGATCCACATCAATACTGAATGCTCCTACCAGCTGTAGGCCAGCTCTTGACATTTCACCTCATCTAGACTAAGCCTTGGAAAAGTGTAAAAAAATGCCAACCTAACACCCCCGGTCAATGCAGTAGATCATTCGCATGAATTTGGTCTGCTTTGCAATGCTTGTGGCATCCACAGACTGTCTGCGTTGATGGCATACAAAACCCCACAACCCTTGCAATAGTTGCATCAGCCAAGAAGCTCCACCGTGAGCCACATTCCAAAGGGAGGGGAAGGGCATCCTGCTGAGATCCCTTCAGACCCAGTGTTTTCCAACCCTAAACCCTAATGCAGCCCCGTGAGAGGCCTTAGCTAGAAGGAACTCACCTACGGTGACAACGTAAACACCATTGCTTGGGGAACGTGTTACTCTAAATGAAAGAAGTGGCCATGACTGGATGAGAGGGGTTTAGAAAGAAAGGAAAGAAGAAAGAAAGAAAGAGGGAGTTCCTACCAAACTCTCCCCCGGGAGTTATTTCTTTTTTTTCTGCGGTCTCCGAATGGCAAACTAGAACGTGAGGCTTTTTGTACTGAAGGTTTGGTGTTTGTCATAGGTGTCTTAGGAAGGCAACAGAGCGGCTGTGGTTTGCAGAGATGGAGGGAAGGGTCTGAATCAATGTTTTTGTGGCCCCTCTTGGCTAAGAAGTCCGTTCGGTGGTGACCTGCAGCTCAGCAGTGCAAGGGGGGGGTGGCGGGGGGTCCTCTTCCAGGCCTGTGCTCAGATTCCCTGCTTTTCCGCATTGTCACATTAGCACTTTCACTGGATATTTAGAGCACCTCAGGACTGGTTCTCCTCTCGCTCACACCGGGGTAACTCAGGAGTCGCTCCACTGGAACCAGTGGTGTTAATCTGGTGTGAAAATAATGCGAGAGGAGGATTCAACTCCTCGGGGGGGGATTTTCCAGGTCCCCGAGGGGGAAAAAAAATCAATGGGAGTTACATGTCTAACTGCCACTTGTGCCTGTGAAAGTCTGCCCCTTATCTACCCATATGTATATAGGGTACAGTTTTCAGAATAACCTAAGTGACGTGGGCGCTTGAGAGCACGCATTTCACTGGCTTTCAAAGAGACGTAAGCTCCTAAGGCCCAGATGTTGAAGGATGTCCAAACTCCTCTCTGCAGCGAATTTGGGGTCTCAGGCCTAAAATTCTCCAGTCATTTTCCAAAATGGAACTGAAGATCATGAGTCATTTAGGTGGTCCTGAAAGCGCTACCCTCTATCCATTTTTCAGGGTGTTGATCTCAGGTCATGTGCGAGCCTGCATTCTTACCTACAATGCTTTATTACTACATTCCTCTGTTGAGCAATACTTGGAAGAAGAGGTGAAGGTCGAGATTTGCAGAACAGGCTAGTGACCCCAGTGGCTCACATCTGGAGTGCCCAACTTGAGAGACACCTCACTGGGGCCCAATCCACAGGTCCCCTGTATTCTCTGAACATCAGGATTCATGTATTACACACCCAGAACCACTGGTCACTTCCAAAAAAAAAAAAATCCCTGCCTGAGACCTAGACTACTCTCACAAAAGAAAATCCTAGGTGAACCATTCATCCAATAGCTTGTTTTTTCTGCTCATGCCTGTTCCCAATGAACGAAACACATCCCTGTGCATCACCTAAGCCCTATTTTGAGGAGTTACACTGGCATACAGCTGAAGTAACACAGTAGTAAATCGGGGCCTGAAGAAGGTGGCTACAGCCTAGAGAGTATCAAGAACTGTGACGTGTCTGGAAGCTAATAAGAGCAGAACTTGACGATTAGAGCGGCCCATTTCCGATGCTCTTGTGTGAGGATCTGGAAAGAGTCTCTCACTCATTGTACTTGTGCATTATGAATGTGTCCATCTGCAGAGATCTAATGTACACATATGTCCTGAATATTGTCCTAAGGTTGCAAGCTTCAAAAATGAGCAGAAAACATTCCCGAGAAGTGAGAATAATACAGATGTCTGTATTTGAAAAATTGGTTCAAATAAAGTCTCTCACTTATAGATACGTGTAGTTGTGTGCAATTATTTCTTCCTGGAATAGAAGTTTCTCCCTTGTGTAGGATTTCAATGCTTTTACAAAAATTCTCCTTCCATTCTCCCTTTACCTTCTCAGTCAAGTCCTATTACTGTGGAAAGAAATACTTTCTACTTATTCTGTCCAGGTAAAAACCTATGTTAAAAAGAAAGGGTAAAGTAAAAGGCCTGGTATGTTTTTACTGTTGTTAAATATCTATTGAGGTAGGAGATACAGGCCTGATGCAAGATGTGGTCTCCCCGTGCAAAAGTGCTAGGTATTTATATAATAAGGAACAGACATCACCTGAAAGCAGGCTGAACCAAGGAAAACTGTGCTTCGGCACCATGTATCTGCAATATGTCGACAGCAAAATGCTGGGCCTGGGATGTTGTTCCAAGTAAGGGAATCTGCTTGGGTGTAGAAAGGGTGATGTGGGTCACCATTCAGTAAAGCACTCAGCATGTTTAAGGAAAAGTGAGTACAAAATGGAATACTTTTTTTTTTTTTTACACAATTAGGCAACCTTGTGCAAGTGTATCTAAAGGTATCAAATTCCTCATTGGATTTAAAGCTTCAGTAGTTCACTGGGAAACTCCAGAAGTTTTTGAGATAGGAATATATATTTCAGCACCTAAGAAGTCCCACCAAGTTATTTCCCTCAGTATCAACTTTGTGCCAAGTTCAATGAAATACGAACAGAGCAGCAATTGCTGCCCAGGCTGGGCTTGGCTGCTGACTTAATGCTGTGCTGTATCTGTCAGCAGCTCAAGAGCAGAGCTGAAATCAAGCATTTTTATCACATCTATTCATCCCAGGAAGCTTTGCAACCGCTATTTAGAAATCACTTGCAACTCATCTCTGAAATACAGCAGCTGGCTTAGCAAGGGCCCAGGAAAATTCCTGATGAGGGTCCAAGGAGCTGCCTGGGAAACAGAGCAGACCTCGGCACCTCACATGGATTCTGGACAAAGTGCCAATTTACAAATGAAAATGACACAATTAGATGTCTGTATTCTTGCATGTAATCATCAGTTGCCCCGTAGCTTCTCCAAAAAAGGCGTGGACTCCAGCTTGTATGCAAACAAATATTTAGCATTCAAAATCAAGTGGTTTCAATTAGCCACATCGCTAGATTGTAGGGCTCAACCCTGGCAGACTGGCTTTGCTTCGGTGGGGCAAAACATCTGTAAAGGGGCAGCCAAGGACCTCCCTCCAAGTAAATGGTGCCTTGGGGTAGCAAGGCTGCCTTGCACTCTTTTATCTTTTACACAGCGGGGGGGGGGGGGGGGGGGGGGGGGGG
>NW_010972664.1:18915372-18943472 GCF_000737465.1 Haliaeetus leucocephalus
GGGTGCGGGGGGGGGCCAGGAGGCTGAACGGTTGTGCCACGGCACGTGTGTCAGCTAAAACACTCAGCCTAACGTAAATCTCTGCCAGAGACTTTCTGGCCGGGCACACAAAGCTCGTTGCGCGTGCTTTCCAGTGCCACGCTCTTGCCACTGTGAGCTGGAAATAAACTTTCTGCCTGAATTGTACAGAATGGCCCATGACTCACCTTGGGTGTTCGCCCCCCCATTGCCTCTTGGCCCAGGTGAACTCCCTTCCGATTGCTGCTTACGTTCATGGACTGCACCGCCAGCCTTTCCCTAGCCTCTGTGAGACGTGAGTGATGTGTTTCCAATTCCCGTGGTGGTCCCCTGGCTTAGCTGCGAATATGCAGAGGAGACCTCCTCTCCTTGGGGAAACCCCAACAGGAGCGTCAGGTTTTCCTGGGTTTTGACAATGCCAACAGCTTCACGGCAGACTTGCCACCTTCGTTGCCCTACTGAGGTCACTGGCAAAAGACCAGTGTTTCTCATACTATCACTCAGATTTCTAAAAGTCTGCTATCCTTTACCCAGCAGGCAGCATGAAGCACCCTGTAAGAGACCTTTACGATCTCCTAATCTGCTACACTCTGCCCTGTTTTACCATTGTACGCAGAGCTGGCGTCCAGTCCAGTCTGCTGCTCTCTGAAGATGAGCAGAAAAAGCCAGACAAAGGAAATTATGCACTTCTGTACCTAAGATCACTTTTGTTTATTAAAAATGAAATCATTTTTCTCCATGTAGGGCCACTTTTGTTTATTAAAGAGGAAATAACTTTCATTTAGCTTGGCAGGGAACGCTGAACATGAATAATAAGAGAGGCAAGGAAGTAAAAGCCCATTTCTCTCAGAGGAACACCGCTGATTGTAGCTGAGCAGCAGGGTTTGCAGAAAGGTGGTAGCTTGTACGAAACAGACTGCCATAGCTGCGGAAAAGGTCTTGGGGTACTTCAGGCTCTGTAAATGCACCAGCCTGCAACCCAAACTACAAGCTGGGTACAGGTAGAAAAGCAACGCTTCGTGCTTAATTTAATTATGGTAGTTGATTAAGCAGGTTAGGAGTAAAATGTAATTAGCACTTCAGGGGCAACAGGTGGATGCTAAGCCAAGAGAGAGGTAAGATTCATTATCTGTGGTGGGAGAGAGGAAGGGTGGTATAGGTCATCACTGGCTGGATGACAAGGAGGAGTTAATTGGGGTGAACTGAAAACTGCTGGTGAGGTCTCTCTTTACTGAGCCCATCATTATGCTTTTTTTTTTCAGTCTTGAGATGGTCTTCTGAAGGGTTTTGTGGCAATCTTCAGGACCCTGACCCAGAGAGGGAAAAACAGTTTCTCTCATTGGAGGAGAGGTCTAATGGAGAAGGTTCAATTTTTCCCCTCTACACTGGTATGCCCATCCTTGGCCATTTACCTACAGTCAGTCAGTCTGTGGTTTAAGTTTTGATGAGCCTCATTCAACTCCTGTCTGTGCAGCAGCTCATGTTTAAGTACAGGGACAATTTCGCTGTGGAGCTTGCCCAGGGTCTGGAAAGGGTCTCTTTCATTCTGAGGCAGACCTGAGCGACTTAGGAACAACACAGCAAAAGCTAAAATTTGATGGTGGCCTAAGGGGGTGCTGGTGCCTAACAGGGGAGACACTGGTGGCTTTGCATGTGAAGGACCAATGTTCCTGGAAGCCATGGAGAAGAAATCCATGAGGAGCAGCCCTGTGAGGGATGACGGGTCACCTCCTCTAGAAGACCAAACGACAATTCCTGGTTGAAGGCCAGCACCTGGCAAAGGGGTGAGCAGTTTCTGAGCACTGGCACTTTGCCTTCCTGACCTCACCGCTTCTCAGTAGCAAAGAGAGAGGAGACCTACAGCCGTGGGTTGCTGCCCCCAGGCTCCTCTCCATTCATGACAGCCAAGCCTTGTGCCAGGCACCCCACAGGGCATCTTTGAGTGTTGGGGCTGGAAGAGCAGCCTGTGATGCAGGGCGCATAGACTTAAAAGACCTCGTACACTGACTGGTCCCTAGGGAAAAAACCCAAAGACCCCGGGGACATCACCATCCCATCTCATGTCTGAGGGGAGGGTGATGGAGGCTCGCTTGCCACTGTGAGAGACTGAAGGAGTTAATGTCTCAAACATTGTGGTGGGGCAAGTTCGGATTAATGACTAACTCTGCCTAGCAAGGACCCCAGGTGAAAAGAAGCCAATCAGCACCCCTCGGCAACAGGAGGGTGCCCAGCTCCCCGCTCTGATGTTCTGAACAGGGCACCTCACCATGCATGGCGAGAGATCACGTCTGCAGGGAAGGGGAAGTTACTCCCCAAATGACCCCCCAAGCTCATCGGTCCAAAGGCTACCTAATTAGCCTAATGAGTTTGAGTGCCCATCTGAAGGAGGGGCAGGGATGATAAAAGGACACAAACCAAAGCCCCAGGTGTGCAAGCCCACTGGAACTGGACCCCTTGGCTGACTGAACCAACGCTGGACCCAGGACTGGTGAAATCTTTCTCTTCTCCCTCTCTCTATCTTGTTTCTCTCTTTTTTCCTTTTCCTTAATCCCTACACCTCATCCCTTTAGACATAAACTGTTGACTAAGTCTGGGGCTAGGAGTGGATCCAGCTGCCCCTAGGCTCCGCATTGAGGAGTTTAGAAAGCAAGGGGGTCTGCTCTGAACCTCGTGACTCAACGGGAGGGATCTCCTATTGTCTTCCCTGAACTGATTCCCAAATAAGCAAGGTCTGTAGTATACGTTTGGTGATGTATGGTCAGCACATGTTACACAGTTTACTGATATAGTTTCATGCCAGTTTTTGTTGTGAGCACACCAGTTCTGGTGGTGAGCAGGCCAATTCTTGGTGTGAGCAAATAAAAATTGAGTTTCGTGAGTTAAAGGATCCCCGGTGTCGTTTCACCTTAACCCTGACCTGGGAATCGGCAAACCTGCGTCATCGTCCTGAGAAATTGGGACGCGGGAGCCGCCGTGGAGCACCGGCGCGCGGGCTGCAGTGGGATGCCGGTGGCCGGGGAGGTCTGGCTCTACGTCGCCGCAGCGGGACGGCCGTGCCGCCGGGCTGTTGGCGTTCCCTGCCTCCCAGCCCCTCGCCAGCGGAGACCCCATTAATAAGGCTTTCCAGCCTGTCACTTCCACGCTGAATCCTTTGAAAGCCGCGCTCCTCTGGGCCCATTAGAGGGAGGAACTGTCTCTGCTGAAACATATGGGGCTGTCAGGCTCTGTCTGGTTGTTGCTCTGAAAGCCGCCGCTGCTCTAGCTGTTTGCTGATGCGGGGGCGGGGGGGAAAAGTCATCTCGAGGAGGCTGTGATGAGGATGGAGGCTTGGTAAGGGGCTGGGGAAAGCTGGGAGGTGAACTGGGAGGGATGCTGGTAAACAGTGTGCCAGTAGGTGATGGGCTGCTGTAGGAGGACATTGGGTTAAAAGCCAGCCAAAGGGCTGCCAGGCAGCTTGGGGGTCGTCTGGCATGCTATGGGGGTGACAGTGGGAAGAGGTACCTCTGAGGACAACTGGCGTAAGCTGGGTGGTGAATATTGGGTAGGTATATAGGGGCAAGCTGCGGCAGCAGAAGACACGGCAGACGGCGGAGATGTTTGGGCTTGTCTGGGGAAGGAGAGGATGGCAGCAGTGCCGGGTGGCTCTATGGGGACGGTGCAAAAGGGGGGGCTTTGGAAAGCATCATGAGGTCGCAGCAGCCTGGAAGTTGCTAGGTGCATTCCTGACATCGCCTGAATGCCGCTGGAGTTTCTCATTAACCAGCGCACCCGCCCCCCCCCCAGCTCCATTTGCAGAGGCTGAAGAGGATTTAATGGAGTCCCTTGACTTTTTCCTCTGAAATATTCATAGGTTTTAGCAGTCCATTTCATGCTCACCTCCTCCTCCATTAGAGAGCATCGAAGAGGGACTGGGTGGAAAAGTACGCTGCCGTGGAGCCGGGAAGACAGATAAAAGGACCTGTGGCTCTGACCAGAGGCTGCTGGGAAGCAATCCGCTCCCGGGCTGCTCCCTGTCCCTCTCACCAGGCCCGCAAAATGACTCAAAATGAGCCCTGGGCAGCATGCACAGGGAGGTGATTAATACAGTGGGAAAGGAAGGAAACCAATTAAGCGGAGAGCGCTGTCTGGAGTTGCTGCCCCCCACCCCTGTCACACACATACACCCCACGTCTGTCTCCCTGCCCGTCTTCATAATATGCAAGGCCAGGAGCTCTGTAAGAATCGCACAGGCTGATGAAAAATGCCTGGAGGCAATTAGTTTCCTCCTTGCCTCAGCACTAATGCTGTGCTAGGATACAGGGCAAGTCCAGAGCTTCGATGAGATGGTGCAGAAGCATGTTGGATTTTTGGATGCCCTGTCTGCAGTATCTGACACAGGAAGGAGACGTTGGGAAGTGTGGAGAAAGGGTGTAATAAATAGTGCCATTGCACTCTGCTGTATGAAATGTCCCAAAAGATCAGAGCCAGGTGGGATCTCAGAGCATCATCTGCATCGTCCCCGCCTTGCACAAAACAGGAGCAACTGGACTTGTGGCACATCCCACCATGATATAAAATAGATCCTTCTGAGGTATACTCATTTCCATTTTCTGGTTTTTTTTTCTCTCCAGTTTGACATTTTCCAAACCTGTTAGGTACTAAACCAGGGCACTAATAGTCTAACTAACTGATATGTCTCCACCAAAGTCCCAGAACCAAATATCTCTGAGATTTTGGGGGTGGGGAAAGGTGCAACTCTCTGGTCCAGATTCAAACCTCTTTTGAAGCAGCCACACTCCTAAAGCTTGCAGCGTAAAGTCCCAAGTAAGTTTTTAGGAAGGACTCCAGGGACTACAGTAAGACATGGATAGTGCCTGCACCAGTGCTACCACAGCAAAAACTACAAGAGGGGCTCCCAAGTCCGCTTGGCTTCTCTCTGCATTAGTACTTGGAGAAATCAAAAGAGAAAAATCTTCATGTTAATGAGTTGTTCACTCTGGCTGACACAGACAGAAAGCAGGATTATAAATGTACAAATTCCCGTGGTTCCTCCCTGCTGGATTAAAAACCAGAACAAAGTCACAAATGCAACAGCACCTATTTATTCTTACTGTCAAACCACTTGTCAGGCTGCTTCCCCTTCCCACCCATACACACACACATGCGTGTGTGCGCCCCGGGAATCAGCTGTTTATGTAAGTATTTGCAGGATGTTCCACATCTCCCTGAAATGATAATCAACGTGCCCAGAATCAGCTTAATTACTAAGCATTCATCATACGCCCACAGGCTCTTCCACGGCAGCTCCATACAGCATCTCTATGAATGAGTCTGCATGTTTTTTCTCCTCTGCCAAGCACTGCTCATGATCAAGAGCTCGAGCCCTTACATCTGAGCTGTTGGCTTGTCTGGTTGTTTATTTATTTCCAGGCAGGGAGAGAGAAGTTTGTAAAGCAGCGGCAGTGCACAAACAGACACAGAGAGCGTCTCAGGGTGAGACTTGGCTATCTATACCTTTTTGCAGCCCTGTCTCCATGCAGGATAGAGGCATGAATGATCCCAGTTTTAAAAAAGCCAGATCAGAGGTTTAAATGTGCCAGGGCTGTAGTCTGGCAATTAACTCTCTGTAGAAAAGACACAAATCAAGAGTCTAAGTACCGAGAAGTGTGAAACTATATGAAGTTTTGCTTTCCATGGGTTGCACCCTGACACATATAGGTGCTTAGCAGATAGGCACTTGCAAAAGAACCGAACTGCTTGGTTTAGCTGAGGCAGACGGAAAACACATGGCTGAGGTAAGAAAGCAATCTCGGTGGTAGCAAAGCACATCTCCTGTAAGAAAGAGCACCACTCCTGGCTCTTCAGAACTTCTCTGAAGGATCTTCTGCACTGAGGCTGTGGGTATCTGCAAAAATCACGGTCATGCCTTAACTTTCTATCAGTGCACTTTCTATCATCAGCCCTACAGCAAACAATCCCTCATGTAATTTCTCAGGTGATTTCACAGAGGTACTAAGCAAAGGTGGAAGGAAGAAAGATTTGGGGTCCCCCTCATTGTTCTGTAGTTACCATCTGCCCCTGTTAGCCTGACAAGGTTTGGACTCTTCACGCAACTGTAGCTGTCTTAATTTCCTTCCCTGTGGCATTGCACTAGCAAAACCCACATGATGATCCTATCACAATATTATACAGACTGGAAGCATTTAAGGCCATTAAGGTCACACTTCTCTAGTTTATTGCTTTCTTGTGGAGCTTGGGGACCACAAAGCCCAGAAGCAAGGAACCCTTTTCTGTCTCTACTGTGCTTGCCATCACATGGCAAGAAGTCTCCCTTCATTTAAAATACAAATCCTGGTGTCAGATGTGCCCTGAAACAGAGACATAATCAAAACGGCATTTTGATCTGAGGCAAGGGGGAAGCTCACAAACACAGGTTCGCTTCTCCACCCAGGCACGTTTACACACAGGAGGTGTGACTTTTCCTCTCTGTTCATACAGGAAAATTCTAAAATGGCCAGAAACCATCTTGCCAAATCTTCCCCATCCCAATTTATTAGCTATTCAAGACCCTTCGTATCAACAGGCCATTGCTCACACAGGCACTTGGCTGTTGCCATCACAAGTAAATAAGATGCTCCAGCAGCGTCTGGGTGCCCAAATGGCTGGCCAGCTCTAGCCGTTCAAATTTGGTGTTAGCAACGCCAAGACTAAAGGACTGTCTCATATCGCTGGTGATGCCTCCAGACCGCAGAAGTCTGCCAGCCTTAGCATCACAGTATTTCTAGGACGCTGTACCCAGCAGCTGTCAGTACTCTAACAATATTATCCTCGCAAAGCCTGGAGCGCCATGCGAAGGATGATTACTACAACACAGGGCTGTGAAGGCTTAGACCCTCAAGACATTTTGTGATACCTACCTCCCGGTTGTGCAGCAGGGCTCTGCTGCTTGCCCAGGGGCGCGGGAAGAGGCTGTGGCAGAGCGCACAACTGAGCTCATCTCTCAGAATTTCGTGCGGATCAGATCAAGAACTACTCTGCTCCGAAGTATTTCTTCTGCAGGGAAGAGGATGGGAATAAAACATACCTTTAAGCCTTGTTAAAAATACATCCCGTGAAGACAGCTGTCTTCTAAGGGTAAAAGCGTCTCCAGGGATGATCTCTGGGGAATGCCTCTGTAAGCAAAACACCCAGCAGGGAAAAGGCTTCTCGGGACCGTCTCTGTAGGTGAACGCTCTGCTAAGTGAAATGCCTCGGGAGAGCACGTACCCGCGCAGTGCGCTGCCTGCCTCTGTCTTTCCCCAAATAGTGCTTCCCATCCTTGCGGCTCTGCATAAGCCTGCTGTAGTCACAGAAAAGTCTGCACATGTATGCTAAGGCTTTCTTTTAGTTCATCTTTATTAAGCTCATAAGATCGAATTTTGAACTAGAAACACCTTCTTAGCTCACTCGGCTGCTCATCGGTAACTGCTGTGCGCCAGCTGAGCTGTGCCCAGAGCCCCAGCACTGCACGTGGGCATGGGCCTCCGCTTGCAAACAAGCACCATCAGCCACCCCTTATGCTTTTTTTAATATTCAGGTTTAAATGCCACTGTCATTCAACGGGCAGTACAGCGGCGGCCACCTGAACTGGGCAGCCTTTGCCACGTAGTGACACGGTAGCTGGTGCGATAAGGAAAGAGAATGAGGATTTTAGGAGGCCTTGGCATAAGGAAGGCAAAGCACTGCTGAATCAGTGACTGGGGGTGCACCCTTTGCACTGTGCCAGGGAAGAAGGGAGTCGGGGCGGCAGGACCCCAGTTCAGCCACAGCAAAGCATCCCTGTGCTGCTCAAAACAGATCTAGCCCTGCTATCTGCTGCTGTTGAGACTGCTGGAGGGGAAAATTAGATTTGCCTTTTGTTCAGCAAGCCTCACGGAAAGCCTCAGTTCAGCGGCTGGTCGAAAAGCAGAACCCGCTCATGGTACATGTGCTTGGGTATTGGCTCAGTTGAGAGGGACCCTGAGGGTTGTAGCTTCTCCTCTGTCTGCTGGCTCTGACAGCTCATGCTGGGGTAGAGGTGCTGTGTCCCCACCACAGAGACACCAGCCTCCCTCGACAGCTATCCCTGCTGCCCTGCTTGTGGTGGAGAAAGCCATACTTTTAAAGGATGGCGGAGATCCTTGGGATCCGTCCTTTGCTAAACCAGGCTCAAGACCCATGGTGCATGCGTGTATTTCCTTCACTGACTGCGGATGCCTCCCAGATACACCCTGCCCTGGTCCCATTTTCATCCCACCAGAGAATGTCATGGCACATCCTGGCGACACGCAGCTAAAGAAGGGGGCAGACTGCCCTCCTCCTTTCCTCACGTTAACCTTACTGTATTCTGGCTGGTCTCCTCAAGGGCAACTCCTGTAACATTTTCTGTCTGAAAGGCACTGATGCTGGAGCAGCTTTTAAATTTATGTTCCCATAAAATATTTTTTCCATGAAACATTTTTTTCATAAGCCGTGGGACAGATTGGAATCTGACAGGTTCAGCTGTCACTGGATGAAGGGAAGAGCAGAAGCGACAAGAAATTTTTAGGAGAACTATATTAAACTTTGTGTAGGATTTGGATTTAGTAGTAACAGCAAAGTGAAATTTGAGCTGATATTCCATTATCCTGTTTGCAGTACACTCTAATAGCATCTCCATTCATAAAACAGTTCAGCTCCTGTCCTTTAGTGTTATCTATTTGTTTTGCTCTAGAGCAGTTTTCAACATGCAATGGATTTGCCTTCCTACATATTTGTGTGTATAGGAAAGGGACAACACCTTTCCAGGCTGTGAACTCTTGGTCAGCTGTGTTTCTCTTCCCATCTTCTGGACTAGTAGAGGGCAATGTGAGCAGAGAGGCAACGAAAAGAGAGAAAACACAAAAGGCTGGGCTAGGAAAGGGCGGGGGCTGGGGAGGGAAACTCATTTTCTGTTTCCACCTGAGCAGGTCCCAGTGACCCATTACAAGTGCGTGACTTGCCTGGTTTTGCAGAAATCACGGTATGCAGTCTCACCGGAGGGTTGCAACGCCTCTCCCACTAAGCCTGGCTTGAACTAGAAATCCTTTGTTCTCTTCGGCTCTGCCCTCGCTCCTAGAGTCAGGCTGTACAGCCGGCACCCAGGCAACTGCGGAGCATCTGCCTGCGCACCGGGAGGGATGAGCTTCCAGCCCATCGCAAGCAGAGGTGCGGTGTTCTTGTTGCACTCATTCCTGAAAATTTCATCCCTCCTTCTTGGAAATTATAATAACGGGCCTCACGCTTTACTGATATTTTCTTAGCACCTCTGCAAGGTGAATGCAAAGCTCTATCAAATCCCAAGAGTATCACTTTACCCCTGCTTTCCGGTGGCATAATAGATAAATCACCCTTTACAGTGAGTTCAGCCTGATTTGTCTCCCTTCTCTACTCCCTTCCTATCAGATACTGCTGCACCTCAACCTCCTTCCCTGTCTCCCAGCTCCTGCAAGACGTGCAGCTACTTATAGACAGCCTCTTTCTACACCACTGTTAAGTTACTAAGCAGCTGAGATAAAAGGTTTCCACCTTCATAAATAATCAATGGGGGCCAAATGGTTCGTGCTTGCTCAACAAAATCATGCACTAGAAACAGAAATGGAAGAGACAAACACTAACCCTGCAAGGAAATTAACTACCTAATGCCAATAAAGGTGGAAAGGAGATTTGAATAATAGAGAAGCAAGAGAATAAGAGTTGAAAACAAGGGAGCTGAGCACCCATCAAACGCTTCCCTAGGTAGCCATACTTCTTTTATCTGTTCATAAAGTGTCTGGAGACTGGCTTCGATTTTAGCTAATTTGCTTATTACAAGGAAATTATTAGAGCAGCCTGGTAAGAGCAGCCTGGTACCTGCCAGCACGCTCCAGCCCCTGGGTGAGACTCAGCCTCTGCCATTCTGTCCCGCTCGGCCTCTGATGGGTTAGCCTATGGTCATTTGTTGGCGCTGGAGGGATGTAGACGTGCAACCAGCATCAGCTGGACCAGTGAGCCCAGCGCCAGGGGTCCTGCTGCAGGCGCAGGGTGCGGACCGAGCAATCACAGCCCAGGTAGCTCTTCTCAAGGGCTACGTCTCCTGTACAAAGCGCAGCCCAGCCAAACGGCTGTCCCGTGAATTAAATTTCTAGGGCAAGATTGCCTTTATGGGACAGCATGACTTCAAGGCTCCAGTGTAGATGCCACACGTTATACCTGTCCTTTGTGGCACCTGTCAAGCACAGAGTCCCATCACTGTATGATATGGGTGACTCCCTCCTGTTTGATAGGTTCTATGTATAATAACTCAGATGTAGGAGAGGAGCTTGCTAGCCAGCACAGCGGACTCATTGGTGTCAGTATATCAATGCTGATTTTCACCACATGGGTATCTGGCTCTTAGAGGAGGTGTCTGCTCCTAGAACCAAAATTGCACAGTAATCACAGTAATCTTTTCAGGTGACAGAGCTGTTGGGTGAGCAAAAAATAGTGCCATCATGGTGTTTCTCTTGGAGTTATCCACAAGCATTGGTAACAAGCGTATATGGAAAAAAACCCCAACCCCCCTCATGCCTGATTCTCCACCGAGTAACCTCTCACACCAAGCTGGTGCCATCCTTTTGAAGCGAAGCTAAAGCCAGTGCAATGAGTCAGGTCTGGCACAGTTACCTCAGGAGGTGCCAATAAGGACTTTAGGCAGCTACTAGTCTATCTCTGGTATGAATCCCTACTGTTTGTAAGCATTGGACAGAAACTGCTACCACAGCAAGAGTCCCAGCACAGTCCCATGCTGTAGGCTTCCCAATCCCTAAATTACTGCATTGCTTTGACTGGCTGAAGGCACAGACCCAGGCCGGGCTGTCAAGCTTTGGTCCTCGGTCACGGGTGACCCTGGAGCGGGCACCAGGTGCAGAAGGACGCACGGAGCGGTGCACGGGCTCCCTCCCCACGACACGTGCCTCTTCCCACCTTTGACAAGCTCATGTCTGTTAGGGCAAGAGGGTACAAGGCTAAAAACCAACCACATGTCACAGACACAGAGCGGGAGAACACAACGGTGTTGCCAGTGTTTTGGTGGTGGACAGGGACAGAGTTCAGCAGTTCATTGAGTGAAATTGCCCAGCTGGCTGAGGAAGGGGACTATTCCCTCTGGTATGCAAGCAAAAACCATCTTAGACAGCTGCTGTCCTTGTGTCCCAAGCCAAAACCTCCCTGACCCTAACTGTGATAGGGCCACCCCAGTTTCTCAGACTGTCGTGTGAAGCTGAGCAAAATGTCAGTTTTTGGCCGCCGGAGTAGTGATGACTTCCTACTCCCGTTCACCTTCGCTGCAGACAGAAATTGTTTGTTGCAGGTACAAATTTAAAAAAGTGGGAGGGAGGATAGCATCAAAGCAAATTCACCCTCCTGCTCTGAATAAATGTTTTGTCAGTTCTAGTATTTATATAAGAGCAAGGGGATCACTAAAGGGCAGGGAGGGAGAGCTCTGAGGATACAGAGAGAGAGCAAGGGAGTGTGCAGGAGCACTGAATTCCTTGGGAGATAAAGTTTCATTGCTACCAAGTTAATCTCCTGAGCTTCTCATTGCAATTTTGTCTCACTCAGTGCCTCTTGAAATGAGTTTCCATTTGTCTGTCTGGTGCTAATTTTCCCTCATTTGCCGCATCGCAGCCATCATTAGAGGTACAAAGTGCCTCCATTGTCTTTTTTTTCCCTTTCTTCAGTCACTCTCCTTAGTGCCTCTTGGTTTGTTAACTCTGCTATCACTCAGTTGCAATCGGCTCCTGTTAGTCTGACCTGGCTGCCTCAGGATGCCCTGTCCCTCCGCTGCCTGGGGCAGGGGGCCAGGGAGGTGCTTTAGAGCAGTCGCAAACCTTTATTTGCAAGTGTTACAGCCCCTTCCCAGAGATGTTTGGTCTCTTTCCTTATTTCCATTTCAATTAGCTAACGGGGTAACAAGAGCAGAGCAGGAAGGTTTCGGACAGCGTTGCAAATGCCCTCTGAGCTTGTGGTCCTTGCCCTCACGCTGGTTCAGGGTTCACTTGGAGCCAGGAGCAGGCTCTCAGCTGCTGGCCCCTTACAAAGACACGCTCATTTGTGCCCCCCCCGGGGAAGTAAATCCTTCTCCGCAGCCAGCGGCACAAATTCCCGTGTCTTCTCCACAGCCTTTGGGTCCCTAAGCACACCAAGAGGTGCAGCTCCCTAGAGAGATGCCCCTCCACATCACCCTCAAGGAGACAGCAGCCCAAGGCCACGCTTCGCAGCCGTTCCTCCCGCAGCCGCTTGCTGCCAGATCACTTGGCAGGAAAAGGCCTGACTGGGCTCAGGCATACGATCACATTTCTGTCCTGCTAACAGAGCACACAGCGCGGCTTATGCTGATGGGTACCGGGGCTGTGTCAGCTGGAACCCCATCCTGCAGCGTGGGAGGCTTGCCCTGATGCCTGTCAACAGCTCTACTGTGCCAACCGCCGCCCCGGAAAAAAAACCTTGCAGAAGAGCAATGCACCACTACCAGCAAGAGCAACTTGCTTCAAGATCATGGTACCGTGCTCGTTCCCACCGTGTGCCATGGATGGAAACAGCAGCACTGCTCCCTGCTCTGCCTCAGCCGTGTTGGGGTACTAGAGGTGCTCTCACTAGCAGATGCCTTCAGCAACGAACCTCTGGACGTCTTTTAGTTTCTGTGCCGTGGAGGAGAGCTTTGATCGGTGGCAGGAGGCTGTGCTGAAGGTGTGTGCAAGGCTCTGTGGTGGAAGGAAGACCTCAGGCTGGGTAAAGCAACATTCATGGAAAGACACGGTGAGCGCAGCCCTTCCTTCACAAGGCAGACAACACACAAGCACTGGTTTGGGAGGGGGGTTGTATTGGCTCTGCCAAGCAAACCAGTAAGGTCAGCAGCCAGCGAGATGATCTGGGAGAGGTTCTCCACAGCTGGAGAAGTTCTCAGGCCACTCTACAAATGGGTGACGGACCCATAGGCAGGCACGGCAGCCTTTATTTGAGAAGGCTTCCCAAACCATATTGCAGAGAGGATGCACAGCCTTATTTCAAGCTTGCCATCAGCTCATGGGTGCTCTGACCGAATGCGTTTTCCACGACTTGTGCCAACTGAAGCCACTTTAAGTGAGCAGTATGTCCCTGAGGCAGAGCTCCTCCAGTAATGATAGTTGTGCCACCCTTTTATATCCAGAGACCCAGCTGCCGCCTTGTATGACCTGGCCTTTGCTGTTACTCGTGGCAGGCTCTGGCACCTCTAGGAGCTCTTCGTGTGCTGCCTGCTGGATGGCATTGGAAGGGTGCTGGCTGCCAAACAGCCAGGTGGAAGCAGTGTTCCCACCGTCAGCCTTGAAGAGGACCTCCTGCTTCTCTGCCAGGATCCTTGGTGGTTCCTCTGCCCCTACATGACAATGAGAGAACGAGGGTTCGGAGATGGCGTATGGCTGGGTGGGAGGGGATGGGGGAAGACCTGCTGGAGTCAGAGCTTCTCCCCGCGGCCGTTTCAGCTTGCTTGCTTGCCACGTGTTCACTTGCCCAGGGAATGGGGAGGGATGGGTGGCAAGGAGTACCCCTGCAGAGTCTTTGGTGCAAGGTCCTTGCTTTCTGTGCTGCCATATCCCTCAGCCTGAAAGCAAAATAACTTCTCTCATAACGGCACGCATCTTTGAATCCTGACTCTGCCACTTGCCTGCAGTGGGGATTAGACCATTATTCCCCATGAAAATTTCAATGCTAGACAAAGTGCACGGCTTCAGTGCTGGGAGGGGAACCCAACAGAACTGCAGGGCAAAAATAAAACCCAACGCAATTCAGGTATCTACAGGAAACAAGCCTGCACGACTATTAGAGCTACCTGTGATCACACAGGGCTGAATGCAGGGCCAGGACTGGAAGCCAGGTGCACTGTGAGGGACTGAAGCTCTGCTGGATTCCCTCACTCGTGTCAAGTGCCTTGTGCATCCCCACTGCCCCTCTGTCTGGGCAGCATCCTCGAGGGGCTCAGGCCCTGGAGTGATTTTTTTCAGCTGGGAGGATGGGTTGCAAAACAGGTTGCAAGCTAAAGAAACAGTCTTGGAGTCTGGGCTCCAAGAGATGGAAAACCCAGGTCTGTGTGTTGAGCTGGCAGAAGAAGGTGGGACTGTCCACTTCTACCAGTGACTTCCACAAACTCTCCCATTGCTAGTCCTGCAGCCTGTCACCACAGGCATCAGGGGACTGCAACCCTCAAGTCCCAGGCTGAGAGCTAGATAAAAAAATCAGCACCCAAGGAAGGGGCAATAGCAGACCAACGCAGAGGTGTGATTTCTAAACCAAGCCTAAAGGGTGCCTTGCTGCCCTCCAGCCCTGTAATGGTTTTGGAGCAGCTCTCATCTGGCAGAGTAGCGTTATTCCTGCCCAGTGTTTTGCATTTTAGTTGGATTTTTTTTTAAAAGACCTAGAATCAGATTTATCACCAAGTTTATTGGAACGTATGACCACTCTATTCCTCATTTCAATTAGCACTTTCCTTTCCATGAAAAATGGTTCAAACATTAATTCCTCTAGCTTCCTGGTCATTGCACCATTTTTAAGCTAAACTGGAAAGGCAGCATTTTTGAAGAGGAAGTAGTAAATGTTCTACAAACCATATACTATGAAAGTATTAATCATCAGAAAGCATTGTGCAGAGGTCATACTCTCCAGCGTGTTCCCAAGTTTTTACAGGCAGCACACCTGCCATGTGGGGACAGAGTTCGTAACACAGACGACAGACCAGTAACAAGGTGCTAGGTACCAGTATCTCTCTGGAAGCAAGTCATTACAATTTCCAGCTCTCACAGGTATCCCATGTCACAGCCACTCAAAGATGCCCCCATGCTTCTGGGGTGCTTTGGTCTGGATTTTGTGATAAATTGTGACATCTGCATCCTGATTTATAACCCAGCCTGAAGTGTCACATTTTGAGAAAGCTTATGAAAAAAAAATCTGTATTTCACATCCCAAGCATCAAAATATGGTGTCTTTAAGACAAATACACTGCCTTGGGATTCCAGCTGCTGATGGGCACAAGTGGCAAGTCCTGTCAATCTTAGTGGTGCCAACCAGTGCACAGCTGTGGCAAATCTGATCAGGTGTTTTATCCATTGCAGTTTATCTCTCTAAACCCAGCTCTTTGCCTGTTCTGCCAATGCCTGCCTTGGACAGCAAAAGCCAGTCTTGGCTGAATTGCAAGATATTTTTATGGACACATTTTCCTGTGGCCTTTGAGCACCATAACCCTTAAACTCATTTCCAATTGCAATTTAGCCATGTTTGAACATAGTTCTCCAGTGAGGAAAGATGAAGAACACGGTGCCCGGAACATCTCATCACTCTTCTTACTCTTCTGGAAGTTTTGAGTTATGGTAAGTGCCAAGAATTTAGATCCTCATTTACCGGTAGGTCTGCATCACCGCTACTAATATCCTATGTACCTTTTCCAGTGAGAACGGGGTACATCTAATAACTGCTGTTACAGATACAGAAAGCTCTTTGTGGTAGTAAACGCAGCAATTAATGCTAATGAGTCTGCTGTTAGCAAGTAATACTATTGGTGTTATGCTCACGCCTCACCAAATGCAAAGCTTCAGTTTGTTAAGCAGATGCCAGTGTTAACAGCCAAATTCTCTTCCCATGGATAAGTTAGTGTTAGTTAAATGTACCATTAAAAATAACCATTTAAAATGTTAATGAAAAGGGAGGTTGTGCTTGCCAGGGTTTTGCTTGTCTTCTTCTTCTTAGCCTCAGCTTTAAGGTGGTGGAGGTGAAAAGGCACAGACAGCTTTTCCAGGGGTGTTCAGAGCAGACATTGAGGTGGAGCCCTGGTAGGACTGGTGACAGCCACGTACAGCACCAGAAGCGTGGCTTGTTTCCACCTCAGCGACTGGGCAATAACGCTCAGCGCTGACCTTCATATCCACCCAGCACACTGGTACCCCAGCCTGGGGCTCCCCCCACCAGTTTTGCCTTTGCCCCCCCCGCCCCACAACCCCCCAGCTCTCCCAGTGCCGTGGAAGAGGATGACGGCAATGGAGGAGGGTTCATAATCCATCGCTTCTTCTCAGTCTCGAGTAGCAAAGTTGTGGTAAGAGCTAGCCATGTTCACGTTCACAGTCCTGCTTACACCTAGTGCTTACTGACATACCGCTGCTTAGCATGCTGTTTGTGCTGAGCTTCTGACAGCAGGTTTTATTTAATTTCATGCAATTTAAGAAACAAGTCTGTACTCTACTGAAAACGAGGCTTTCATTGTCCTATGTGTTATATTCCAGAAACAAAATTAGATAAGCCTTTCCGTAGAATATACCCCTGTTTTGTACATAGGTCTCCAGTCTCTGCCCCAGCAAACTGGAAATAAATAGGCTGCAGAGGAGAAGGTGGAAGGTGCAACGGAGGCAATGAAGGCACCACACAGATGCTGTGCAGAGCAGACCCAGAAATAAGCAGCCCTGGGTTTTCCCTCTCCAGCAGCGTGCGAGGACGAGACCTTGCTCTCAGAGCTGCAGCCAGGCTCTCCCGCAGCGCGAGCTGAGCCTGGCCGTGTGTATCCTCGTGCTGCTGCTCCGGCGTTGGGGTTGCCTTTCCCCAGGCTTGGGCACACGCTGCTCCATTTCCCCTGGGCTGCAACCCTGGGCTGCCCCAGCCCTGCTGCACAGCCGGGACCTGGATCCCAGCCGGACCACTGCCTTGGCAGTAGCACATTTAGCTGTGTCCCCAGGGCCGGCCAGGAAATACAGATTCTCCCTGTATTGTATTGTATTGTATTGTATTATATTATATAGGACAAGGCAGGTGCTGCAAGGCTGTGACATCCAAGTAGCATTTATGTGTTGGACAGATCCCGCCATCGGAGTGATTTGGCTGTACATGTCCTGGGCTCTCCATCCCTCATACTTACCATGCTGAGATGTCCCAGGTGCTGCTTTCTCCTTTCACCAGAATCCCTGGATCTTGCTTCTTGGTTTCCTCACCCCTTTGGCTGTGTTTTCTTGTAGATTTGCCCTGGCTACTCTGCTGCCCCTTCCCTTCTGCTCTCTTTCTTCTAACCTATACTTTTCATGCTTGCTTGTGCCCATGGTACGTGACTCCTGCCCCTCTCCCCCTTGTCCTGGCTGCCCTCACTCCAAGCCCCAGGCCTTCTCCATTCGCCTGGCTCCCCTCTCCCTCCTTAACATAAGACCTGGCTTCTCCGGTGCTGTGTCCTGCTCTGTTTTCTTGGCCAGCATTTTCTGCCTCCTGTCTTACTGGCCTCCTCTTCCGTCTCCACCATCGTGCTCCATCTTTTGGTGCCCCTCTCTTGTGCTCGCCTGTGCTGCTCAGCCTCAGCCCATCCCTTCCATCTGCTTCCTTGCTCTTCCCTTCCTGGGACTGCAATCCTGATCCTGACCTGTACCTGCACACACACACACACACTTACGCTATTTACTTTAAAAAAAATGTGATTATGTGCAAGAGTGGAAGGCAAGCACTGGCTTCAGGACTTGGCACTGCAGTTTCGCCCACACCACCCAGTTGCAGACAGCCTCCATTCCTCTTCACTCCTCATGGCAGTCCCAATTTGTACCTATTTACACCCAGCCCGCTCCCTTCACCCCCAGGCACTGCACCCCAGGGCCCAGTCTGCTGGGGGGAGCCAGCACCCTCAGCCCCAAGCCACTGGCCCCTGCCCTGCACCCCCTTGCCCCACATCCCCTGGCTGGGATGGGAAGTCATCGCTAGACACGATCAGAGAGGAGACAAGCCCAGGTATGCAAGGAAGGGAGGGGAAATAAAGAAACATTACTTCCTTTTCACGTTTATTTAATTTTTGTATTTTTTTGTATTTTTTTAAGATCACAGAAGAGCAGAGCATTCATACATGTAAAGAAACAGAAACGAGATAACAGAAGTTAAATACATTGAGAAAAGAAAAAATAAAAAGCTTCTTTTTTTTTTTTTTTTTCCATTACTGGGTTTTGTTCATTCATTTGTTGGGTTGTTTTGTTTCTTTGATCGGTTCTTTTACACACACACTTGCGCTTTTAAAATTTTCTTTCACAGAGCTAGTTCCAAAAACAAACCAATGGCAAAAAATAAAATGGCCGTTTTCTCGTTTCATTAAAGAGAATTTCAGCTCATGTCTACAGTGCTGGGGAAAAATATATATAAAGATATAGATATATATATATATTTATATGTATATAACACTGTTAATGAGGAGAGTTCTAACCACCCCACCGTGTAGCAAGAAGAAGGGACTGGCCTTCATTCTCAAGGTCTAGAGGATGAAACTTGGCTCCAGCTGGGAAAGCTGAAAGATTTTGGGAGGCGACGGTGGCACCGCAGAGGCAGGTTCTTGCTCTTTGCCCCTCTCCTCCCTTTCCTGGCACACACGTGTGCCCCCCGCACGCGCAGACGCACGCGTGCTTTCTCCTGGTTTCCTCGGGAGGTCACCACGCAGCAGCGTGGGCAGACAGAGCCATCGCCGGGAGCAAGTGGAGGAGCGCGTGTCTGGCCGCGTGTGTGATGGACGGCGTGGGAAAGGAGAGCGCCCGTATGGTAGCCGTGAGGACTGCTCTAGCATGGGTGCGGTAGAGGTTGCAGGGGTGCGCGCGTGTGCCTGTGCGTGGCCGAAATGGGGAGCAAAATGTCATCATTTCGGAGAAGGACAGCCTCACCTGGGAGGCGTTCTCCCCACTGGCTGGCTCCTAGGCGGTCTTGCTCCTCGTCTCCATCTGTGGCCCGTCTGTTATGTACAGAAACATCCACACGCTTGTTCCCAGGGCACGGCTGGATCCACCACGGTCTCAGACTGCATGGCTCAGGGAAACCTGTCGCAGCGTGGTGTGCACGCCCCGGGGGACAAGCGCCTGATGCACTGGGAGCACAGGCAGGGAAGGAAGGTCCTGCCCTCCCTGGGAACGGCCCTTCTGGCTGTGATCTCTGTGCTGCCCAAGGAGCCCTGCCGTGCATGCCGCCCGACCACCTGTGCTGCAGTCATGTCCTCCTGACCTGCACTGCCCCTTCCTCCTCCGCTCTCTGGGCACTTCTACAAGGTTTGCAGGGCAGGCTGAGTCACTGTGGCACCAGCCAACCTGAGCCTGCAATAAATGAAGGACCCTTTGCTTGCCACTTGTCTGGACTCATTAGGAGAGCTGCTCCTCTTTTCCCAAACCCTGCCTTGGCTGATCTCCTTGCCTCACACACACATCGCTCCAAGACACAGAGATACAGAGGATCATACCAACATATCCTCACCAAGCTGACGTCTGCTTTCCTGTTACGGCAAGTGAATCAACAAGCAAACACCACATATTGCCCTAATAGGAGCCAACCATCAAGCAAAATTTGGGGGACTGTAGGAGCTGCCCGAACATTGTTCTAGCAAGTTACAAGAAGGAAAAGAGAAAGGTTTTAATGGTGTGACACAGCTCTTAGTCAGCAGGAGTCATGCAGTTAAAAAAAAAAAAAAAAATCTTCTGGGCATCCCACTGGAAATGAAGCCGCTCTAAGACTAGTGTTGAGAGGCCACAGTCTTCTCGCTGGTGAACCTGGGAGTTCTGCGCATGGATGATGGACAGCACTCATCCCTACCCATTTCCACCGGCATCACATCTTGGCAATGACCATCCAGTTTCTCCATCATTTCCCTGCCTAAGGTTCTGCTCCTTCCATGGGACAGTTTGCTCCTGGCATCCCTAACTCAAGGAGTTTTGTGTACTCAAGTCAGAGAAGCAGTAAGATTGTGCACCATCAGGAGAGAGAGAGAGAGAGAACTGCTCATCCCCCCCCCAGCATCTCCTCCGTAGGACTGTCTTGGTTAGCCATCCTTGGTGTCAGTTGCTACATCACATCAAGCACCATGATGATTTGGGCTGTGGGTCAGTGTGCTTGGAGGAGAGGAAGCAGAGGTGCGAGAGGGGTTGGGAGGAGAAGAGCTGTTTCTCTTCTTGCCCATAGATTCCCTCATCAGAGAGGGGCGAAGTGGTAGAGCACTGCACAAAGATTGAGCTGAAACATCACCTGGTGACGAGGCTGTGAAGGACTCTAAAGTAGCTCCTCTGACTTCCCAGATCCTCTTCCCCAAATGCTCTTGAATCATCAGGACTTGCTGTTTACTCCCCCAAATTCCTTCCAGATGTGCAGCTTCCACTCAGCCTGGAGACCATGTGGCTATTGACGGCGACTTTGTCCATGCTGTTGAGCTTGGACTTTCAAAATGGGGTTGCTCAGACAGGTGGCTTGGGGGCATGGTCTGGATGCACCTGGAGCTAAGAAGAGCTGGTGGGGCTTGGCTATACTTTGACCAAAAGTGGGGCAAGCAGCAGTACACGAGAGATCTGCCCAAGCGGTGAACAGTCAGTGGCGTGAGAAAGGTGTGCAGACAAAGACTAACTCTCGACACAATGCATGTCACCAATGAAATCTTCATGAATGGCACGTTAACATGCACTTGGTGCTAGCATGGGGCGACACAACTTCACTGGTGAAGAAAGCGGGAAGGGGGGAGGAGGGGACTGCATCACTGAGCAACATACCCACGAGCTGCGGGGCTGCAAACAAACAAAAATGAACACAACTGCCAAGATACAGGTGTCGGCTGGAGCGTCCCACGTCGCCCTTCCCAGCCGTTCAGAGACAGGCGTCTGCTTCGTTTTTCCATCTGACCAGACACACGCTCCAAGCAACACGCTACAGTCATGCATGGAGTTCATGTGGCTCGGGGTGGCTGCATTTCCCCTGTCCAGTTCCTTTCAGAAAGACTTGCCTTCACCCCTCCTCTCGGTCATCTGAAAAGGGTTAGAAATCTGCTAGCAAGTATGGGGCCATATATTAAATCTAAGTCTTTGTTCCTCTGCTTGGACATTACCAGACATCTCATGTAACTCTTGTAATATTTACAAACCAGTAGAAGAAATACAATTTTTTTCTTTTTCTTTTTTTTTTTTTCCATTTTGTTTGTTTCTTTTTATAACACTAACTGTTAAATCTCCATCAATCAAACACAATTACACTGACGAGCTCAAGGAACTGGTGTCCCATTCCAAACTCCCATCTCTCCCAGTCCCCAACCAGCTGAGAGGCAGCAGGAAGCAAGAGCGCAGCTTTTTGGGAGGGGATGGGGAAGATAGCAACATGAACACGGAGTAGAGGTGAGGAGGAGAAACAGCTTCAGAGAAAAGGGCCTGAGACATGAGAAAAACCCCTTGCAACTTCTCTGTCAAAGGGCAGAGGGGTGAAAGAGAATGGAGAAAATTGTTTGACTTTGCCCGTGTTTCCTATGTTCATCCAGGCTCTCCTCTCGACAGATGCTTTGAGCGATCCCTGCTCAAGTTCAGGAGGAAACAGGGGGATGTTCACAGCATCCCGTGACGCACACGGCAGCTTGCAGGATTAGCTTCTCGGAGTAAATCAAGCTCCAGCCTACCCACAACTCCCCCAGCCCTGCTAGGAACAGACATTGACAGGAGTGGGACTCCCAGCACTGCTGCAGATAACAGGCATACTTGGTATTTGTGGCTTTTCTCAGACAGGTCTGCAAATAACTGGCTTTAACCCTGTTTCACAGCCACGCAAAAGAGGCGCGGATCTGCCCGGGTCCTGCAGGCAAGACCAGAACCCAGCACCGGGGTTGTGGCTGTTTTGTCTAGCTGATATAGGCAGATGGCTTCAAAAAACGGGTGTCCTGTTTTTAGTAGTATATTTCCCTTTAAACATAAGCCTCTGTGCCTTGACATCTACAAAAATATCCCCTCAAAACTTCAAACCAAGAAAGATGTGAGACAACGAGGTGCCAGGACTTGTGACCACCACCACACCATAGGACTCTGATGTGTGCGCAACCAGTGCCTAGGAGTGACCCCACAGCGACAAAAACACATGCAGAGGACAACACGCACGACAGACCTTACAACAGCAACCAGGTTGACATCAAAGGGAAGCCTCAAACTAAAGAAAAAATGGTGGGCTTGACCCAGCCCTTAGGAACAGCCTGTGCCGGCAAGTCACTGCAGGCTGCCCACCTTCTCACAACAAGCCTGCGACAATAAATCCAGACATAGGTACAGCCCTGAGAATGAGAAATGCCGGTGATGCAGTGCTTTCCCTCATGCCAGTGTGCTGGAGACGGTGCAGCTCCAAGCCCCAGCTCCTGGGACCAGCATCAGCTCGCAGCTGTACCAGGGGATGAAAAGCCCCATTGCAGCAGGAAATCTGGAGTTGTGTAACTAAGACACCGAATGACACAACCCTCTGGAGAGGTAGGCACGAGGACTGGGGTGTCTGAATGCTCTGAAGGATACAGGGCACTTTTTTTCCTGGGCCACAGCACAGCAGTTTCCAAAGGAGATGCACAAGTCCCTTCAAAGACCGCCCTATCTCAGAAGGGGGGACCTGTCCCTGAATGCCTTGGGCGGATTTCAGGCACCAGTTGCCCAGCTCTGCCCTCTTGCACCAAGGCACAAACACCCCCCACGTATGGTTTTGGGACCTGGAGGAGCAGGGGGAGCATAATTTACCACCCTCCAAATCCACAGCAGATCTACAGCAAGTCTGCCATCACCCGAACGTCAGCCTCTTGCCTCTCTCTCTAATATTTCCTCGCTCATTCTGGCTGCCTGTGAGGAGCCCTTGCCTGCCTGCTGCTGCCCGAAACAGCTGAGCTCAGCAGAGAGGAGACGGGGGCCGGCAGTGCCGCAGTGCAAGGTGAAAGCACCGCGCTGAGCGGCAGGGAGAGGCCTTGGTGGAGCGTGCCCTAGCTCTGCAAAGATGGGGACAGGCTCACGGATGGCAATTCCCACTTTCCTTCCCGGAGGGGGACTGCCTGGTGGGTATCCCCTCCCGCGCGCCGCAGGGCTGCAAGCCCAAGCTGTTTCCCCCTTGCCTTCAAGAGCATGCGAGCGTGGCTGCCAAGCTTGCTGCTACTGCTCCAATTCACAGGGCAAAGAGAGAAAAGCAAGCTTGCTGGTGCTTGACAGCTCAACGGTGCCTGTAAAACACTGTACGGGTGTGGAATGGTCACTCGACTTGTGTGGGTTAACTCAAGTTCCTCCCTGCGCATCCCTCCCACTAAAAGACCCAGTGGCTACTTGACAAACCCTGTGTTTTGTCATCTTTGCTGCTGTGGATGCTAGGGCTCGTGACTGGCCAGGAAACACAGGAGTCTTCTCCCCACTGCTCCTGTCCACACACACGCACTGCTGGCACTGGAGCGTATGACCCTTGGCTTCCCCTCTCCCACCGCTGGCTCCGGCTCGTGCAGCAGACCTGTTGCTGGCATGGTGATTTCCAGCCACCACCCAGCATTTTCTTAACCCTGTTTCTGACAGCCTATTCTCTTCCCCTCTTTCTCCTCAGTCGGGAGCCACTAGAGCATCTCCTGTTGGCATCTCTGCATGTGACTCTGCCATGGGAAGGGTGATGGCAAGCGATAGCCCCCTGCAGCAAGACCAGCACCCTTCAGATGAGAAAAGAGAAGCACAAGGGGAACTGTGCTGCCTACTTCTTTGCTGCACCACTTTAAGCTCCTTCTTTATAAGCCCAGAATTTTGGACCTGACATTTGTTTTTTTTCTTACATTCACAGGTCCTGGACATTTTCTGACCTAATCTGTTTCAAATGTGGAATTTGCAAAGTGAGCTTTGTAGTAGCAGTGGTGTACAATACACACACACACACACACACACACACACACACACACACACTCACCCTTACACAGCACGCATTTCCTTTTATAACAGTGAGGACAGAAAGAACAACAACAAAAAAGGGTATTGGCTCTATTTTTGCATGACTACCAAAATGGTTAGGAATGACCAGGTTGTGGTTTTTCACGTTGGAGGCATCGTTCCTACGCACACCCTATACCTACAGGAATGGCTGCTCGGTGATGTCCAAGGTCTCATCACTCACATCCCACCGGCCCAGCCTCCCCTCCCCAGGAGGAGTGGGCAGCCGCACTCTGCACTCTGTAGTGCTGCAGGCCAGTCCTGGTTTCCTCTGCTTATTTGGACAAATGCACACGTGTGCAAGCACTCACGTGTAGCAGGGGCTGCTATGCTGGTACTTGAAGGCTGAGAGCCAGACAGGTTGCAGGTGGGAGAGAAAAAAAGGCTAAGCAAGGGTGCAGACTGACTCTTGCAAGCAAGGTGGCCAGGAGTCAAAAAGCCAGTGAGGACGCCGGAGAGGGGACACCATGGAACCTGTGTTGCAGCCGCTCCCCTCTCCTCACCCCTCTTCTCTGCCTGAGTGATCTCTCAGCATCTTGTCTCACACTTACAAGGCAGGACATTATCTACAGCAGGATGAGCATATGTACACATGGACTGTTCCTTTTGCATGCTTCCAGAGAGCAAGAGAAAGAGAGAGAAGACGGAGCAAGAGTCACACATACACGCATGCATGCACGCACACAGGCATACACGGGAGAAAGAGACCTGGTCGAATTGAGGGGGGGAGAGGAAGAGGATTAAAAGAAAAGAAAAGGAAAGTATGTTTTCAGTAGAGTTGACACAGCTTTAGTTCAGGCCAGCTTGCACGATGTTGCATGAAGGAGGGGACAGGAAAGAAGGTGTTTAGCAAGGGCTGGGTGCGCAGGAGCGCAGGGTGAAGTGAAGAGAGGAAGGGGTTCTTCACAGGACACCAGTGTGCAGAGAGCTTCAGGTGGCTCGCTCTGGTTTGTGGCTTTTTTTTTTTTTTCTCCCTTTTTTTTTGTTGTTTTCAAAAATATGAACTGGCTGAGCATCGGCTCACAAAAATGACCCAGGGCATCCAAAAAGTAAAGTGGCTATAGACACCGAAGCAAAGACCTCTTTCTGCAAAAGAAAGAAAGAGGAGGGAGGAAGGAAGGAAGGTGAGGGAGTATGGGAAAGAGGAAGGAGGAGAGAAAAGAAAAGGGATCTCCTGTTCGATTGGCTTTGTGGGTTTTGTTGGATTGTTTACATTGCAGCATCCTCTGGCGACACAGTCCTTGCTGGTGCCCCATTCTCTCCCTCACTTCGTTTTGCCTCCTAGACGGTCGGTGACTTGACAGCCGGCTTGTCAGGTTTCGGATTAAATGTTGCTGAGTCTTCTTTGCTGTAATTTTTCCTCTCCCCCCTCTTCACTCCTGAACACACAAAAGTTGTGAAAGAAACAGTCCTCTCTCTCTCCCCCCCTCTCTTTTTTCTCTCTCCCCTCTCTTCGCTCTGTCTCCTGTATAACGCATTTTGTTTTGTGTGTTGTTGTTGTTGTTGTCGTGTTGGGTTTTTTTTTTAATTATTATTATTATTATTATTATTATTTTTAATTCTGATTTGTATTAACATTTGCTGAGTAGGCAGAGCAGGGACGCTGCCAGCAGCCACAGTGGGACGGCCAAACTCATGGAGCCGTTGTCTACTCTCCCTGTGCCGGGTCCTGCAGGGTGCGAGAAGGGAGAGAAAAGAGGACAAGATTACACACGGCTGAGCGAGACGGGGGTAACACAGGAACACGGCGCTTCGCTCCGGGGCTGCTCCTGCCGCAGGGAACCGGGGCTGCAGGGCACAGCCGCCTTCCCGCTCAGGTGTGCCTCCATCCAGGCTCCTGCCCGCCGGCTCCTCATCATCCTCCCCTCCTGCCCAACGCTCCATCGGCATGCGGCTCGCCCTAAGCAACACCCGGGCTGGAGAACCAGGGCCCGGAGCAAGCGGGAAGGCTCAGCCCCGGCTGCCGACCCCATCCCATCCCTCGCCGTGCCTCCGGCTGGATGCCCGGAGCGGGGGCACGGCTCACACCTTTGCACGGTGTACCCCCCTCCCCAGCCCCACATCTCCCCACTCTGCCACCTTCCCGGCGCTGGCCCTGGGATGCCAGGGCTCGTTGTAATTCTGTGCGGTGGCCAGTGCCTGTCTGCAGCCAGACACCGGCTCCGCAGGGGCTGATTCATCACAGCGGTCCGATCAATAAAACATGGGCCCGACCAGCGGATGCCTCCCCTCCCAGGGGCTGCGCCGCAATTATTTATTTCTTAATCGGGGTGGAGGAAGGCTTCGCTGTTGTGTTTATGGCCTTGCGGCACGGCACCTATGGGGTAAGGGTGCAGGGTGTGCCAGGGAGGTTGATTTTTTTCGTAAGGGTGGGAAACGAACTTGCATGCGTGTGTGCGTGCATGCACGGGGGGGGTTCTGCCAGGGGGGAAGTGCTCTGCCGCAGCAACAAATAGTGCAGCCTTGCTGCAGGAATATTAAGTGCTAACACTCCTGACATCTTCTCATTCATCCTCTCATTTATGGGTTCCCATTTCTGGATGGCTTTAAAGGCAGCGATGCTATTTTAAATTCACCCTGCAATACCAAGCCTTGGCAGCCTTTGCTTTATCATGGAGCAGGGAGGTGGTTTTGTAAATGCATGCTCATCATGTATATGTACACAAAGATGTACGCCTATATGTACATTTATATGTACGCATATATGTATAGGTACACGTATATGTAGTGTTTTACACAGAAGGGTGCAGGAAGATGCTGAAGCGTGGAGATGGAGATGAGTCTATACGTTGGGACTGATGCTGCGGTGGAAGAAAGAAGACATGCTTACTACCAAGAAGAGCTATTTTTCTAACGGTGGGGGGAGCCAAAAAAACCCTGCAGTTTACCAGGCGAAGAGCCGCTCTCTGCCGGGTGGAGCACGGGTGCCACAGGCTCGCTCGACAGCACAGTCGGTATTAAACTCTAGGTGGTGACTAAAAGGCAGCAAATCCACGGATGTCCCCAGAGCCCCTGAAATTCTGTAGCACTTTCATTTGTGTGATTTCTTCCTAATGTAGCCCATCACTTACTAGATCAGCTGTTTGTGCCCCAATTCTATTCTTTCATTATTAAGTAAGTATGTGCTGAATTGTGTGGAAAATTTATATTCCATCTATGGCTTCTTTTTTTCAGTTAGTCCCTGCTCGCCTTCTGTGGCTTATCACACAAATCCTACAATATTGGTTTTTCACTCCTTGTTTGGGTGACAGGAACTTATTTCCCCCTCTGAGCTCGGGCACCAGTTCAATTTCAGCTACTATACTTACCTGACCTATGTTTCAGAGAAAACGTCTTTCACGGTCAAATAATTGGGGGAGGCTGTTTGGGACCATTTCCATCCTATATTGGCAGTGAAGAAATCCCAAAACATGACTCCTTCGGGCCAGCACATAATCAAGAATACACCAGGCAGGGTGTGTTGCCTACAAAAGGTTTCCAGCCATCACGTTTTCACTGTTTGGCTAAAATACTATTTGTCTAACACATACATGTATGTCACACATACGTACGTGGCAACCACCCGCCCCTCCTTGCCACTCTCCTAGGGTGCACATGCCAGCAGAGCAAAGGCACAGGTACCTACGGGGGCACGCGATGCACAGCTGACGCAGGGCTGTGTTTGGCCTGGGCTGGGTGCTGCTGCCTTAATACGTGTAAGTGCACGGCTTGGGGTTTGTGTGCTTGGTGGGGCGTGGGGGAATAGAGGTGCGGTATGGTGTGGTGTGGAGTGGCTTGGTGTGGTGTGGTATGGCTTGGTGTGGTGTGGCATGGTGTGGTATGGCGTGGCATGGTGTGGTGTAGCATGAGTGTGGTATGGCGTGGTGTGGTGTGGCATGAGTGTGGTGTCGTGTGGTATGGCATGGTGTGGTGTGGTATGGCGTGGCATGGTGTGGTATGGCATGAGTGTGGTGTGGTATGGCGTGGTATTGTGTGTGTGGTGTGGCATGAGTGTGGTGTCGTGTGATATGGCGTGGTGTGGTGTGGTGTGGTATGGCGTGGTGTAGCATGAGTGTGGTGTCGTGTGGTATGGCGTGGTGTAGTGTGGTATGGCATGGCCGGGTGTGGTGTGGCATGAGCATGGTGTGGTATGGTGTGGTATGGTGTGGCGTGGCGTGGCGTGGCGTGGTGCGGTGCGGTGTGGTAAAGGGATGACCTTCTGCAATACCCAGGTATACGGGAGGACGCACAAGGCCTGGCGTGACGAAGGACCTGGGAGAGGGTCGCGCCAGCTCCCGCTCCCCTTGAGCTTCGCTGCGCAGCCTGGAAGGTACCTATCCATCCATCCACCCATCCATCCATCCATCCACCTCTCTGCCCCGCCAGGAC
>NW_010972664.1:18943653-19210813 GCF_000737465.1 Haliaeetus leucocephalus
TTTTTCTGCCACCGCAGCCAGGGAAGGAAATTGGGTTTCCGATGATGATGATGAGTTAATACGAATATCTGGCAGCATTTCGCAAATAAACTCTTAAGGGACCCCAGACCCCGGATGGCTGACGGAGTCCAATCACATCAATCAAATTAAGAAGGAACAGACTGAAAACCGGCAACGGCAAAACAACGGCACTTCTCTCCCTTGCTCCAAATCGCGAGACATTTAGATACCCAGCGCCTAACCCTGCTGCTACAGCCTCACCGGACATTTCCGAGGGTTTGTCCGTGCCACCCATTCAGCCCGGGCGATCTGCATCGGTGTCACGGCACTTGGCCGACATTTAGAGAGCTGTAGCCCTCTCAGGGCTGGAGGGGACCTGGGACCCTCTTCCCAAGGCAGGCTAACCCTCGCTGTGTCCTTAAATTTAACCATGGGGAAAAAACAGTGCCGTGCCGCTGTAACCTCGCCGCTCCTGCTCACCCGTGTGTAACGCGCCTGTGCAGCAGCCTCGCGCAGAGAGGCTCCAGGGGTCTTTTCCCGAGGGAGAACATCTCCGTAATTTCAAGTGGGGATGCAGAAGGGGTGGCGAGGCCCTTCAGCGTGGGACTTCTTCAGCGATTTCACCCAGTGCCTCACCCTCCTGCAGGCAAACCCTTCCACGCAGCGTGAAGCAGAAGAGTTGCTGCATGCTCCCACGTGCAGCGTGCCGCTCAGGGGGTGCCGCGAGAGCTTTACCAGCCTCATACGCAGAGCCAGCGGCACCTGCTACTGCTAAGGCTGCCTGACCTTTCCCGTGATAAGGCCCTTGCTTTACAAGCATCAACAGGCCAGGTGGAACAATCCCATGCTGGGTGTTTGCCTTGGCCTGATTGTATTTTTTTTTTTTTTTTAAGGGGAAGAGCAGCAGCCAAAATACTTCTGCTGTGTCTGAGAGCAAGGCTTGAGGAGGAAAAAAGTGTTTATTTTAAACGTAAAAAGAAGAAAGCCAGCAACTGTCCCTCAGAACATTTTTCTGCTCTGATGCTTTGGCTTGGAGCCTTGTGTCAGTGCACAGATTTGGTCTTTCAGAAAAAGGTAAATAGCTACACAAAACTACCTGCCTTCAATACCCTTGGGGAGGGGGTCCCCACAGACTTTACACATCCTGAGTGACTCTCCTGGGACCGCCTCAGTGGGTCAGCGCTTTGGCCTCTCACAGGTTTTAGCCCCCCTGCTCCCCCAAAACTGGCACAGCACAGCTGGGCTTGCTGCACTTGCTCCTCTCCAGAGGGCTGCAAGCTAAGCTGGCTCAGGTTTCACTATAGGGGACATGGGTATGTATGCTAGTTTGAATTTGCATGGTATAGCTGTAATGCTTTTGTGTGTGTGTGCACGTGTGTTGTGGCTCATGAACTCCCATCAAGGGTGTAGGAAAAGACATGGCAAGTGTTCGGGGGGGGGCTTGGGTGAGATAGTGGAGGGAGAGGGGGAAAAGCAGGGTGCTGCTTACGTTCACAGCAAACCACAGCAAGATTGCAAAGGCGAGAACTGCTCTCTTCCTCAAAACCAGCCTGCCTCCAAGAGGAGCATACCACAAGAAAAGACCAGCTCTACTGGGTCAGTCCAAAGGTCTTGTCCGACCTTCAGTCCTGTTCCCTGCAGGTGCCGGGTGGAGGCCAGCTGGGAGCACATGGCCATCATACTGGCCTGCCTCAGGTGCTTCAGAGTCATCCTGAGCCAGTGGAAGCTGCACTCCTTAACAGACTCATTTTTTTCTTCCACGAACTTGTCCAGTCTCTTCTGGACTGCCTGCAGACTTCCATATCCACAACCTCCCTCGACTTTTAAGGACCGCAGCGGCAGTCAGCTGCCAGCAGTGATATTATGGCCACACAATAAATTTGGGTGTTATGTTCTCCTGTGACTTTAGGACCTTGGCATTAACAGAAAAGCTGGCACACTGCCCGTTACTAATTGCCACCTGAACTGGCTAGATTAAAACTGTCTCAGTCACTCCTTGCTCTGCAGTCTCCTCTGCTGCCTACAGCCAAGCTAAGGAAACTGCTCAGTGTGGGAAGAATTAGCTGGGGTGTGTTCAGATCTGCCTAGGAAAGAGAGAGATGAGCTTTTCATCAAGGAAACTGTTAAGAAAGAAGCTACCCAGTGTCAAGAGACTGGTGTCCTGAATCACAGAGCTGCAAGTCTCCCCACCAAACCTGGGGCACAGCTATTACTGAGTCCTCAGCGGATGCTACCCAGGCGGCTGAAGGGAGCACAGTTCAGATGTGGGAGGGCTTGGTATGATGCCCCCCGAGGCCTAAGCAACCGAGACTCCAGTGGTGCATCCCCCGTGGCACAGGCTCAACCTCCAGAGACAAGGCTAGCTGCAGAAATCACCGAGAAGGGAGCGGACTTCTGAGGTCTGACCTTTGTGGGATGAATAAAAGGGCCGTTTTTCTCCCTGCCTTCAAGCCTTGAATTTAATAATGCTATAAGGCACTGCAACACAGAGCCTCGGCAGCAGTGGCCAAGATCCGAAGGCTCCTCGGTAGCCCTGTATGTGCCCTGCCTCATGGCTGTCGTTCGCCCCTCAAAGCCTATAGCATCCATTTGGGGTTGGGGGCTGCATGAGAAGGTGATAAATATGGGAGGAAGACTGTATCAGGTCAGAGGCATAGGAAAAGGCGGCCGTGATGAGGGATATAAGAAGGGGATAATACGGACCGAGGCGATACGATGAGCCTTACACTTGTACCAACGCAGGGCTACAGCACAGGGAAGGTCTTCAATTGAAATGGCAATACGGGCACGATCGGCTCAGGACACTGAAGAGGGCAAGAGGAGGAGATCTCAGCCAGGGTGAAGATGGGGAAATGTAGGAGCTGATGTGAGCATGCAGGCTGGACAGGTTAAGGAGACCAGGTCCTGGGAGAAGGGGAGCTGAAGAGAGGAAATTAAACCCAGATCAGGCATAGGGAAGCAGGGATGGTGGGAGAGGGGCAGGTACAGGGGAAGGATGGTGCTTATGGGAGGAGGGAGTCAGCACCGGGGACGCAAAGGCAAGGAGCCAGTACCCACCCGGGTCGGAACCAGAGCAGGAAAAAGCGGGGATCCCCCCGAACAGTCGAGGGAGGGATGCGGTGCCGCCGATGACGCCAAATCGCCGCTTCCCCGCGAGGTGGCAGCCGAAAGCCAAGGAAAAACGAGACTCCGGGCGCTCAGCCGGCCCGGCTCGCAAGCCCCCCGGCGGGGAAGTGCGCTGGCTGGCACCTGCCACCCGGCATTAATGGCTACGAACACCTGCGGGGAAACCCTGGGGTCCCGCACCGCAAAGCCCCCGCGGGACCACGCTAAAGGAAGGGTGCCAGCTCCGGCTGCTCGGACCCACTTCTGCCTGAGACAGCCCCATAGGACCACGGTTATGGGGCACAGAATCTGACCCCCGCCGGTCCGCAACCACCACGCAGCAGTATCCTTGGTAAAACTGCCGGGGGGGGGGGGCAGATCTGACCCGCTGGAGGTTCATCCCCATCAAAAGCAAGACATTTCCCCACTACGGTAGCAAGAAGCAGAGGTTGCAGGGGGCGGTGGTAAAGTTTCTAGCCCATTCTACTTCCTCCACGCAGATAGTCCCCCTTCTGCCCCCTCACTCCCTCCAGCTCCCTTTCGTTACACCAACAGCACCCCTGAAGGGGCCCATAAGAGAGGGGGATAGAGGCTGTGCCATGACATGTAACCCTTGCTGAACCCACAAACGAGGCCAGACTTGTAAGCAAAGCCACAAGTCTGCTTGGTTGCACAGAGGCATGCCTCCAAATGTTGTAAGCGACATGATCACCGCTGGCAGAAATTGAACGTACGACTTTCAAGACTCCCAACGCAGACCTCAAAAAAGGGTCATCTGAGATGCAAGCAGAAAGCAGATACATACCCAGAGGGAAAAAATCACCCACCCGTCTACACGTTTCACACCCACATTCGCCAATCTAGAATATTCTACTGGGTCCGGGGTCCCATCATCTGAGTAAACCGAAATGGAGATAGGAAACGAGACAGCAGGTGCCAGTTTTTCTCTTGTTTACATTAACAAGACTCCAGGGCTTGACATATCTGCAGTGCTGATGGAGGAGAGCCCACAGAGAAGTTTCAAAGGGCATCAGAATGCTACAGACTCCTTATTTGCTTTCGGGAATCTGCCCCTGGGATCCTGCAAAGAACACGAGGTAAAACCTGGTGCAAGAGGACCATCAGCCCCCAGAAGTTGCTAAATGGAAGCGAGGCCAGGAGGAGGCATGGGACAGGCTAAGAGGACGTGACGGTAAGGACTAGAAGGAGTGACGGTAAACCAAGTAGAGCTGGTTTGTTTTTCCAAGTGCTCTCCACCCTGAGCAGCTCTGGGCTCCATGCTGTTGACAGGTTGACTCTACTTACAGTGAAGACTGGAGTCCTGCCTCTTGAGCAAAGAGAACCAAAAATGAGGGAGGAATGAAAAAAAAAAACAAAACTCTAAAGGAGAAGGTGCAAGGGGAAGGGGATGTGCACCATATGGGTCTCTCTCTGTCATCTCACTCCCTGGGGCCTGGAAGGGTCTTAGGTTTTACACTTGCCAGCTCCTCTGCAGGAAGTAATTTTTCTAGTCTGTTGACTCTCTTGCCAGGGCTTCAGAAGACGAAATCTTTATTATCATGAAGGCTTAAAAGGGAGGAATACTGTTAATTCCATTTTCAAGGTCATACTTTGAAAGTTATTAATTTCTTTCTTCCAGGGCTTTGCACTCTAGTCTAAGGCTTTAGGGATTACCAGCTTCTACTTACTAGGGTTCATTTGGGGCTTTTTTCTTACTACTTCCCTGTCGTCCCCCCCACCTCCCCTTTGAGAAGAAGACACGATTTTTCACTCCCTGTTCTTAATGTTGAAACTGTTTTGTTCATTACCTGCTCATACCCCATTCTCACTACAAGTTCTGCTCCTGTAATTAAAACTTGACTACGACTGCAGTGGCAATAGGCTGGCTTTTCTAGAGGTGGAAGTACCACTGTGCAAACTAGGGACGATGCCCTCCAGCAACTCTCCAACAAGATTAAGGAAATGTCTCTGGTGTCTATCAATCTTAGCGCACGGTTTAATGTATTTCAGAATTTGCTCATGCTTTTTTAGCACTGAACAGTTCTTCCCCATGTTTTGGAGCTCATTCATGGTGTACTAAGTACTCATCTATCATACCTCACGTCTTAGTGAAGATTCATTCTGTAATGCAGCACACCCATCCTTTCCTGAGGCCTAAAGAATATCCCTGAAATTGTATTTCTCAGTGTCTTTCTGAGAAGGTCGTTGTGTTCAAGAGCTGGCTGCTTATGCCATCTATCCTGGAGCTGGTTTACAATACTTTTAGTCTAGCACTGAACTGTTAACCCTGACCAGTGAGGCTGGTGGTGCCTAGAAGACCACCTACATTGCAGGGTTACACACAGATCTTCCATCACCAGATCTGTCTGGTAGATATCAAAAAGTTCCAAGTTTTCCTCACAGCTGAAAAATAGTTCTCCCCCCCCCCCTTTCCATTCCCCTAGCAACCGGAGGAGATTTTTTTTTTTTTAAAAAGCACTTGGCAAACTTCTGATACAAAATCAGTGACTTAAAACTGCTTTGTCTTCAAACCATTCATTGAAGACTCTCCTCCTACAAGCAAAACAACCAAACAATACATAGCACAGACTTTTTCAGGGTCCATCACAGGGAAGATCTGAGGTTTTTCTGCTTTTCACTTTCCTAGGATACAGCAATCCCTCCCCTGCTCACCTCTCAAGCACTTGTGTACGGCACAGCAGACCAAAGGTGATGCCAGCACACAGTTTGGTGTCTCAATAGGGAACAAACAGCATAGCCCCCCCTCACCCAGAGCACATACAGCCCTAGGCAGCAGGTTTGCTAATCGGAGGCTCTGGAACCTCTTGAAAAATTAATATTTTCATCAGCTTTATGTCTGTCTGTTTACCCACTTCATCCCTCCTATGGTTTTCCACAAGCTTTGCTGGATATTTGGCATGAGAAAGATTTGAGTGCCTGTGAGCAGAAATGAAGAAGGAAGGACACACCGAGGGGTGACTGGAAATGAGACTGGATCAGAAGGAGAACTAAATCGGGGTGGAACGTGACCAGCATGCCTGAGGTTGCTCTGGTACTGAAATCCAGTGGTATCGCTGCCTCTGCCCTTCCCATCCCTCTTCTCTACTACATGCAGCACGGTGCACCCCCGCCTGTCCTTGAGGTTTTCTTAGGGCCACCAGTCCTCTCCGGGGACTCCCCTTGCAGTGAGCTTAGTGGAAACCAATCCTTGTCCCCATCCCTCCTTGCCCAGGAGTGGAACGAGCTAGGAGGAGGTTTCAGCTAGCCTTCGTCAAGGGCTGCTTGTGAACAGTGAGAAGTATGGGACCCGTATCATAGGAACACTATAGTGCGCTTTTCAGCATTTCAGTCAATTAGAGATTTCACGGGAGTGGAGTTGGGCCCACAGACTGGTGAATGTCTCTGAAGTGTGTGGTCTAAGTAAATATTACTTTGTGTCACCTGTAGTTCTCATCGAAGTATGGATGCGTGTAGGTGTGTGCAATTCCAGCGTGAGACTCCTGGTCTCCTTATCGCCCTAAGAGTGCAAGCACGCCTTTAATGCCTGCTCCAGGCATGGGAAAAGCCAGAGCGGAAAGCCATAGTGGCTTCCCACAGCCCATTCCTAGATCAGTAATTAAAAAGGCAAAGTTAATACAGCTTACACAGGCAGCTGAGGTGGCCTTCAGCTGGATGAGTTGGGGCAATGGAAAAGATGCCTGCAGCTACTCCGGTTCCTCCTTTAAATGTTCTAGGGTGCCTGGAAATTGCTCAGTGACTGTGGGATGTGCCTCCGAGCACGGGGTGCGTGCATAGGGTGCATAAAGTGATCTGGCTCAGGAATGTACTTGTCCATCAGTGTGCGTGTGTATCTGTAACACCTACCGTAGAGGCTGCCTGACCGGACCTCACTGAAGCTATGCTGGTCACGGCACATCCTTCTCCACGGCCTGACCCCTTGCTCCTGTCCATGCATCCGCTCCCCAGATTGCAGAGGGACATGCAAGCGATGGTAGGGAAGGGCCAAGCGCATTTTTCCTTTGCTCGCCTTGCCACTAGGCCTCTGCCTTTTGCAGGGCAGCTCTGCTGACAGCCCTGCTTGCCCACAGGAGGGCAGTCCTGCCAGGAGCACTCTGCTTTTTCCGCAAGCCTGCTTTCTTTGGAATGGTTGGGTTTTTTTCCCTGTGCACCCCCTCCCTCCCAAATCCCGCACCTCCCTTCTCCCGGTTGTTTTTGTTTTTAGAGAGAGCGCTTAGACAGCTGTATTAATCATGCAAGCCCAGCCATGTGTAATGTGCTTTATCAACAGCAGAGCAGACACTGAATGGCAACCGGTTCACAAGCGGGCCCGGTGCAGTGCCTGAGCTGGGAAGATAAACCTGCCGCTTCCCAAACCGACTTACCGTCATGGGTTAGTGAATGGAGAGACTGTTCACTTGGGACAATAACCAGAGGGGAGGCCAAGTTGTTTGGCAAATTCTTGAGTGGTTTACACTGGAAATGGAAGGGGGAGGAGGAGGATGAAGTTGGGAATTACTCTTTGGTCATTTTTGCTCAGGGGTGGGAAGAATTTTTGTGCGCGTGTAAGGATTAAATCAAGACAGAAATGGCCATTCTTCATCCTCCTCCTTGCTGCCTTCCACACTTTGGTCCCAGTCAGCCCGGCTAGCAGCTCAAAATGGGAAGTAAGGAGAGCCAGAGGGAGAGAGCAAGGATTTAGGTACACCTGCTGTGCAGTGGGTATAAGTTGCCTTCATCGTCTCTGAGGAGAAATGTTCGGCTGATGGCTTCAGAAACTCATCTAACATACAGATGGTATCAGGCTACAAGTATCCTCTGGGCCGAGGAGAACTGTCTCAGGAGGGTTATAGCCCGCTCGAGCTCTGCTCTGCAGGGTAATCTGTCCACGCTACACTGCTGACACTATCAGTGTCCCTACCGGACAACTGATTTTCCACGGCAGTTGCTCTTTAACGGGTTTGTTTCTAATCTCTGCAGTGCAGTTTTGTGTTTTCTCCCCCACTGATTTCACCCAACCTCCACTCTCCCACCTGACTGCTGTGTCCCGACCTCTGTTTTGCAGGGCTGTTCTGGATGCGTGCAAAGCCACGCCAGTGACTAAACAGACATTGAATTGCCTTCCCTATCCCAACGCAAGGGCCCAGCTCAGAGGAATATCTTTCTGGGACTTCCAGTCTCAGTTCCTACCCTCTGCTGCTGCTCTTCCTCACTCACTGGATTCTCCACAGCATTGCTACTGGAGAGGGTTATGCAAATATATGCAACCCAGGGCTCATTCTGGAATAAATAAATCTAAATTAAAATTAATGAACAAAAAGTACAGAAACAGATGAAGCAATAAAGCCATTTCTCTCTCTCCCCCCTGTCTCTCTCTTTTTTCTTTAAGAAAGCTCGTTTCTTCTCTTTACACTTTTTTTGGAGGAAGAAGCAGACTGGGTTTTAAATTTTTTTAAAGCAATCTCCGCAAACAGAAACTGTCTTTTGCTATTCAGAAAAACCCACCAAGCAATGTTAGTAGCTGTAGTAACAAATAATTCTCGGCATTTCTCTTTTCCCTAAGATGCTGTTTCTGCCTGCATCCCTGCTGCCGCTTTTGGAAGACACTATCATCACCTCTGACTTTGATTTTTTTCACTTTAAACCACACAGTCAAAATAAGATACAATGCCATCCCTTGCTCCGCAGGCTTGGCACCCACTACACTCCCAGCCTTCAGTGCCTGCAGACCTGGCAGGGTTGACCCCGAGCAGCAAGAGAAGCTTGGCCTGCCTGAGCATCCACCCTGCAGAGCCAGCTCCTTCTGCACTTACCAAATGGAGATTGAGCTCTTTGGAAAATCTGGCTGGATACCAGCAGCGAGAAGTGATGAGGGCCGCGAGTTGTGCTTCCCGCCCAGGGTCACGGGCGTTATCAGGTGCCGATGCCCGGGGCTCAGCCAACTTTCAGAGAAGAGAGGCATGCTCCAAGTAGTCAGGCAAACGTCACTGTGGGGTGACCACTACAGCTGAACTATGGCCCCTGAATGCCTGAGAATTTATGGAAATACCTTGCACATGGCTCCGAACATGCCCTCCTGCGTTTGGTCCCTGTGGCCATTAATTATCTCTGCTGGTAATGTCTACGTCAGGATCACGATAGGACAAGCTCTGCCTTTTTTGGCAGAGATAAACAAAAAACAATTTGTTTGTTTCAAAGGCTGCGAAGGTTTGGGTTTTCGCTGACCCTTGGAGCCCAGCTGAGAAAAAAGCACCCTCCGGCCTCAGTGAAGGGGACTCCAGAGATGGACGGGTTCTTTAGCTGGCCACACCATACTGGGAGGGCTGGTTTCTGTAGACTGTTCCCACACCACTGCCTAGTCAGCAAACCCCCATAACGTGTTAACCCTTTACAGTCTGTACTCTCTGAAGTATTCCCCCATGCTTCTCTCCTTAGCTCCAAAATAGTCAGATGTTCATCCTTTGGCCAAAGCAGACCCCACTGACACGAGAGCTGCCCGCTCAGCAGAACTGATGGGGCCACGCACTAGAGCAAGCAAAAGGGGAGCGGGGATGGGTGGTGGTGACCACTGCAACAGATGAGCTCTCTTCTCCACAGCTAGGACCTCCACAGGGAGGGAAGAGGACAAAGTGGGTATTGGAAAGAAAGATGTTCTCTGTTTCCCACTCTGGTCATCAGACCCAAATGAACATCTCTTTTCTCCCTTCCCCCAGCTCCCACCCACCTGATGAAGGCATTAGTGACAGTACAGGCTACACGGGCTACAGCTAAATGGAGACTAGCTACGATCTACAGCCATACAGGGTCATTCTCCGATCAGTGCGTGTTTTGGCAGAAAGACAGGACTGCTCATTCTCCTTTTCCCTCCCCTCCGCTAATTATTTACACACTCTTGCTATAAATCTTTTGTCACCCTGTTGATGGCCATGACTTCGTCTGATCGGGTCCCAAAGACCGGCACGCTTGATGCCCCATGGGCACTTCTGGATGTGCTGCTTTCTGGGAAACACAGCATGCCCCTTGCAGAGCTCCCAGGGCATTCAAGCTAACCACGCTGAGAAAGCCCCTGGTTAGTCTGTGGTAAGCCCTCATCACAAAACTCCCGTGAGGAAGACTCGCGGGTTTTGAAGCCCATCGGTCTGGGTCTGGCTAAGCCATTCTAGAATGGACACTAGGTGCTAATCACGGGGGAGGGAGTCTTATGTTCAAAGGGCTGAGGACAAGGAACAAGGGAGGACAGAGATGGAGCTAGTGCCATAATTGTGACAGACCCCTTTGAGGTTCAACAGTGATCCCTGTCGTTGGCAGGTGTGGTGTGGAATGAGCAAATTCTCCTTTTCCAGAAGAAAAACCCTTTTGAAAAGCCTCCTGATGATGCAGTAAGGCCCCCTTTGTGACAGCCAGGCCTTGTGTCATCCCGTTATAACATGATGTTACAATGCAGACAGGAAGATGCGATGATGTGGCATCATCCCAGAAGACATTTCAGGGCATTTTGAGTACCCGGCTGCAAAATCAGGAGGGCTGGAAAATTTACCAAGGACAATTCAGTTATGAGCTGAATCAGCTGGGCTCCACCAGCCTTTGAGGAGACTGCCTCATCAAATTCAAGTCCCATGTGTTTAGCTGAATGGGCTGCTTCTAAGTCTCCAGCCTGTCTGAAAGCAAGATGTTTCCACAGCAGCTAGCTAATGATAGCAATGCTTAGCATGACTACAGTGCTCTTCATCTCAAAACACCTTCCTTTTAAATTAATGCTCAAAACCCCATGGGGCAGGGAAGTGTTACAGAGGCTTAAGAGAAATGGAGATTGAGGGAGAAAGAGGGAGGAGGCTGTGATTCTGGTCATTAAGGAGAGGCTTATTTGAGAGCTGAGGACTGCATCTCAGAACATCAACTCATAGGGAGAAAAAGGTCTAACAAGAAAGTTTTATGCCTGAGGTTTCTTTGAAGGTGAACAGCAAAGTAAAAGCAAATGTTGAGATAAGCGCCAATATCTGTGCTGAACGCCCACATCGGAGAAGCTGGTAGGGACTTTCAGAAAACAGATGAGGTCCAGAGTATTTAAACTCTGCTTTCCCCCTCTGCAAAATCCTCTTTGCGTGTCCTGGGTCACTAGAGATATCCCAGCATTTGGCACCACAAATTCCTGGAGACTCCTCACAGAAGTGAAGTCACACCAGGACGTCCTTCGAGATGATCTCAGGAGACTGGGAAGCAGTAAAAGGAAAAAAATAACTACTTCAAAGACAGAGGGGGAAGTATTTTAATGGATTGACTGAAGCTGTGCAGGATGGCCTTGGCACCTTGATTAGGGGGGTATTCAGTATGGAAATCCTGGCCTTGCTCACTTGCAGTTTTTGCTTTATCATTTAGCTTAATGGGCTACTAATTCAAAACCAGCTGTAAACAGGGCTGGCTATGAAAAAAATTAACACTGCCTGCCTGTGGAATTTAAGGATATATAATAAAAATAATCATAAAAAGAAAGAGCCCTGGGTTTTCCATCAGACAAAAATATTTGTCATTGAAAATTCTGCTTAAAAAAAAGAACACCCAAAACCTTACAACCCAAACAGCCTCAGCAACTTTAATTTCATATCCAAGCACAAGTTTCATTTGCAGTACATACGATAATGGTGTTTAATTGGATTTATTTTTCCACACTAGGTTCCCAATGGCCTACTTTACTCCTTTTCTCAGCTCCTTGAATGTTATTTACAAATCACTCTCTGGGATTTAATTTTAATGGTAGCTTGATTTCTCTCCCCCCCCCCTTTTTTTGTAGGTACTTTTCTTTAATTGTATTTGTGGATTTGCCTTTTAAATAGGCAATTGTGACTACATCCTGAGCCTGAATAAGTTGCCAAGAGCAGAGCTTGATTTGAAAATGGCACAGTAGTTAAATGGAGCTGGTGTAACACCCAGCATTTATTGTTCTTTTCATGGGAGTACCTGCAGGTGCTTTACTTGGGCAGGTACTCTTCTGCAAAACAACATGGGACCTTAATAACACTCTACCCCAAAGCTCTGCGCAGACATTAACTATTTAGGCCTCTGAACATCCCATGAGTTGAGTGCATCTTCATCATATGGCGGTAAAACAAAGATACTAAGAAGCTCTAGGCCAAGATTTTTTTAAGTGAATACGGGGGCTGGCTGCCTTATTGTTGATTTCGTTTCAAACGCTGTAGCCTGCTTTCTGGAAGTGCCCAGTCTCTGCGCTTTTTCAGAATCTCAAGGTCACATCCAAGCCCCAAGTCTCATGCAGATGTTGGGGCCATGCTGCCTGGACCCGAGGCATGCTTGGGCAGCACGGAGACAGGAAAAATACTCAGACCCTGTTTTGCCTTCCTACCTTCTTCCCTTGGAATAAAGCAGACAGTAACACCTCACCATGCACCTCTTTTCGTGCTCTCTGCCTCAAATGCAGCACTACGTGACTGGCACACTTGGGCATATGTGACAGAGGAATGAGAAAACAAAGTGTTTCACCATGGATAGTCTGCACAACTAGAGTGAAAAAAAACCTCCTGGCAGAAATTTAATTTTTAGCTTCTCACTTGTCCCTTCCACCAGCTCTGCAAAATTTTAGGTCTGTTTATGCTTTTGATTCAAATCTGAACGTGTGGGCAAAGACAACTTAGGACAGGAATATATATTAGGAGTAGGTCTGCAGACAACTTGAACCTCACTGAAGACTGTCCAGACCTGGGTGAGGACACAATGTCATGGCTCAAAGCTTGGCTAAAGGTTGTTGCTCTTTACTTGATTGGCTTTTTGAAAAGGGGGGGGAGGGGGGGGGAAGGATGAGGAAGGTGAGCAGAAGAGACCAAATGGCATGTAGACAAGAAAGGAAAGCCCTTATTTTCCTGTGTTTCTGAGCTGTTTTGCCCATCCCTAGCTCTGAACATTTGTCAAGATGATGGAGAATGACCCGGCTAAAGAGCTACTTCAACATAAAACATATACTGACCTGGAAAAGGATTGGGGAGTGTGGGTAAAACTCGTTCTAAGGGGGGAAAAAAAACAATAAGCAACATGCAGGAGAAAAGGACAAGCCACTTTTCACACCAAGCAAGCAGCAGATACAAACCTGATGGAGCTGTCCATCCCCAAATTAGATGAACTAGAGTAGGTTTCATATACAGAGCATTTTGCTAGTAACACACCTAATACTTATCAACATCCCCCGGGACTGGGAGTCAGAGAGAAGTCATTTGAAAAACTAAACAAATAATATCCACACAGCAAGAGGGATTAAGCACCTGCAGTGAAGGTAATTGGAGCTGATGGGCCGTATCTCCCCTCTGACTTTCAAGACCACTCGTGTCGTCACACTACAGCTCCTTTTAGCTACACCTCTGGCTGGAAGCTAGTCTTGGCAGAGAGGTGAGTTGTGGAAGTCCTCCATGGGTAGTTGCTGCCTCCCCAGAACCTCCTTCACAATGGATTTCTTGCCAGTGACAGGTCCCCTGAGGATCTCAGCATGGGAGCAGTCACCCTGGTGAATCCTCAAGGGCACTGTGGTTGTTTGGGGCTTTTGTCTTCTGAGGGGAACGGAGTTTTTGCAGACTCGTCACCCTCTAGTTTTACGCAGAGCCTGCTGTTTTGTTTACAGGGTTTTTACAATGAGTCCTCGTTATACGTCACAGCAGGACTTTGTTATACGTCACTGCTGGCTTCACGCTTTGCTTCTTCCACACAAGGATCTCAAAAGGATTGCACAGACACTGAGGGAAACTGTTGTCAGAGCCCTCAGTCTGAGGCTAACAGTAGCATTAATTCCATTTTACAGATCGTGCAGCTGATGCACAGAGCAAGGAAGCAATTTGCCCAAGGTCAAATGCCGAACTGTTGGCAGAGCCAGGCACCGAACCAAGAATACAAGCCCCCCAGGCCCGACCCTGATCGCTGGGACTCCTTTCCTTACCTCCAGAGCTCGGTGGATGCCTCGTACTGACTGAGACAAGTTCCTGCTCATGGACTGATCGGGAGGTAGACATTTAGCTGTAGAGATATGCCACTATGCAACAGCTGATAGGCTTGGGGCAATGAGTTGTTTCCTGGCTTACCTGTAAGGACAGTGCTAAGCCCACTGCTGACGGACATAGAGCTTGGCAGGATACATCAGTAGTCCACTACTCTTCTCTGATCAACCCAGGCCCAGCTATTTGGAGGCCAACGCTCTTTAGACAGCACCCTTGGTGCAAAGAGCTAGTTTCTGCCTCGCTGGAGCCCGTGGGGACATAGCAGGTCAGGCCCATCCCTGTGACACTGGCAGATCTCCTGCCCTCGTGGTGGTAATGGAGCTGTTTGAATCCACAGCAGGCACAGGGGAGATTGTCTCTTGCCTAGAAAATACGCAGCTAGCCTGGATCTCTGTGTTTATGTAGCAACAGGGGACTATTGTTCTGTGAAAGCAGGCTGTTATGCTGACATGACTTCCTTGTTATTTAGTTTGGTTAAATAACTCAACTCCCCTTTACCTTCTTCCCGCACAGCAGGCTGCAGACTACACAGCATAAGCAGTTAAAGCAAAGCACTACGGCCTCATTATCATGCTGCTTTCTATTCAAGGACTCTACCTCTGTTCCCCTCACCCGCTGCGTGCTGCCTTTATTGCTCCACCCTGCCTCATTAGCAGTGTCTCAGCCTTGCCCCATCTGGCTGTCACCCTAACCACCTTCCTCCTCTCCTGAGTCTCCCCGTTATTGACAGCCCCTGGGAAAACACAGGGTTTGCGCTAAGAGCCACTAAGAGAGATTTCAGCCACAGTTAGGCTCCAAACCCTAGCAGCAACCACCATAAGCAAATGCTCAGGTGCAACAAGGCGTGAGCAGAGTTAGGAGAAGGGGTGTAAGCGTGTGCAGGCAGCCAGCACTTGTGCCGAGGCTCCAACAAATAATGACAAGTTAGAGGCAAGTGCCAGCTCTTCTTAGGAACATGCCTCTTGCTGCGATCAAAACTGCTGGACTGTAATGATAACTCTACCTGAAGCCTCTCGAGAAGGCAGGGGTGGGATCGCGTCTGCTGCTGCTTCTAAATGGCATGGGCCTTGCCAGCTGCTGCTTCACCACCGTGTTTTCTTACTCCCCGAAGGGTGCGAAGGATGCAAACCGCAGAGGATGCGGCACGGGACCTGCTGAGGTGGCAGTCTCCTATAATTGAGACAATTTAGCCAGCAGGACTGCGTAAGTATGTGCGGCATTGCCCTGTTGTCTCCCGGTTTATCCTCCGGGATGGGCTAGCTCTGCGGGAGGCAGAAGCCAACTCATTTGGCAAAGCTTTCATTTCTTTTCTCTGCCTTGCTAGAATGCACCAGGTGCTGCACCTGCTTCTGTGTGCCTGTGGGGGTGAGTGTGCGCTTGCTTATACGTCGCACAGCTGCATGTGTATGTATACGTACTCACGTACACATAAACCTATGTATCTATATGCTTGTTCAGCAGATGCATATGTGGCATATATACCCATTTACACTTCTGTGTAGCATGGCTTAAGATACAACTTGTGACTTTTACTCATAGCGCTTTTCATAGCACTCTGGTAGCTGAGTGCAATGAAAAGAAAACACATTCCCTCCCTCCTAGTACACTTAGGAAAAAAACCCTTTCCCTTCAGTTGCGGCACTACTTTTCACCTCTGTTGCTCTGTGACAGCAGCCCTGGCTTGGCCTCTCTGTCAGGTAATTTTCTCAGAGACCTGTGTTACTCCCCCTTTCCTAGGTCTCAGTATTTTGTGCTTGGAGTTTACAAACCCCGTTCCTAGGCTCTGCAGAACTGAATCAACCTACTGGCTCACTAATGCTGCAAAACATGGTCCTGCCTCCCAACTCCTCATATCCACAGATGTGCGATATGGCTTCCCCTCTTGCATGGGCTCTGGTGCTTGCTGAGCCCTTCCATGCACTCATTCAGCTCAGTACAACAAAAGAAAACGTTTGGGGTCCTTTTGGCGGGTGGGCAGTAAAGCTGCGTTACTTTTTCACCGGTTTAGCAGGTTGAACCGGCTCAGCAGGTTGTTCACCTAGTACCAGAATAAGGGAAAAAACAAAAGCGTGTGGCAGAGAGCGGGGTGAGCAAAAGGAGTGGGGAGGAAGGGATGGCAGCAAGCTATTACATCAGTTGTATCATCAAACTGTACCCGAGTACCCTCTCTGCAAACATATTCCATATTGCTGTTGGAGACAGGTTCCTGGGTAAGACAGACCTTTGGTATGGCCATTTTTATGTTGTTGTAAACTCAGTCTCCAGGAGTGAGAGGTATAAATCTCTCCACCTACAGCAGGCAATCCTGCAGCCACGTCCTTTAAGGAAGATCGCTAGCTATCTATTCATACAGCTCAAGGGAGCTGCTTTTGTATTTTAATGCATCTTCTATCTATGGCATTGACAACTAAGGCACTCGGTCTCTCCGAGAGTTTTTCAATGCTGGCTGAGATTTCCTGGAATGGTAGTCACCCATTTTTCTCTATTGCTAAACTGTTCTTTCACATCATTTTGCAAGCTCCCCTTCTGCCCTCCACCTATGGCAAAGCTGCCAGTGCCTCATTATTAACTCTCTGGTTGTTTCTTCACTCCTGGCTGCCATTCTTTTTTGTGCTGCAATGGGACACTGAGGAACCATTGCTGTATCTGCCTCCCTAATGGGATGTTGCCCTACAGTGAGCTTGTTCTCTATTTAAAAAAGAAATAAAATCTCTGATTCTGGGGATGAAAACCACTCCCAAGTATTTGAGTATCTATCTGCTGTACCACACAAAAACTTGGCACTGCTTTATTTTTCTGCCTGGGTGTGTGGCTGGGAGTGTACATTACCTGTTATTTCAGCTACTGTGTGACAACTACAGCATTTTTTTCACCCGGGCTTGTAGGATTTTTCAGCTGCTCTCTTTATCTTTGTGAGTCTGGATACTTTTCACTTATTTCCTCCCTGATTTCTTAACCTTAGAAATACCAGCTGTAGTCTGCCTGACTTTATTTTTTTTCTCTCTCTCTTTCTCTCTTCCACATGAACTAGAAGAAGAACAGAGATTTCCTGAAACAATATGAAGCAATTGCACACTGAAGAAATACAGATTAACTAGGCAACAAAAATGAAAGTTAGAAACAGTCTGCTGAAAATCACCGAATCTCTCTTAGCTCCTGCACCTCCATTCTTCTGGCTCTTGTGAAGCTCTCTAGCATTTTCCAGCATAAATAGGCCTTCAATTTCTAAGGTAAAAATGATAAACAAAATCCAACAACTTGAAAGAAGGAAAGTTTTCTTCATACATAAAAAGGAGGCTAAAATAGGACCCTTGCTGTTGCAAGTCATCTTTAATAGCTGCCACATTTCCTCCTGGAATAGTTAATGGCAACTTCGCAAGATCTCCCCGGGTCTCTTACAGGTTCTGCCACTCATTTTACGACCATGGGTAAACCATTTCTTCACTCTGTACCTTAGTTTCCTGCTGAAAAATGGTGCTAATAACACACACCCATTTCTAAATAACTTGTGATGTTAAAATATTCATTGCTAGCAAGTCCTTTGAGATCCTTTAAGGTGAAGTTCTGAACTCATGCAAAATGCTTTTCTAGCAAAACCAACCCCCCAGCTAAAATCACGTGTGCATACATACATTATTGAATTTCATCTTATATTTTGTTTCAGTGATGCATTCCCGCTCATCTGTGTAACAGGAACCAACAGAGAGGGCCAAATTTAGAATTCAGCCACAAATAATGGATTCTAAACTTAGCATTATATTAATATCAGCAAGAACAAATCTGGAGTATTTGAAAATTGTGTTCCAGATTGCTGCCTGAGGATTTTTTTTTGAATCTCATGACAGTCACAAGACCAGGGTGGGTGAAAAGACTTTCAAAGTAGAAATTTGCTTTGTGTGCTGCAATGCTACAGGAAATCAAATATATGTTCTTTTACGATAATATCTGTTCTTTAGAAAAAAACTTTAGAAAAAAATGAATACATCCAAATGTTGCAAAAATTCAAACTGCCATGAAATAAATCCAGAGGTGGTGAAGAAAGAATGCCAATGGATTTACCCTTTTGCACTACATCTGTTAAAAAGTAACCAAACCAAAACATTGTTTTTCTGAGGGTTTGATTAATCTGACCACACGTAGCAGAACCTAGACTAAACTCCGTCCCATACTGAGACTGCTTTACACAGCTTATCTTTTTTTCTATTTAAAAGACCATGCAGGTCACAGCCTGAGTGTTTTAATTCAGTTTGGGGCTGTCACAGGAATACAGCCCTAAGTCACTTTTGTGTTTATGTGTCCATTGATGTGAGCGGGTCATTCTGTTGCAGTCTGTTTCTGGTGGCAATAACAACATGTGGTCCAAGTCGAGCCCAAGTTTTGGACCTGGAATTGGGAACTGCATTTTGAATAAGCCACAGTTTGTACATGTGCGTGGATGGTAGATGAGGGGCAGGGGCTCTGTTCAGGGTCAGGTTTGAATCAACTGCAAAATTTGGAACCAGCAGGTAACTCTGCTCTAGAGTTTGGTCTAGTCCCAACTTCTGTCTGTTTACACTTACTATGACAAATTCAGTAATTGAAAGGTAGCAGAATGAGATCCAAGGAATTTTATTCCATATTTCATCTGCTGATTACCTTTTCCCCCACATTCCCTATGGTATGCCCCTTTAAATCATTCTGTCTTTCCCTACTTCTTTCCCTTCCATTTTCAAACTCATTTCTCTTTTTCTTGACTCTCTCTTGTTCTCCTCAGGCTCGGTGGCTAGTTCTCTCCATCTCTCTGAATTACTTGTCATTTCTCAGCTGTCACGGACCCTCTGAGCCCTGGCCTTCTGTCTCCTTATTAAAAGGGCTGTCATTCTAAAGGGTTTTTTGTTTCCAGCTTTAAAACAAACATGCTTTTATTATTTTAACAAAATCTGACGTCGGCAAAGAAAGTCAATCAAAGGGCTTGACTGTAAACTTTTTAATTTGGCTGTGTTTGTGTTTCACGGGACGTATGAACACGTAGGTATCTGAAGCAGAGTGCTGAAAGCCAGTTTATGGCTGGAGGTTTGGGGGGCGGTGGGGGTGGCAAGTGGATGCTTTCCTGAGTTTTGGTCACTGTGTGCTTCCTACACAGCCTGGTCCTTGTGAGAGCGATCTGGACCTCCCTTTCCCCTCTCCCATACTTACTGTAAAGGTATAGGCTGGCATTTGTGACTCCCAGCTTGTTGGCAGCCACGCAGGTGTAGTTCCCATAGTGTTCCTCAGTGACGTTGGCCACCATCAGCAGAGACTGGCTTCCCGTGCTCTTTATCTCCAGACCGTTAGCACTGTTTATCCTGGGAAGACAGGAGAAGAGGTGTGTAGTGCAACGGCAGTTGTGTTTTGGGAAGGAAATCACTGCCCAGCAAGCAGTAAACCAAAGTCATTCAGCCCAGCTAGCAGGTGAGGATGGAGGGAGGCACGAAGGAGACGTGAGAAGAAAGAGACCAAAGAAGGCATTGATGGAAAGCAGGAGCAGGGAATGAAAGGAAGAAGGAGCGCAGTGGGGTGAAATGCCACGAGTAAAGCAGTGGAGAAGCAACAAAAGCCAAGGGAAAGGCAGGAAGCCTTCACCCAGCACCGACTAACACTTGGAAATAAACACACCACGGCCAGTTGAGGGCTAGTCCGTACTTGAACAAAAGGGTTTTAGTGAAACACACCAATTCATGTGTTCCAGTATGTGCATATGCCAAAGCTGAGTCACCCATGAGTCTGTGCACATGGGTCAGGTTAAAAACCAGGATAGTAACACAACCTTCTTAATGCCAGGTAAATGCTCAGGTGTAAGGGACAGATCCTTTTTCTCTTCTCATTTTCTCTCTTATGCAAATCTGGGTGGCTCAGGTCACACAGATGGGGGAATCTTACACCTCAGCAACTCCTTCCCCTAGATGAGAGCACCTGGAGTGGCATTACCTACCTGGTGACTAACACTGCCTATTTTTTTTGTCTGTATCATGGGCTATTTAATGCATGAACATCATCAGGAAGAAAGCACTATTGATGTCTTAACTGTGTATTGGCCCGTAATTGACTTAAAGGCAAGAGCTCCATCCTTTGCACTTTCTTCAGCACCCCCAGCGCAGAGAGGGACTGCCTCCTCCAGCCCTGACCGTGCTGGCTCTGCCGAGTCTGATGGGACCATCATGACTTATGTGGATTGTGAAGAGTAATTTGTTTGAGGAGAAGAGTTGGGGAGGACAATAAGTGATTCTCCAAGGATCCTCTATTGAGTGGACTGAAAAGGAAAGGAGGGAAGAGGCGAGCTAAAGGTCTTACCTGGTATCATCTCTGTACCACTCGAAATCAGGCGTGGGGACCGCTGACGCCTCGCACCGGAGTAAGGCTTGTCGTCCCGTGGCCGCTTCATTGCTCTTGGACTCTGTGATGGTGGGAGGGTCTGCAGGAACGAAACACATGGTCACTTCACGCACTTCCAGGTGGAACGATACAGTGAAACTATGTCAGGGCTGGTTTCCTCATGCAAACCATTCGGGTCGGTGGAGGCCCACAACTCCTTCTGGCTGTGGCACACGCTCCCCCCTGCTCCTCTGGAGAATAACACCTGCTCTTTGAACTCTCCCTAATATACCGCGTTAGCATCACGCGTGCTTCTCTTCAGCAACACTGAATAAAGTTCTGTCATAAATGCATAGGCATACACAGGCAGAGCTAAGGTTAATGATGGACTTCTGTAATTTATGAATATTTACCTGTGGATCTCTAGTGCACATGGGCTCATCAGGGAGAAGAAGATGAGAGAAAGACTTCATTAAGGGTAAAGGATGACAGCAAAAGTAAAAGGAATAAAGGAGGAATTTAATACTAGCATGAATTTTTTTTTCCATATAACCTCTGTGTCTAATGTCAAAACTATAATAAGAAAGGAAAGGACTGAGGCAACATGTCTGAAACAGAAATACATTCACGGCTTAAAAGGGAAGAGCTCCAGCAGGAGCTGTGGGTGAAACTTTGAGAGCCAGACCACTTGTTGAGACGCTTCCCTTAGGTGTCTAAGGTGACAAATCCTGCCCAAACCTTCCTGGACATCATGTTTTGTCACAGGCTCCAAGCGGGCTTGCTCGGGATTGCTCTGCATGAAGCTTGCCCTCAGCCCAGCATGGTGCTCCCACCTCTGCTTACTTTGAAGCTTGAGAGTTGTGCCAAGGGCAAAGAAAACTTGGGAACCATATCGGTGTGCTCCGCTGGAGCTAGGTCTTAGTGCTGGCTGGGTGCCGAGTAGGGTAGGCACCGGCATCTTCAATCCCAGCCCCATGTTCAAAATGTTAAGTGACAAGCTTTACATGTTATAAGGCAGAATTATTTCCACCTGGCTGCTGAGAGGGATCAGGGAATAAGTGCCTTGTGTCTCATCACTAATACTTGCATACCCTGAGATTACGGGGCTGCAACTCAGGCAGCTACTTTGCCGAAACTCAAGTTACCACAAAGCACGCTCTGTGTGTACAGAGTACAGCTCCGCCGTCTGTATCCGTCCCAGCACTGAAAGGCCAAAAAAAGAATCAAAATGGATTGTGTCAGTCAAAGAAAAAAATAATTCTGTCTGGAAAATGAATGGAAAGAAGTTTGTTTGTGAACACATTAGCCATCTCAATGTGATCCCTTTCCTGACCTTAATCGGGATTTTATGCAGGGCTTTAGGGATATTGCAGTGCGCCCTCTAACATCATAAATATTAATAAGTGTACATAAATAGGATCCTACATTCAAAGGCTGTGGGTTCACGTAAATATTTTAATTTGGAAAGGAGGAGGGGTAATAAAAGGATAGTGAAGGTGATTTTTTAAGCATCCTTCTTCGATTTTCTGGTTTGAGCAGTATATCTTCTTGCTGCCTGCAGCGAGACAAACTTTTTCCATTTCACTGCATCCAGTACAAGAGGTGAGTCACAAAATGAACAAGCAGCTTTCTATGGGCCTAGAAAATGGCCTTGGCAGGCGTGTGCTCCCCGGGCTGCTGCCAGCCCCCCGCTCTGAGCCATCCCTGCCTTAGCCACCCTCCTCTGCTTTTTAAAGGACAGAGCCCAGAGGGGCGGCCAGCCCGCTGTACTCAGAAAGCAGCCGCTTTATGTTTAGCTGTTTTGCTGCCGGGAAAGCCAGGAGTGGGTTCCCTTTAGCTGTTTGCCCCCCCCCACTCTTCCCCAGGCCTCAGTTTCCCTGTCTGTGATGTGCAAGGGCCATTACTCGGGAAGCCTGAAGGTGGTAGTGTGAGACCAAAGCAAGGCGAGGATGCTCTCTCCTGCAGTCCGGGCTGACAAGCTACGTGCTCCACAGCATCAGCGGATGATAAGTGATGGCCAGGAAGCTCCCGAGGTTGGGCAGGTCCCATTTTTCAAACTTACTGTAGTTTTCCCACTTTCTGCTGCTTGTGGTGTAGTTTAAGGAAGCAAGATAAGGAAAGATGTATGCAAATGTCTAGCTGTCATTCCCCAAACAGGACTGATTTTTTTTCCTGTGCATGGCCCTCATAACCTCTTAGATTTTTTCCCTTTGTTTCAAAAAAAAAAAAAAAGATCTGTCCCTAAGGAATTTATAAGTTGCTTGCATTACAAATTAGGCCACATAATAATATTACAGTACTCTTATCACATTACATTTTTATACATTCCGACAGTAAAAATGTTTAAGATCTTACTGTAGCATAGTTATTATGAGTTGAAACTAAGTCAAAACCAAACATTCTGACTTTATACAAACAATCTGTTTCAACCATGTTAAAAGCATCACTGAAATTATGTCTCACAGAAATATTTGAAAATATTAATTGGTTCTTATGGAATGTCTCGGGTTTATAAACTCAGCTGTTTTTGACAGGAAAAAACCCTCAACAGTTTTACTGCAGAAAATCTGCTACTGCAGTTTCACATTAATGCTAAATTTGGCCCATAAAGCAGCTGGTATTAAACCACTGCCACCCAATTTCTCAGAGAATTATAAAGAAGTCTGTGGATTCTGAAGATGCTGCAGGGAGCCTATAACCTTGACTTCTAAGCAAGACAGACAAGTTGATCTGATGTGATGGCCCAAAGGGAAAGAAAGAGACAAAGAGCAAGAATGGTATTAAAAGGTGCTAAAATCACCTGTGGTGGCAAATTAGACTGGGATGGGCTGAAGCACTTGCTGCCGTCAGCTCTCTGCCCTAACCCACTCCTTGAGGGTGCTATCCGTGAATCGAAGCCGTGCGTATGCACCCTGAAACATGTCTGTAACCATCTCCAGTTTCAGGTTAAGTTAATATTCTGGTGCGTAAACTGAAGAAGGTCAGGAGAGGATATACCTCCCATTCATCCATCCCTGCTGCAGAGGTATTAGCTTCCAAGCAAGGAAACAGAGCGGGTAGATGGGGATATTCACTTTAAATCACTCCAGTGCCAAATACGAGCCATACAAATATGGAGGTGGACATATACACATGTCGGATTATAAAAGTAAGAGCAGTCTGAAATATCTTGTGTAACTGTGAGAGGAGCACGCCAGCAGAGCGAAGCGGACATTTGTCTAAGCACATATGGGCGATGGGATCCATGCCCCACTCATACAGTCGTGGATGTAAGCCCCATGGCCAACTGTGCCTCTCGGTGTTTTTAGGTGGATTGCCGTATCCTTTGGTATGGCCCCTTTCCGTACTGCATTGGTGCACAGAGGGTCTCTTTAAGAGGGCTTTACACTAATGACCTGAAATCAGCATAAAAGTCAAGTTTTTGCACCCTCTCATTAACACGTGCCTCTACCGCACGTCCCCCAGGCCCCTGGGCTGTGATACCCACGTAGGCACTGCTGAGATGGCTGGGTGCAGGCAGGCGTGTGTTTGCTCTGAGCCGGCTGAACCCTCCCTTATCTCTCCTTGCTGCCTTGCTGAAGCTTCTCTTCACGCTACTGTTCTCCCGAATATCAATGAGTGAAAACAAGGCATAGCCAGTGTTTCTGAGGGGAGAGATGGGAGCAACTCACAGCTCCTCTCTTTTCTCTCTCTCTTTCTTTTTTTTTCTCTTTTCTTATGTATTACCAGGTTTAAAGCACAAACTATACCCTATGATAAGTGTCTGATTGCAGATAGTCACCTCAGCGTCTCCCCCCCATTACAGATGACATACTATAAACCAGAAAGGCTTCTCTATTTATCCTAAAGTCACCCCTGCCTGTGGGCAAAACTCTTCCCGTTGACCTGCTCCAGTTGCAATGTACTCACAGTTCACAGTGACCCGGACTTGCTTGACGTCTGCTGAAGCAACCTCGTTGGCAGCTTTGCATTCGTACTTGCCCGATTGCTCTCGCGTGATCCCTAGGATCTCCAGATACTCTTCCTCGCCTTCAAACTCTCTGCCTGGTGGGACAGAAAAATACAGATGGTGGCTCTGTTAGGCATTCAGATTTGGGAAGCATTCCGCTTAATTGCTATGGAGGAACGATCACAACAGGGATTCTGCAAATAAACAACAGTCATGAGCGATTTTAAAGTATTTCAGAAGTCATATCAGCAAGATACTAGCCTTTTATTCAGTTACGGAAAACCTGGGTTCTGAAAATCTGGAAGGAAGCATACAAGCAGTACCAAAGCATTGCATCTCACAGGCTGTCCAGGCCAAGAAGCAGAATCTCTACCACATGAGACCGGAGTAGGTTCACTGGTGTGGTGGCTGAGTACCAGGGCAGGTGAGTCGGCCTGTGGCCGATGGGCTGGTTCAGGGCTAGCCGGGTCCTCAGATGCGGCGGTGTATTGTCAGCACCCTTTTCTCCACTGCAAAACTGTGAAAAATGTCTTTCTGACTCTCAGAGCAACCACCACCCTGAAGTGCCATCGATCAGATCGAGCTACCATTAAACACGGCCAAACTGAGAGAAACAAAGTGTAATTTGATCCGCAGAGACCAATAATCATCACGAATCCCTGATCTACTGTACATACAAAATGACATATTTAAACCGTGCTGCCTCGCTAACACAGTTTTGAAAGCAGTGACTTGAGCGTCGGGGTTACAGCCGGGGGCAGGAATCAGGGGAGGTCTGTGGCCTTGCTTTTAATTCACTGTATGACCTTGGGTGAGTCACTCCCTTGCTCTCCCTCTGTGAACTGCGGCTAATAGCCCCCCTCTTCATCACCTCCTGGTCAGGGAAGGGCGGGGAGGTTAACCCCGGTAAAAAACACATTAGAATCGTTAGATGAAAGGTGCCAGGGAAGCATGAAATATTAGGATCGGTATATCTACCCTATTCCTTCAGAAAGCAAAGTAAGGCTCCTCCTGGAAAGAATCTGAACCGCACTGGCAGCAGTGTAAAGGGAGATGCTTCCCTTCTCCGAGAGGGCTGCAAGCACTGGTCTGCAGCATGCAAAGCCACAAGCCCCAGCTGAGTGCCTGTTTATGTTTAGAGAAAGCATCCCCCAACCCTCAAAGGGTAAAAGACAGATTTCAAAAAAAAAAAAGGTCAGCCCACAAGGGGTCCCATTCAGGTTCCTCAGAGAGCGGTCAGATTTTCCAAAGCAACTCTCTGCCCAGAAGACATTTTCTGCTCAATAGGTGCCAAGCACTTCTGAAACCCTGCCCACTTCACGTAGAGCGCTTAAGAGTTGTTTGATGGAGTTCAGATAGCGCCTGCGAGGACGGGGCTGTTGTCCTTGGCCCTGCGGCACTGCGTGAAAGCCGTGGGTAAGCCCTGTCTCTGGAGCTAAAGTTCCCGTGGAACGACCTGCGATGGATCCCACCACATGGGCACAGGCTAGCTGCAGCGTGTTGGCCGGGTCGGGCCGGCCGCTCACTCTGGCAATGCCAGCTGCGTGCGTTTCCCTTCTGCATCAGAGACAGGGACTTCAGCGACTTCAAAATCTGCTTAGAACTCTGTCCCTCGCTTGATTATTTTTGCCTTTTCTATTTTTTTTCCCAGGCAATTTTCAGAACCATTCTAGGGAAAAACCACCCCCCGTCATGGAGACTCAGCGTGAAAACAGCAGTGTACCTATTAAACTCATGTAAAGACAAGGTTTCCCCTCTCTTTCAGCGGGGCTAACCAGCAGTCCCTTTTCCAGCTCCTACCAGATGTTCAGGTGAGCCGAAGTCTCATTGCTATGTCTAAAACTTACAACTGCTTTGAGGCAGGTTTTCGCATCCCCTAACAATCTGCTGAAGGGCCTTACCGCCTGGCAGCAGTGTATTTGACAAGGTAGGGAGGCAAAGTTGGCTCCTGCTGCCCACCCAGTGCCCCGGGACGCGGCTTTCAATCCTCTGCTGTGTACTGGGGCTGCTGCTATGGAGAGTCAGTGGAGAAGGAAGCTGGGTGGGATTTTTAAAAGGTACTTTATGGCTGTAACTCACTCATGTTAGGGAACCTTAGCCCCTGTAGGACCAGAGTTAGGTCAGTCATAGTACTGGAAGGGACTTCAGTCGCCACCTAGCCCACTCCACAGCTTCAAGGCAGGACACATGGGTCATGTCAGGGAGACAGCCGTCCTCGGCCCTCCAGCGGCACACACTCTGCAGCCGCTCCAGATGATCTGTTCCTGTGCTTCGCTGTCCTTACCACTGGAGCAGTTTCCCTGAAGTTTGACCTGAGTCTCCCTTGCTGCAATTTAAAGCTATTATTTTTGTCTTAGCCACTATAGACAAAAAGAACAAATCATTCCTTCCTTCCCTGCAATAGCCTTTTATCAACTTTTAAATCACTTACATTCCTCCTCAGTTGTCATCTTTTTTTTTTTTTTTTTTTTCCTGGCTGAACGTTGCCAGGGTCTTTCAACCTTCCTGTGTAGGTGAGGTTTTTTTTTCAGACCCTTGATCATTCTTGTTCTTCCCTTTTAGACCTCTCTGACAAGTTCACATTTTTCTGGAAGTGCAATACCCCAAACCGAACACAGCATTTCAGATGAGGTGTTACCATGGCTGAACACAGATGAAGGATTGCATCGCAACTTCTGCACCGTGCTGCTGTCTGTACAGCCAATACGTTGTTTGTGTTTTTGCCACAGCGTGATTCATTTTTGGTTGGGAACTCTTTTAATTCCCCGATCTTCTTATCACATACTGCTACCTGCTAATAAGGCTCTTTGAAAATCCCACCCTCAATTTGAGCTGACAACCAACACTCCCCTCCTTTCACAGCAGCACTCCCAGTTGGTAGGTCAGCCAGTTGACTGGAAAGTTAATCAGACATCAGGGAAAGACTCACAAAGAAAAGGTTAAAACGTAATTTGCCTCTGCTTTGCAAATCATTTGCTCTGCAATTCTGCCTTGTTTATACACAGGGTTCATTCCAAGTGGGACTTGCTTCTCCTGCAATTTGCCCTTGTCAGAAGACTGTCACCGTAATGAAAAGAGGGTTGAGGGTGACTTAACCAGCTCTAATGGAGTGGCACCCTCATTAAGGGTGCTGTTAAGTCTGTCTGTCAGAGAACCACATCAATGGAGCTCCAAAGTATCCTAAAAGGGTACATACTTTCCCAAGGGAAGATGTTTTTCAGCTTCTCCCCTGCATACATACATGCACTTAAAGTCTAAACCGTGTACCATGTCCAGCAGGAGAGCTTTCACAGCTACACACAACCCCTTCCCAAGACACGATGAGCCGCTGGTTTGCCCAGCCGGAGCTCCCGGGGAATGGCTGAGAGCAGGGACTTCTCTTTTAAAGGGCATGCCAAAGACATCCGTAGGCCTATTCAGCTCCTTGTTCCCCTGCTCCAGGACACAGATACGAGCATAACACTTCAGGGAAAGTTTCTGTGACGGTCTCTTGCTGAAATAGTGGTAGCACTGTTCTTGTCCCTGCACTGGTAACCTGTTTCAACCCTGGGCATCAACATTTTGCTACAAGAACTCAGCTACTCTCACTTGCAAGACAGACCCTTTTGCTTACAGCCCTGTCCCCTCTAAAAGTATGCTAACAATTTCTAACAAAAAGCATTTATATAAAAGTGAGGTGTCATAGTACAGATCAGGGAGAGGAAAGATGTATCACAGTGTGTTAGAAAAATGTCAGGTTGTGATATCTTGCACAGAGCTGTAGAGATGTTTTCACTAATTCACCTTGGCAGCCAGATTAGGTGAGTCATATTAACTCTAACCTCTAAGGCAAAAGGGGGGGAGCAGGAACAAAGCTTTACACACCGAGCCAATTTACAAATGTTTCCGTGCTGGAGCCAGCTTCGGCAGGGAGCTGATGGTTGTCACTATGCAGTTTATTGAAGTGGGGAGGGAGAAGGCTTGGACAGTGCTCTTTGGTACCAATAATGACAAACATATTCTATTAGGTGAAGAGAGGGACTGCCAGCTCCTGGCAAGCAAGCCACTCCATTCCCATTAAGAGAAGATGTTTGCCTTGAGCATGTTATCCAGGGATGAAATCCTGACCCTGCTGCCAAACCTTCCTTGCCGACAAGGGTTATCCCCTGGCTGTTTTGTCTGGTTCAGTACAACCCCTTCCCAGTGAGGGCCCTTCCAGGTTTCCCTGGGGGGGATGACTCCACATGCAGTGCAGCTCTTCTCATCCCAAAGCATCCCTTCCCATGACTCCAGGCAACCGTCTTCCCTGAAGGTTTTTTTTGCCTTTCACACGTTCATAGTTAGCTTGGTTTGTTGCTGCAGCCCCGTTAAACACCGTCGTGCCAAGCTGTAGCTCCTTAACTCTGTCCCAGTAAATGAGAAAGAGGAGCTTTCTGCTCTGGAGGCTGGAGATAGAGAGTATGAGCCTGGGAGGCTTGACAATCAAACCAACAGGGAACGACCCCGAGCAGAGTGAGCCAGGCATCTGCCGCGGCTCGGAGCTGGCAGAGCCCTTTTTGCAGAGGGATCTGCAGCAGGCGGCTTTGATGTGTGCAGGAGGAAGGCTTTGAAGGCCCGCTTGCCTCAGCCACATTTCCTATCCCCTGCCTTCCTAATTGGACCCAGTAAAGTAAATAATGAACCCAAACAGCAAACCTGCTCGGCAATGCTAGCCCGCTGGCGAGAAGCCCCGCTCTCCCCCCACCCTTTGGAGATAGCCTTGTACAACCCCATGGGCTCTGCATATTGTCTCCTGTTGACGTGCACACCTGCCTGTGCCCTCATATATATATATGAGATATCTATATAACACATATATATCATCTTCTGTGTTTTATCTATTATGTATTTTAAATATTTATATACATATAAATCCCACTGCGTGTGCAGAAATGCAGACTTACACCCTCCCCACGTATTTATGGGTCCTTCCCACCTCCACCCAAATGGCCCCTTGCACTGCCACGCACCATCACTCTTTCCTCAAAGGCTAAACTCTTCCTTTCTAGAATTGACGCACGCTCAGAAGAAACCCCACCTGTACTGCGTGCAGACAGCTCTTTCAGGTAGTCAAGGGACCAGCGATGCCTTCAGCCACGTGCTCTACCAGAGAGGTCTTTCCCGTCATGCCCTAGTTCCTTACATCTCCAAAGGAGAAGCTAGTCTGCAGAGGCAGCAGCCACATTTTGCTCCGTCCTCTCCTGTTTGTGCATCCAACACTTGGCTCCTGCTCGTGCAGAATCTTACTTTAGCTGTCTTTTTTTGTTTTTAATACTGTTGTGGTCTTAAACTAAACTGAAATTCAGACCCACTGAAAGTTATCTGTTTGCATTTGGTATGTGGAGAAAGAGCTCAGATATCCTGCTTCTATGTTTGTTTTCCTTCCAAGCCTCTTTGTAGTTGCGAAGAGGGGAGAGCAGAAGGGGTTATGCATCTTTGTTGGGCCCTCCTCTGCCTAAAACAAGATGCAAGGAGATAAAAAAGATTGCAAATCAATAAATGCCATTTGAAGTCTTTTTGTGTGTAGCAACTTCCAATGCTGAACAGCAGTTTTTGTTCTCTCTGCCCTCTCCATTTATTGTTTAAGGTTTTGCTCACCTAACTTTCCTCCTTCCTTCTGCACCTTACATTCCCTAGGAACAGGCTTCTGAAAGACAAAAATAGCTAAGGGAGCCTTTGACATAACTTTTTTGTTTTACTTCCAGCTGGGATTGTTTTGTTTTGTTTTGTTTTTTAAATTCAGAACTTTGAAGTTTTCGTCTATCAGTCTCTGTCTCCTCAGCCATCAGAGATTCCAATGAGCTTGGCATTTTTTTTCTGTCCCTTAGTTGAAGAGGCTTGTTTTTAGCAAAAAGATCAGTGGAGAGCAGCAGATGGTGGATGAGCGAAGGGACAGCTAGTGCTACAATGCTACAGTGAGGAGGGAAGGCAGAAAAACTAGCGTGGCATGGGAAGTGGTGAAAATGGGGAGAGCTTGAGAGCGAGAGAGAAACAGATGGAGAAAAAACAGAGGGGGAATGAAGAGAGGGACAGTGGCTGAGAGAGAAATGCAAACAAAGTGAGATTCTTTGGTGACTGAGAAAAAGAGAGCATGGTAGTCAGCTACTGACAAAGAGAAACAAACTGAGACAGAGCGAGTGAGGAAGACGGGAGGCGAGACAGTGGCAAACAGAGAGATGTACGGCATGGAGAGAGGCACAGACATCCCTTCTGTAAAGGGAGCCATGAAATAACAACTGCCAGAGGGACGGGAACAGAGGGGTCACATGTAGTAAGGCAGTAATTACTCTGTTTAAGCAGCAAGGCACAGCAGGGTATTTATTGTTTAAGCTGGCCTCATGCCTCCCATGCCCTTAGGTCTGTAGCTATTACACATAAACCAAAAAACTAGTGCAGTGCCAGGGAGGGCTCTGGCCTGGCTCTGGCTTCATGAATGAGAATGAGTCAGATCAGGAGGAAACACTCTGGCATGGCTTCCCCTGGCGTTCACGGGACCTTGCTCGTCAGCAATCGCGTTTTCTCCTTACATGCAAAGCTGGCTGGATGCCTCCTGAGCCAAGGACGGTGCCCGAGGAGCTCCCCGGCTGGGGCAGCAGCAGCACCTGCTGGCACGGCCGGGGTTAAGAAAGCCTGCGGTTTTCATCGGGACTTTCTCCCCACACCCCACGCATCTAGCATGCAAATCAAACCTTCCAGGTTAAGAGCAGCCTCCCCAGACTGAACGATGTCTCCGTGCTCTCTCTCGAGGGACAGCGCTGACCAAACCCAGCGGGAGAGACCACTTGGGATGACTCGCCGTCGCTGACGTCTCTGCTCAGGAGCTGGAAGCCGAGAGCTGACAGCTCGGACGCAGCTTGCATCCCGGCCGTGGGTGCCTGTCAGTGGGGGCTGCCTGCTTGAAGCAGCCGCAGCAGGTCTGCTGCTTCTCTGAATTTCCACTCCCTCTTCACTCCTATTCATACATGACCACTAAAGGTCATCACACAGAACCCGGAGCGTGGGCACGGAGCTGGTGTGCAATATACCACTGCTTCTCAGCAACTGACCAGATTTTCCATTCAAAATCCACACGTGAACACAAGAAAGAAAGGGAACCACCCCCTGAAAAAAATCCAGCCCTGCTTCAGGTCAAAGCCTTCTGTTTGACCAGTGGTTTTCTTCTGCTCTTTGCTGAACCAGAAGAAGGAATTAATGTTCTGCCTCAACTTGAGATAGAATTAAAAAAAAAAAAAAAAGATTTCACGTCAAAGAAAATGATTTTTTTTTTTACTTTTTTTCAAAATTACTTACTGAATTTTACCCAAATTTGCGAACACTTTTTTAATGAACACAAACAGCATTTTTGGACAGATAAAGTGCTCTTGAGCAAAACTTGGCTGTGATGCCAATGTGCAAAGTAAATTATGAACCATGAGGTAAATTAAGTCATCTAATGTCACAGCTACAATATTATACTCCCTAAATGTTGCATGCTGCAACGTGAGTTGTCATGACTATGCTACCAAACATCAAGCCTTAATTCTACTGCCAAGAAAATGACAGATAAACATGAACAAACCAGTAGTTGCACAGTTTCTGCATCCCCAAATCTCTGCCTGGTGCCTTTTGGAGGTTACTTTACAACAACATTGAGGCAGAAGACGTCAGCAGCTAGATGAATCACTGAGATGACACCAGATCTTTGCGTGTCTTAAGAAGACAGGAGTTGGTAAGTCCTCAGGGCTGAGGGGACCATGCTGGAGCAGCTTATAAAATGGAGTTTGACAACAGGAGGTCCGAGAAGGAATTCTCAGCCTAGGCACAGGGGTTATTCAATGTGCAGACGTCGATGGCAGCGCACCAATCTCTCGCTCCCAGCAGCACAGTCAGCTCTGTGAGGAGCTACAAAAAGAGGATGGGGCAGTGGCTGCCCCTGGAGAGAGGAACAGCGGAGGGGTCAGGAAATCAATTGGTGCTTGTTTCCCACTGTGTTAAGCACAAGAAAGTAATGCAAGCCGAGAGATGATGCAGGGGACTGGGTTTTCTTGCATGTCATGGAAACCTATGAAAGGCAATTAAAATACAACAGCAAGCAGTCAACCGATACAGTCTCTGGTGACTGTCAGCTGGTTTCCCCTCATTTGGCCTCATGTAATCCTTTCCCTGCAAGCTCTCCCATTTTTGACAAAGCACTCGTGCTATCATCGTTATACAGTTTGAAGACAAGTTCTTCCTCACAGACCCAAGACCAAAGAAAAGATCAACAGCAACAAGTCCCATCTGGGGCAAGTTCCACAAGAAGCCTGACTGAACCATATCGTTTCTGTCCTGCCAGTGAAGAGCAGGGATGGACTGCAATGTAGACCCTACTTTAATTCCACAAATACTTATCTCAGTCCCAAACCTTAGGGAAATCTCATGTGATGACACTCAGTGGTACCAACTGTGCCAGTCTGTCAATCTAGGAACTATAGGGTTGGTCTGTGCTCGGTGGCATCTTTAAAAATCCTTGTTATGCTCCTTACAAGAGTCTTGTGTCTCCCGTAGAGCAAGACATGCTCAATATACTATTGTGCAAGAATCAAGAGGCTCACTTTTGTAGGCATCCATGAAAATGTTTCCCTGTTTTGAAATATAATGGCTATGTTCCCTTCTGCTTTATGTCCGCTCATACTTCTTGGGATGAGGGGGTAAGAATGAACCCAGAACTTCAACCTAACTTAAAAATTAAAAAAAAAATAAAAAATTAAAAAACCTCCAGAGATTCAACTTAGTCCATAGAATTCCATCCTTTTATGTCCAAAACTTGGAAGCAGGCTTGAGAAATTACAAATTGGCCCAAATTTACTTGAAATGGGAAAGAACATTACCTTAGAAGCTTACACATTGCTGTGGCTCCTTCTCTGCAAGCTGGAGCCAAATATTTCATGGCCAGATCACACAGCACCTGAATCTCCTGTGCTTTTGCAAGATGGCAATTCTTGTAGCTCATCCCCATTTTCAGTGAGGCTACTCTGAACACCGAGTTCACAACTAAAACCTAAAGACCGGGATTTCTGTAGCAGCCTGGATCTTGCCACTGATCTTTTACACAGCTATAGTTTTCAACTGAGGAAATGAGGTCAAAGAGTTAAGCCACCCCTCAGCAAGATTTACCCTTTCAAAAACATGTCAGTGTGTTGTGATGCCTGGCGCCAATATTTGTATAGGTGGATTAGCTCCTTGAAAAATCGTTTTGTTTGCCTTTCTGTTGACCACTCTCCTTGCTGCAATGTTTCTCAATTAGATCCAGCACAGCGACTGCCTGACACCATCCCCCATATCTGCTCCTGGTGGAAGGAGCAAAGGGGATATTCATCAGGGAGCACAACAAGGGATGAGGAGCTGAGGCTAAATGGCTGGATTTAGGATTGAGCAGGCATGAAGCATTGCCAGGTATCAAGGCAAGGATCAGAGAGGTTTTGAGGCAGGGTGGGGTGTGCTGGGAAGATACTGTCTGGGCTCACACGCTGCAGGGACTTTTGATCAATTGGGCTGGCTCCTGTGATATTATCATCTGAGGTATCTGCTGTTGATTCATAGTGATAGTGGTCCAGATAAATGATTGCTTCAGTCCAGGATATTTAATTCCTATGCTGTTAGCCACTCCCTTGCTTTCTAAAAAATAAGGACTCTCTCTCTCTCTCAAACTTGCAAGGCACTGACTGCAAAGGAGGAGGAAGGCATTTGCTCAGTGACGAATATTGCAGCTTTTACAGTCCTACAGGGAAGGCAAGCAGAGAAGAAATACGGACCCTGATTTTGAGCTCTTTTAGCTCCCTGATGCAACTCCTACCATTGCAAGCGCAGCTGTTGGTCATCAGCACTACTGCAAATCATGGCTGTGAGGCAGGGTCTCTTCATCAGAGATATGGGAAAAAGAGCGGGGGGGCACCAGAAAGGGAGAAGGCAGAAAACGATGAGTAGAAGAAACAGTTTCAAAACAACGCCTTTCTGACTTCTTCCAGCTTACCCCTTAAGTTTAGGAAGGGGTCTGAGGACAAACCAAAAAGATATTTCATTGCTTTTCTCCCAATTCCCTAATACTCTTTCTTGTTGTAATGCTTACAGAAAACTTCCAACAATTGTAACACTGCTGGCATGAGAAGACCATGGCCAATCATGTCAACCAAAAGTGTCTCACTAGGCTTCACCTCTCTGTATCCACCTCTTACTGTCATGGACAGGAATCCACTTACTTCTCCCCTCCCGACTCCCCAAACACATTTTTCTCCTCTGGGAAGAGAAATGTCTTGCTCTAACAAGAGCCCCTAGCTCCTACAGGAGCCAGAGGCAGCCCAAAGACACAAGAAAGCATGAAAAGCCATCCATTTTATGTTGAGGACTCGTTGGCTCCTTTCCGCAAAGCTCCTGAAGAGGCAAGGATTTCATTACAGTGCCTTTGCAACTGCACACCGGCGAGAGTTTTACTGTAACTGAAACAGCAGTTGTTCTAATAAAACCAACACAGAGCAGGCCACCTTAATCACTGGCATGTTTTCATCTTCCTTGAGGAGTGAGGGGAAGAGGAATCAGAAGCGATAAGAGAGGGAAGAAGGGGAAATTTGCTGAGTCCATTTGCTCCTGGTTCCTCAATTTAGAGCACTAAGGGATGTCTCTCATCTCTGTAAAGATTAATGTGAGCTTCTGATGGCATGTTTTATTAAGTGGTTATATAATAATTAATGCTTGAAAGCACGGTTTCCAAAAGCCACTAAATGCTTTACCAGGACAAGACCCAGTGGCTTTCAATGGCATTTGTGCTTGCGAGTCACTCAGGTACACCGGAAAACTTCACCTCTACTCCCTTATTCAAATCAGTGCCTCATCTACTCCATCAGCACGACCTTGCCAGGCTGCACGGAAGAAACTAGGGGCAAGGGTGAAAACCACGAGCCCTCTAGGGAGAGGGTCCGTGTCTCCTCAACCTTGGGTGGAGGGAGGAGGTGCCAGCAGCACACGGCCTGAGCGAGAAATCCATCAGCGGAGGAGCAAGTACCCAGACACCAAGGACACCTGAGGAAATAACAGCACGCTAATTCCCGTCCTGACTCTCCCAAAGCCTGCAACAGGGAGGCACATCCGTCCCTGAGACGAGGCACGCCGGCAGGCCAGGTAGAAATGCTGCTGGCAAGCTAGGAGGCCAGTGGGCCAAAGCTTAATAGGAAAACAGCAGTGATTTGTCTCCACCGCTATTTATGTTTCAAGCACATGACAGGCTGTCAGTGGAAGTGAGTGCTGCTAAATTTACTGCTTCTCAGATCTCTGCCACAGTTGCATACTTGACAAGTCACTTCATTTGAAGGGCTAGGTGTTGGGCTGGACTTGCCTCCCCCATGCTCTCCTTCAGTGAAAGCTACAAACCAGCTGTCTTTACACTGCAAACTCTTCCCCTTGCGGGCTATATTATGAGGGTATGAGTTTAGAGAAGAGGGACGTTCCCGGCGTGTTCATTTTTAACCCTGATACACGCCAGTCTTGTTCTGGACCACTTGACTGCAGATGTGTGTCTGACAGGACACCAAACTAATAACAGCTGGGTTACAGGGCTGGGCATTCGGAGACGGAGAACGCGAGAGCGCGGTGAGCACCGGCGAGTACCAGCTGGGCACGTGGGCGAGAGCTGCCGAGCATCGTAAGGAGAGCAGTGCGAAAGCTCGCGGGGATGCGAGAGGAAATGCAGGTGGGTGAAGGAGTACACGGGAATTAAGACTCTGCACGTGTGTGTGCCTGTGTACGAGTGGTGGAAAAAATACACGGGGAAGCACGGGCGTGGGACTGGAAGTATGACAGAGCGTTAACGTGAGGGTGTGCACAGGGGAAGGCTGGCAGGCGGGGAGAGTGGGCGAGAGGACGAGCGCAGGGGTCTGCCTTCGGAGGACTGCAGTTCAGAGCATCCTTTGCCTCTGCTGTCCCGAGTGCTGCGTGGTGCCTGCATCCACGCAGCCTCATGCACGCCTGTGACAAAGTACCTTTTGGCAGGTGGGAGAAGAGAAGAGGCCTCATTAATGGCTGAAAACCTATAATAGCTGGTTTCAAACACTCCTGGAAAGCGGCAGAAAGAGAGTGAGGCTGCCGTTTGATGATGTGGGCCATAGGAAACTCCAGACCTTCCCTTTTTTTTTTTTTCCAAGTTGTCCATACTGCACTACAAACACCTTGTTGAAGGGCTCTGGTCTTACCTGCGTGGAAGCTGCTCCCCGCTTTACGCAGCTGTGCTGCTAGGCAGCACCACATCTTCTGAAATGCTCTCACTCTCCTTTTGGCCGCAGATACCAAGACAAGGTTGTCAGGAATACGGTGTTACGAGAGACAGCCAAAGGGGACCGGGTACATCCTCCTGCCCCAACCACTCCTTTCCTTTCTTCTATATGCAGTGGAGCTCTGCTTTCTCCTGCACATTCTCTTGATCTCATGCACAAGATCTTTTCATTTTGTTCTCTCATGTGCACTCAGTAAATTACACACGTGCATGCACACAAACACATAGCCCTGAATCTAACTTAGAGTGCATTTCTCCGGAGAAAACTCAGTAGGAATTTCTGCAGCCTCATTCCCTAAAAAGGCTCTTGCCTAAGAGAAGCAGGACATGCAGAAGCAGGACACATCGGCTTTTTTCCTGTCACAAGGGTGCAGGACGATTGCGATTCTCCACCAGCCCTTTAGGAATCTGCTCCGCTTGCTTTTCCAGCGGTGCAGGCCAGAGGCCCTTGTTCTGCAATTGCGCCGCATAGTTTATATCATTAAATGTAGCATCTGCAGCTACATTAGCTGGGCTAATAGTGACAAGTGCTATCAATCCTCATACTTCAGCGAATAAACTGATCACCAGCTGGGGACAGAAATCTCCCCTTGTCTCTCATCACCATCTCATACAAACTGCATGCTTTATGTGGGTTTCATGCTGCCGTACGCACAAACCAAGGCTGCAAATGGGCCGCTTCTCTCTCTGTGCTGCAACATTGGACTGTATTGACAGCAGGCATATTGACTGGCACCACAGTACCTAGCATCCAGACATCCCTCCTTTACTGCAGCACCTTCTCCTCTTTATCAGCTTTGCCACTGGAAGCATCTGCAATGGCTTGTCAATACTTTGTCCTCACCCTGCTGATCTGTGGATGCCAGTCACGCTGGCAAAGATTGCCTCTTAAGGACCCAAGAGCAGACGGAAGGAAACAGAGAGAGGTGGAGTTTGTGAGTTAGTGACTGACAAATAGTTTTGGGTATCTTCTATTCTTTCTTTGATTCAATGCTTTCCAAGCAACATAACAGACATTTTTATGGGTGGCTTATCCAAGGCTGCTCTAAATTTTACTGGGGGTGGGGGAGACACACAACAATCGTGCCCTCCTACCTGGCCTCCAAGGACCAGATATTCATCCACAGTAATCATCCATGCCCCATGGATTGAGGTCCTCTGACACTTTTACTGGATAATAGTCCTGCTTAATAATCCAGCCATCCAATCGAATTCCTTTTTATCACCTCTCCAATACCAATACTCCATCTGAGCACTCTGTATAGGCAAGGACTCAGTGGAAAAAAAAATAATCCTGCAACTTCTGACTATAATGTATAGAAATAATATTAAAAAAAAAGGTTTTCAAACCCCCTCTCCCCAAACACTTATCTCCTTATTTCTCAGCTGCAATCAAAACTGCTATCCTTGTATTTCTAAGTCCAGCATTCCAAATGGGATGCTGGGTTTGATTAAAACAACTTTCTGGCTTACAGGTTATGTCAATATCCTGGTGGGATTTTATGCCACTAATCTCAGCAGTTTGCAATTGCGGAACAGTTGAAGGAGGGGAGGAATGTTAACTACATTAAAATGGCAAATTCACCTGCAGACTGTATTTTTTCACTGCTTCAGGAGCAGAAGGTCCCAAGATAATTTTCAGGCAGTATGAGCTTGCGTATACAGGGGAATGCAACAAGCAGGAAGGAGAGGGAAGAACAGAGAAGGAAGGAGAATGGAGAATAGGGGAAGAATTGGCAAGACAACAAAAAATTTTTAAAAAAATAGCATAAAGAAGATAGTTTGTGAGACACAAGTCTTCAGGACAAGGACAGAAAAGCAACTAGATAAGGAAATGAGTCACAGACCATGAGATATAGATGGAAGGTTGATTAAAAAAAAGTGAGGGGATGCAGAAGGTTAGGGCAAGCAAGCAGAGCTCTGAGCAAGGTGAATCACCAGGGGAAAGCAGCGGGGAACGTAGTTAGTGTTGGCTGGGAATACAACATACAAGGGGGAACTAAGGCCTGAGTCTTTCAGATGTATCACAGTTATATTGATCTGTGGTAAACAATTTCACTGCTCACAGGCAATACAAGGCTGTTGGCAGTATCACTGAGGGTCTCAGACACTTACATGGTGTGTATACGTGCACGAGACATACAAGTAGGAAGAGAGGTAGGTTCCCACGACCTTTGATAGCGAGGGCTTGGGACAGAGTGGGAACGTTTGGTGCTGACTCCTCCTCCTTACTTTCTGCCTGCTTCATCTCATTAAAGGCAGATAAAATACGCCATTAACTACCATCCCATTTCTAGACAAGTGCTTTCACTGCTACCTTCTCAAATACAGACAAGTCCTCTAGAAGGTCTCAGTTAATAAAATGCTCCAAGTCTGCGACTTACGGATCAAAAAGACAAGGAAGAAGGCATAGTCCCAACCCCCAACCAATCCCAGCACTGCAGGAAATCTAGAAGATAATCTCCAGTACTTTCCATGTAGCCCTGGAAGAGCTCCCACGCATTTCTTTCCCTCTTCTTCCCCCAGGCTCTCGCTGTGAACAAGCCCTGGTTTGCATGGAGGGCAGCGTGGCTGCCAAGAGGCTCAGGGAGGAAAGAAACACTGTGAGCTTCTCCAGTTGCTCGTCACTGGGGTCCTTTGAGGTTTCGGTGCCCTCACTTGCAAATCCATTCTGGCGGGCAAAGGCTCCTCACGTCTCCCAGCTGCATCAGCTTGTCACGCAGCATTGCTGGGCCGCCTGATGCATGCACGGGAGGGTGCCCGTAAGCTGGGATGCTGCTGCAAGAGGGGATGGGGATGAAGCCCAGCCTGCTGGAGACCATGGCTCTGCTCCTAACGCAACATGAGAAACGGCCTTGCTGCTCCACGATCACGCAGCTTGCCCGAAGAGGCTCTCATCTGTCAGATATAATGGGAAGGCTGAGGTCTGCTATGAGGGGGAAGAGCTCTCCACTCAGATCTGAAAAATCCCAGCTTTTTCTACACCCCTCTTCTCTTCCAGCTGGAGGCACTTGTGGGGAGTCATGGGAGAGAGCTAGAAGAATGAGAAACTGAGATACCTATTCAGGTACTTCTTTACTTAACCCCAAACCTTCCTGAGCTCTTTCCAAACAGAAATCGGCTGAAGGTGACATATAACCCTCTGAATTTGAACCTCCTCGGGACATCTGTGTGTGCTGGCTATGTTAACTCATGTATCACTTGCTTAATGATTCAGGGATTTGACCACTTTAACTTGGAGCAGATAGCGTGTTGGAGGCAGGAAGGCTTGAATCCCCGTCTGTGTTTCTGTACACTCAGTCATCCACAAAAGTGGTTGATTTCTGCACTAGCCCAAAGGCAAGCTTGGCTCTTTCGATTAAGAAAAAAGAAAAAAATAGATGTTTAGGAGCCCTCAGAGAGACAGAGATGGGTTGATGCTGGCAGAGAGTATCTAGCACTGCTTCGAGCCATAAGGAGGGAGATGGTCTTGCTTCCCTTTCCAGGTGGGAATACCGCTCTCCACCTACACGGTGATGCCCATCACCAGCCCTGTGCAGGAAGGGATGCCTTAAGAGCTGGGGCAGCAACACAGGCTGTCGAGATGCTCACTTATCGTTTCTTCTCTGCTTTCTGCATTGTAGCTATGGAGGTGCTAGCAGCCTTTCCAGTTCCAAGGCTGGAGTCTAGGTAATAGATTAAATCTCAGCTTAGGCAAGAGTCTTTTTAGGGAATGAGGCTGCAGAAATTCCTACTGAGTTTTCTCCGGAGAAATGCACTCTAAGTTAGATTCAGACTAATAGCCTAACACTTGTTCTTCTCTAAAAGCAGAAAATGCCCAAGGCATTTTTCTTGTGCTTGTGCAAAGACACTGATCACAAACCTGTATACAGCACCACATTCTGGGGCCCTTCTGCAGGGAAAAATCATTAAGCAAAATCACACGCATACACCCAGCAAAAATGGCAAAAGATGAAAAAAATTTGTGTGCAGAGGGAACAGTCGCAGCTGTTTCAATTTATGAGACAAGAAATTGTATTTCAAAGAGAATACAGGAGTTTTCCCCTTTGAGAAAGTTATTAACCAGAATTCGCAATAAACCCTACTCAATTTATAGGCCCCTAAACTGAAGGGCCCCAATAGAGATTATACTGCATTCTGCAGGGCTCTGTCCTGCCAAGAGCTGACAAGTCTCAGACCTTGCCATCTCAGAGGTCTGAATCACCTCTCCTGCTTTTCAACCCATCATTCCCCTGCTTCTCATCCTTTTATTTCCCTTCTTCAGTTCACATACCTCTTTTACCTTTTCACTTCTTCCTCTTACCCTCTCTCTCTCCTCCTCTTCCCCTATTATTCTCCTTTTTATCTTCCAACCCTTTTCTCCTTCCACTCGTATATCTGTCTAAAAGACCGAAACCTGACTGCAACTCAGTTGAGCTATTGCAATGACAAAAAACATTCATGGAGGAATAGTGTATTGGAGAAACATCTAGGAGAAGAATTCTTATACTTGCAGCTTTGTTTTGCTTTTATAGTTGTCTGTTACACAGCAAACACATGTGGTGATTGCTCCGAGAGACGATGCCATATTATACCACATAGCTGGAAAAAACTTAATTCTTCTACTTCAAAGCTGTAGGGAATTTAACTGGGGGGGGGGGGGGGGGGGGGGGGGGGAGAAGAAGAAGAAGGAAAAACCCCACCCTATAACTGATGGGGTATGCTACAGCTAAAGAGAAATCACTGGGATGTGTTGGCAGCAAAAAACTTCACTCATGGAAGCTGGGCTGCTGGAAATTTCCTTGAAGATGACCCACTGAAGATGTGTTTCATTTAAACTGATAAGGGCCTGTGTCTATTTCTACTTGAGGACCCTGGTGGAAAGCTCAAGGCTAATAAAATATCTTTTGCATACACTAGCTTTGCTGCTTAGGGTGTTTATCAAGAAAGCGAGAAAATAACAGAAGATATCATGGTGGTGTAAAAGAGGGAGTAAAAAGTAGAGAGAGAACGTAAATCCAGCAATCCAATGCATACTTGCTCTTAAAAATGGAAAATTTAGTGTGGAACACACATCCATGTTTCACCTGTTAACAAGGAAGCAAGTAAATTCAGGAGGCGATAGGTTACCCATGAAGGAAAAACAATAAATCAAGCCATTATATAAATAAAGGACACTATCTTCTTCTTAAGCCTCTCTCATTGCTGGAGGAAAGACAGTGGCCTGGGTGGACCACTTTCCTTTTTCTGGCAAGGCTGCTCTTAGACATGTCCTCTGTGTCCTGTTGCTTTCCGTTTCTATCTCACAGTGTCTCAACACACACTTTTCTATACGTGTATTTGCGTGTGGCCAACTTTATATAACACAATTTGTATGCAGCAGCCTGGAAATGAAAGTATAACAAGCATTGCAAAACTGATATTCTCCTCATTAAAAAGAGCAAAATTCTCCTTCACCAAGTACGACCTAGTATCTATATCTCCCTTTTGGACAATATATACTGTGCCGTACATACAATAGAAGCAATAAATAAGTCATTATGTAAAACAAGGGAAAGGCTTCCTAATAGGGCAGTGAGTGTTTGGCATGCAGTCATTGATTTAAACATCAGCCAAACAGGTAATGATTAAAAGATGAGAAAACGCCTGGTCTCACTCAAGAGCCCAATCAACACATTACAAAAACCTTCCACAGTTTTTGCACAATAACTCTGGATAACTCCCGCTGAGTTGGGTCCGAGGCGCAGGGGTGGGAAGCGTTTGACCCTGCTGCCCCAAATCTCTCCATTCGGAAAACAAAAGACTTGGGCTTCCAGGATTTTCAGTCTTGTGCTTTCCCTAGCACGCGAGTCATGGTGTAAGTTAAGCAAGAGCTCGGTCTTCTACAGCAAGCAATGGTCAGTACTCGCACCAATAGAGGGAGGGTCTGGGATGAGAGCAGCAGCACAAGCAGCTGCTATTTAGTACTGTAAAAGCAGCCTTTTTCTGTTTCCATTCCATGTTCCTACCTCCACTGGTCAAGGAAGCCTCCTTTGTATCCTGAGATACCTGCGGGTGCTCGTAAGCCTCTCTGTAGCCAACCCGCAACCCAGTGTCAAGCAGGCTTATGCTGAATCACTCTGAGTTTTGAGGGCGAACAAAAACAAATTAGAAGAAATACAGCACACTGGAGACAGTCTTTAGAGTGAGCATTATATGTGCCTGACATGGAAGTAACTGAGCACCTTAATGATTTGCAGAATGCCGCTTCTCTTTCGATTCACCTGCTTTTAACCAGCTGACTGAACCGCCTCTCTCTCCCTGGTTCGGGGTTCACCTCCACGCAGCTCCTCCTGTCCATCTCCTCCTAGTAACCAGCCTTTCTTTTCCAATTGCCTCAGTATGAATAAGAATATCTCTGCAGGGAAAAGTCATCTTTCTCTGCAATCCCCAGTTTAATACTCTGACATGGCATCAATATCCTGCTGCTATCTCTTTCTTTTAATTAAGTTCTACCTCTGCCTTTTATGCCCTTTCTCCTTAAGTTGTTCAGTTTTCCTCTTCTCTCTACCCTGCTTCACGCTTCCTGGTGGGGTTTGTTTTTTTTTTTTTTCCTTTCCCTTTCCTTCTCTCCTGGAAACTTGCCAGCAATACAGCAGAAGGGAGCACACTGAGAAAGGTTAGGCAAACACAACATTATTACCAGAATCAGCAACATATTGCTCATTAAACATTTAAAATCAACAGTTGCTGGCTTGATCTGCCAATATTGTGAGAAATGCCAGTTTTAGCTCAAGGTGCCTCTTGTTTCCAAAATGGCTTTATTTATGATGTGGGAGCTGGTGGCTGTGAGAACAAAACCCTACCTCCAGCGGCCAACAACACCCAAGCTACAGGCGGCTCCACAGAAAGTTCCCCAGCGAGCACCAATCGCTTCTGCCTCCCCGTCGCCCCCGCTGCTTTCCAGAAACAAATGGATGTGTAAGAGCACAGAAATGTGTTTGCAGGAGATAAATTATTTATCTGAAATTTACTGTTGTGAAGTCAGCGTAATTCTCAAATCCGCAGACATATTTTATGCACTGATAGGACGTTTCAAACAGGGGCATTTGGACTCATTTCTTCCCTCCTCCTGCAAGTATTAACACAATAATGCCTCACCTGGAAAAGAAAAGAGCTGGTGCTGGAGCTGGAGCGGCAGTAGGATAATATGCTTGTAGTTTCATATTGTGTCCCAGTAAAGTTCTGTTTCTTGATAAACAAACCAGCATAACGCTCCCCCCCCCCCCATCTCTGTGATATTTGCCTTTAATTTTTCTCCTTAGTCTACAATGCCGATGCATTTGGTAGTTGGAAAAGACAAGCTTTATACTGTATCGGGTACAAACATCACTACTGTGGGCAAATCCCACAGCCCTCCAGCTCTGTCAGTGTCCTCCCTCCTGCCCTGCCGCCCTCCTTGCTCTCCCAAACCAGGTCAGACAGATCACTCCTATACCCATGCACACAGCCACATGCCTACTGCTACTTGGGCACTTTCCCTTCTTCTGCTGGCTTCTGGGATGTTTCTGCATTGATCAAGGCCCATCAAATGTCACATTCTTTCAGGAGTCCCTTGGGTAGTACAGGGTATCTAAAACCATGCCACCGACAATCTTATCAGTAGGCATCCAAACCGAGATTCCTTCTTCCCAGAAAATAACTTTGGGGCATTTTTGCCAATTATTCTGAAGGGAAAAGAACTGGGTCCCAGGTCTCGGCGTGAAGATTTATTCACTCGGAATTGTACTTGTTTGAAGCATAAAAAATAAGATTGTCCTCTGCTAAGGCAGGAGTAAAGAGGTCAATTATAAACCACACAGTTCACGTAGCAGATAATCAGCCCAACGTTTCTGACAAGCTCTTGCCCACTGAGCAATAACAAGTCCCACAGATGCTCACAGGCACCCTTCACTTTAAGTCAGTCAGAATGGAAATGAATATGGCCTGGCCATGTCTTTCCCTTTGTTCTGCATGGGTGTATTTAAACCAGTACATGCTCAAAGAGAAGCCAATGGCTTGCTCAAGGCTCTCGTAAATCCAAAAGGCAGCAGTAAAGACTGCTATTTCCAGGCTACAAGTGAGCATTTTTGAGATATCAGGTGGAATGCTTCCAACAATCCAGAGTTCCTGCAGAGAAGTCCCAAAAGCTCCTCATTTTAACAATAATTCTGTAAGTGGATGCACTCCCCCACCTGCCACTTAAGAAGCCTAATCACATACCAGATCCTCCGTTAGAGTTGGCCACTGCACAGCAAAGGAAAAGTTGGCAGTCATTTTCACTGAAACATAGCCTAAGCGTCTTGAAACGCTGCCACTAGAGTTTTCAGAGGGAAAAGAAAAAAGAAGAGTCCTTTTGATTCAAAACCAGTCACTCTCCTCCTTACATCTGGCGTCCCTTTTGTTTGTTAATCCAAACAAACACCTGACCTACGGTCAGATAAAACATGCTGGATTTTCACTGATAGGAGCAAGTCTTCGCTGTGGCTGCAAACGGCTATTTTGGCGTGCTGTTTGATATGCAAACGGGAAAGATGGAGCCCCTCTTCCCACCCTTCCCGAGCTATTTACCAACCACTGCTGCCAACAGGACTGCGGGGCCCTGCTCAGGTCAGCCCAAAAGACCGTACTCTTACATTTACACTCTGTGACAGCAACTGATGGTGAAAAATTGCAGCTGCATTAACCCAGATACTAGGCAGCCACCGGAGATCTCGGACCACAGCCCCATGACAACAGCCCCACGGATCCAGGCAAATCTGGGCCGCAGCCGCCAAGTGATCCTCAAAGAGTGGGGCAGGCTGTGACCCACCTACTCGTCTTAAATAGAAAGCAAAGGGTCAACGTTGACCTAGGTGAGGAAGTGTCTGTGGGTCACGCTCCAGCTTTCTGAGCCAGAACTGAATCAGAACAGCCCTCTCGCTTCATCAGAGGCATCAAAACAGGCAAAGCAGCAGTGGGTTTTGCTATCCAGCCAATGACTCGACTGACCAACGACTGTAAAGAAATGATAGCACACGTGTTATCTCCCGGATCTGAAAAAAGCACAACTTGCAAAAACCCACCTAAACCCGAAAGAACCTCAAACCCCTCTGTAATGAGAGCACAGGTGATCTAAGCTCCAGGTATGCCAGATAATTTAAACAGAAACAAAGCCAAGTCTACGTGTGGTACCATGACCTGAGGACTGAAGAGAGAGCAGCCCCACAAAACAGCAGTATGCCCTTGCTAGAAACCCAGCTGTGGCGAAATAGATTGCTCAACTTGCAATATAGCTGTAGCTTTAGGCAATCTGATGATTTAACCATTTAATTGTCCGGAATCATTGGCCTAAAATGAGTGTTCAATAAATCTGCCCCTTTATTAGGCCAGGAAGGTCCCCCAGTCCCTGCGGGTTACAGCAGCCGGCAGACCCTCGCGCTCCAAAGTGATGCTGCCCTACAGAACCGTATCAGTTCTCACAACCTCCTCCGGAGAGGGTTTGCTGAGGGCTTGAGCCTTCAGGCCACAGGTCTCCCTAGATGCCTTCTTTATCTGAACAAGGTGCGATAGTTGTGAAGGGGTAACTTTTTATCGGTTTAGTTAAAGTGATGCTACCCGTCCTCTGGTCACTGTTCTTGTATCATTTCGAGAGTGTTGTGTTTCTGTCAGTATAGGCAGATTTATAGTAAAGTAGAAATCAAAATAAGGCAGCCATGTACGCCTCTATAACAAGGTCAATTTTAAAATTACACCTGTGGTTAAATGGGTGCAACTTCCTCATGTAGCCAAGCCCCAAGCTCCCTTTTTAAGAATAGGTAGGCACACCAAAAGCTATTTTCTTATGAGAAACCCCAGAAATAAGTTTCAGGCCTCAGAGAGAAGGATTAATTTGCTAGTAATGAAAGTGACACACAGGGAAAATGTAAAATCAATCTTGTGTTTAAAGGCAGAACAACACTGGCTCCACTTCCATTTTTTTTTTTCTCTTCCTCGCTTTCCTCCCCTCTCCCCACAGTGGCTTGTTACCACCGAGCATACATTATGCACATTACCCACAAGCCTCTGCTCTGTTTAAATTAAAAAAAGAAACAGTGTTTTTAATCAATCTATTTGCACTCTTCTGCCACAACTCACAAAAGCAGTTTGATTTCTTTTCATTGCTCTCAAGAGAGCTGAACACAGATGACTAAAAAAACCACTGCAAACTAGTAATAATCATGGCAATAGTAGTAAAAATAATAGTGAACCCCCCCTCCCCTGAAAAAAAAAAAAAGGCAAGGAGAGGCATGGTTAGCCACTCTTTGAGCGAATCACAGACTACATTAAAAATAACAGGTCAAACTTAACCAAACCTCAGTGATCTGGCTTGTTCTGACCTTGGACATCCCTCCCTCATACCGCCAACAGTTAAGATTAACTGCAAAACAACGGAGGGACATTTCAATCCTTTAAAAATCGGATAAAGACTGCATTTTATCTCCAATTCCTGGCAATTCTGCTACATGCGCATTTGGAAATGAAGTTGTTCCCAGGAATTCAGACCCTATCTTGGGTTTCGTATACTCTACGATTCAAATGCAAAATTAAAAATAGCAGAGAAATGTTTAGCTGGTTTTGCCCATAATGCATCACAGCCATAATTAATTCTACCTTTCAGATCTAGGGAGTGCTAATTCTTTCCTTCTTCCTCTAGTAAGGCAACAGGAGGAAAAGAAGACCATCACTTAACAAGACTATATCACGCTGAGAACTCCTGCTGAGTTTCCTAGCCACAAACAATTTTACACAGTCAAAATCTTCCCCCCCCCCTCTTTCTTCCACGGATGAAGGGAAAAGAACAATCTACCCAAGAAGGAACTTGAAACAGAACCAGGATCTCCCCATTGCTGGACCCCTAACGGGAGGAGACCTTGTAGCCACAGAAAATGGTTCCTCGCTGCAGATGCTCTTCTGCCTCCTCCACCCCCCTAAGGCAGCACCCCACTTCTACACCTGAAACACTTCACGTGTTCTATATGCCAATCTAGGGCACCTACTGCTAGATATATGTACATACTTCATGCTTCAGACCTAAATATTCCCCAAGACTCCCGCATTTTAGATTCCTGGACTTACTGTTCCAGCGGTAAAGATCCTGCCAACATGGTGATATGTCTCTTTGCTCCAACCCAGATACATAACTTGTCCCTTTCGGCCATATCAAAGACATACACGGTACATTAATGCTAAATTATATTCACAGTTCAAACTGTGAAAAAGATTTACTATTCAAAGAAGTAAAGCTAGGGACCATATCCAAGATACAAATCTAGATGTTAGTTCAAAACTGAAACACGCAAGTATTTTGGGTTGTCAACACCTTAGGGTTTGGTTTATACTTATCTTTAACCAAAATACTGCCATTTTCCCCTGCAGCTTTAAAAATGGTAGAGAGGAAGGGAAGATACTGGTTATCTTCCTAATTGCTTCTTTGTAGCAGCCATCTGCATAGGAAATAATGCTGGGATTTGCCATGGGCTTTGAGAGAATTAGATGCTCTCTACGCACAGAAAGTCGCTGGCTCTGCATGGCTAACTCCATTAGGCTACCTGGAAAATCCCAGCTAAGTAGCAACTCTCAGCAGTGCTGGGAGAAGGAAATGAGAAAGAGTACGACGGTCTAATGGTACCGCTAAAAAGGAGTGACTGCCCTCAGTATTGGCAGGTACTCTAGAGGAAGCACCGTGTCAGAAGCAGCAAGGGAATGGACGGGCAGGGTGGGCGCAACACGCGCGAGCGCATCGCAGGGTATCTCCCGATTCCTCCTATCAATGTGTGGCATTAGAGGCCACAAACGCACAATTTCTGGCAGACACAGAGAAGAAAAGAAAGTGCCTGGGGAGCTTTCGAGCCTGGGCTGTGTTTGGATACACGGATGAGCGACCACTACCCCAGAGCAAGGGCCACGGTGTTTTCCAGCCCGGGAGCAGAAGGTGCCGTGCCGCAGAGCTCTCCTGCTGAAGAGCCCTAGACAGAAGAACTCCCTGCAGGTAATCAGGAAAAGCATCAGCCTCACCACGTTTGGAGCACGCTGTAAGAGGGGTCTCTTCACATCACCTTTTCTCACCTAATAGAGCTAAAGCACCAGGCTCTGCCAGTACCCACTGGGGAAAGAGCAGCTATCAGCTGGTGTAAGGGAAGTGGGGGAACACCGGGACTGGGGTCAACATTAAGGACTTTTGACCTGATCAGTGTAAACCCCAGGCAGACCATGGGTGGCAAGTCTAGACCACAGTGCAAACCACATGCGGGTCCGAATGATATGAACTTGCCAATGGTGGGGGAAACTATCAGATGAAATGATTGTGTGGGCAAGCTCATATTTTTTGAGGTGGCTAAAACTGCAGCAGAAAGTACTTGGTTTTAAGAGGCTCAGTCCTTGAGCCTCGAGAGTCCACCCCAGCCAACCACTGCGTCTACGTTACCAACACCGCGGCGCAAAAGGAGCAGATTTATAGAGCAAAATGGCGCTGGACACCTGCTGTTTGCATTATATACACTGCAGAGGTTTACTTGGGACTAGATCTATTCAGGCCCCACGGGCTGACCACCATTAGCAACTGGTGAGTCTGAGCATCTCCCGGTTTAGCTTCACGTGGAAGGAAGACAGCATATGCCCAGAGACCGTCCTGCAATAGGAACCAAAGCAAAGAGATGACTGGGAGATACGATTCCAAAGCACGGTCAGGATTCAAACTCAACTGCTAATGTAGACACACACCATACCATATGTTGCACTGCACTTAATAAGTGGTACATTTCTACATATGAAACATGATTCAAAATCAATTCCCTTTGTAATTATTTACGCCCAGGGTGGAGAGTTCATGAGAGCTGTCAATACTTCACTGTGCCAAGTGCAAAAAGAAACCTTATCACCTCTACTTACGAGCAGCAAAATCAGATTGGTTTCCAAGATCCTGACTTTCTCCTGATTCTGGCCATCCTCAATATGACCTCCCTCAGTGATTCACACTTCATATGCCCACTACATTCCAGTGATGCCTGTTACAAGTCTAGAATAAATACTGAGCAGCACAACTCCATTATTCTGTTATTTCCATGCCCCAAAATTTATCAGAGCAGAGATTCCCACCATCCTCTGCCTCAGGAACTTCATTCCCTCTCCTTTAAAAATCCTGATTATAGACAGAAGACTGGTTGTAGAAGTGAGATGGTGGAAGAGATTCCCTCCCTGTGTGATTCACTCATTTTTCAAGGCAAAGGATGCTTTTCTCAGATGCCAGAAACACAGGAGGTTCATCAGAGAAGACTCCATCTGCCTCATCCACCATTCCCAACAGAAACAATCCTGCCATTGGAAACAGGGATATTCCTGTTGATGATGCACAAGGTGAAAGAAAATCTCATTCACCTTTTGTTCCACTGCGTCCGTGAGGCTAAGAGAAATAGGCAGTTGTATACATCTCTAAGGCGAGGAGATGGGACTCAAATACAGAGAGATACATGCTGCTGTGCGAGTGTGCGCTCACACAGTAAAACAGGGATTAATGGATAAAAATCAGACCAGCTACTATTAGGATCTCCTATAAAATAGAAATCCTTTAGGATCTCCTAAGCAGAGACAGAACTCCCACCTCCCACGCAAAGCAGGTTAATCCCTGACTCGCTGCAGTGCAGGACAACCACAGGCCAGCAGGCTCCTGTTTCAGTAGCCTTAATCCATCCCAGCATGCACGACAGGGTCCAGAGGTAGTTGGGAGTTCGCCTGCTCTCCTAGGAGCAGAAAGTAGCCTGGATGCTCCTCTCATCTGGCTCCTGGAAGCTTTGGAAGAAAGGCTTCGGTTAGCAAAGAGCTTCAGCTGTCTCCTCGTGATTTTTGAACAGCAGGTAGTTCAAACAGACTGCTCAAGTCTGAGGCATCTATGGTGTCGGGGTTGAACAAGAGAAGGAGAGAAATGCTCTTTAGTGCATGGACATGTGAAGACTTTTGAAATCTACACAGTATTATCTCCCCTGCTGGGTTTCATTTCCTAGTGAAGAGCTATCATCATATATATATATATATATATATGTATATATATATACACACACACACATATATAAATACCAGCTCACATTTTCACTCATCATTCACATTTCTAAATTCCCATGCCTACTGCACAGATGCTTTCTGGTGGTGGGACATTTCCCTCCTGAAGTTTTGCTATCTGATCACTATCCTAAACAGATCCAAGAGTGTGCTGCTCAATACATGATGCACAGAATGGGCAAAACCCTTCCCAGATGTTACTGTTAACCTCTGCTACACCCCCTTTGATGAAGTGCAGCTGACAGAGCCTTACTGCCATGCTCTGGAAGGGCAGCCAAGAACTAGGCTTAGGCACAGGAGCCAAAATCTGGCGAGTTTCAGTGCGGAGCTGTCTGATGCTCCTGAAGCTTCTCCGAGTACCACAAAAGAGCTTTGTGTATGTGTATGTATGCATGCGTGTGTGTTTCTGCATGTGATGGAGCACTTGGCTCTACATGGGAAGGTGAGGAATATCCCCTCCTTTTCTTCCCCCTCCACTCAGAACAATTTAAGTAGTTGGATTTGATTTTCTTGTGCATTTCTTCTAGGTTTCCTTGGTTTGTGAAGTCCACAGGGCAACATCCAGAGCTCTAGAGCACAGCAAAGCCCATGGCACAGGGTGCATTGACTTGGACAGCCGGTACATCGTACGCAATACAGCTCAGTCTTGAACTGTATCAGCCTCCATTATCTCAATCCTCAGCTCCGTACAGCTTTGGCAGTTCTCCTCCTCCGTCTATTTACATCTTTGTTTCTAAAGCTGTATCAAGGCACCCGGGGCTTCACGCACAGTGCCCCTGCTCCCTGAGCCCTGGGCTCCCCACCGCCAGCTCTGCCAATAGCCCTAGCAAGCACTAAGGACACAGAGAATGGAGAAACCCCTAATTTTAGTTTAGGTTTTTTTTCCTTTTTTTTTTCTTTCTTTCCTTTTCAGGATCCTCTTTTGGATGAGTGGCTAACTGCCTGGAGCAGCTCTAACTCCTCTACAGGAGCACACCGTGCTGCCGAGCATTATTCACGGAGGACAGAAACAGGATGGGGCAAATACAGAGGGAAGGCAAGTGGAGAAAAAAACCAGAAAGAGTCAGCAAATGACTGCAAACCAATGGGTGCCAACAGACAGGAGAGGAAGGAAGAGCAGGGAGGGCTCTGAGGTGTTTATTTATCCCTTAGTGCAGTCGCAGTTACCATGCAACTGGGATCAGCAGAGTGATGAGGGGGGTGCTCCCCCCCCGGGAAAGCCGCGAGCAGCGCTCAGCCGGGCAGCCTCAGAGACAGCACACTGCCACCCACACAAAATTCCAGGGCAAGCCCAACCTGCTCCTCCATCTGCCTGGGCACTGGGATGCACTGGGATGCACTGAGCCATCTCCTGCCTTGGCTGGCACCTGGGCTGGGTGGGCACAACTTTGCCAGAGCCCTGCAGAGCTGCCGGGGGCTCGGGGCAGGGAAGCAGAGCCCTTTTGAAGTTCTAAGTGCCACTGTTTGTGGCACCCCAGACAGAGAAAGAAGCTATCAGCTGGGACGGAGGCAGGGGGCTGGTTTTGTTTTCTTCTTGAACAGGCTGCTCCGAGAAAATAATAGGCTGCAGCACGGCAGAGGTAGGAGGCTCTCGCGTTAAGGGCCGTCTGCCCCGTGCTGGAGGATGATGAGGGCATCCCAGCCAGGCGTTGTGTGGCTGGTGGGCTGCAGGACTGCTGTCAGGGGATGCAGGCTGCACCACGCTGGGCTTTCCCAGGCTGGTATCTGGGTCCAGAAACCCAGGGTGGAGGGAAATCGCCACAGCACAGTGGGGTCAGCTAAGCGATGGCATTTGCAGTGATGAGGCTGAAGAAATGGCTCCCTCTGTAGCGCAAGGTAGCCAGCCAGCTGCTGGCCTGACACAGGCCATCATCACAGGCCAAAACCACAGCAACGAGATGCCTGGAGAGGCTAAGCCTGCAGTTGCTGCTGTGAAAACCCTTTCCTTACGTTAAGCAGCGAGATGGGCTGGCACCACCTCCAGTTCACAGGCGCCGTGTGGGGCAGGATGGATTGCCCCACATCCATCCATCCATCCATCCAGGCAGCCTCTCGGTGTTTACGCCGACGTCTCTCTGACACTGGGTGCTGCACTCAAAGCCCTTTTCCCTTTGCGGGACGGGCTTCCAGCCACCAACCTGCCTTCCCTCCCAAAGCTGTACCTCTGTAAGGCTGCGCTGAGCCTGGGTTCATCGGTGCTGCGGGGCACGTGGGCTGGTACGCGCCTCACCCGATGCTCCAGTCTCCCCCCACCCCAGGGCTGACAGACAGTCGGTGCCGAGCCCGAGAGGTGCTCCAGCTGAAAAAATCTAGGACACAGCAGGGGGCTGACAGGCAGGTAGAAGAAGAAACAGATGTGGAGTCGATGTGGTGTGAGGACTGTATTTGACCTGCAATATAGCTAACATCAAAATCAATCTACCCACTGTAGCTGGTCCTCCACCCCTTCGCTACCTCCCCCCTTGGACACCTACAACAACATATTATTCCTTCCTTCTTCTGCCAGACTCATCCAACCTGTCTTTTTGCTGTATCTGTTTACCCATCCTCCTTATTCCTCACTCGTATCTCTCTCCCCCCTTCACTTTCTTACTGTATCTTTCTTTCCCCACTGTGCATTGGGGTTTCCCTGTTTTATTTCTTCCACCCCCTCTGCCCCCTCATCTTTCAGCTGCCTCTGCTGTCCGTCTCTTCCTTCATCGTACCGGTCTAGCTTTCCGAGCCAGCTAAATATCTGCCCGTCCTTCCATCCTTTCACTGCGGCGTGTATCTGTGTGGCGTATCTATTTATTAATTTCCTATATAGCAAATACCGGCAGTTTTGTTGGCTTGCTTCTCCCTCCCTTTTCTCATCATTATGAGAAAATAATGAGCTGGTTGGTCTGTGTTGCTGGTCAGGGGGAGGAGGGGAGAGAAAGGAAGGGCATGTGGGAGCAGCAAGCCAGGTGCCCTGGATTGTTTGCCTGGGAAGTTCTCTCCTCTTTCTTCCTTGCCCACTGTGGCCTCACTTATCTATGGATGTGCCTGCTTTTACTGTATATTATTAAAAAGCCTAAGAAAGCAATCATTCTGCAGAAGAGGAGGCAAGAGAAACCATTAGGAACGCAAGGGCTCTCTCTAATCATTACCTGAGACTTGCCCAGGGCTGGCAGCTGGGAAGCAGGTTTATGATTGTCTCCCATGGCCCATAGTGTCTTACACGGGGATTTTTCAAATGCTTCCCTGGTTCTGGACGTTCAGAGGAAAAATAAAAACATTAAGCTAAGGGTTGAAGTAGGACCTTAAAAAAAAAAGAAAAAAAAAAAAAAGGTTCTGTATTGGTGAGAAAGCCCTCACTACCTCTTCCAGCCTCGTGGTCCCACCGCATCAGTCACTGGTTTATTACTGCTGCCATCTGCTCGCCATTCTTGTAGCCTCAGACCCTCTCCTGCAGGTCAGTACCACCGTCTCCTCCCTCCCAGTCACAGACGTTGTCCCTGATCCCATATCCTTTTCCTTCAGCCTGTTATGGCTTCGCTGCCTTCCTAATGCCCTTCCTATCTATGTTCCCAAAGTGATGTCTATCACAGCAGTCACCGAGAGCCCACTTGAAGCTCACCCGTGCCATCTGTGCTTTCACAGTCTCCTTTAACCCTCTGCAAGTGCTAGTGAGCACCTGCCAAGGGGAGAAGTGAACAACATCTCTCAACACTCAGCGGTAGCTCAGCAGTTAACTTAAAGTTGACCAGGCAAAAACTTAAGACGTTAAGCAAAATATTTTTAATTCCCTCCCCTTAAAATTGGCCTGAAATATCATGACAAGCATTATTTATCTTATTAAGTACACTACATTAACCTTGCAAATATGCTAATGCACAAAAGGCGCTGCCTTAGCAGCTTTTTAGAATAGGAAATTAACCAGGTTCATCAGAAAGCTTTTAATTATTATTATTTCTTAAATGCTGGCGTAATGCAACAGTGCTCCTTCTGCCACGGGCACCAGAGGAGAAGGATGAGGGACATATGCCACCTTCCTCACAGCTGCCCCTGGAAAGGCAGCGTGGGTATTCCTACGTGTGCCACGCATTAAGGCACGCTGGCACAGGGCAGGGAAGAGCTGGAAGACCAGGCAGGCAGAGGAGGGAAGACGAAGCGAGGTACCTTCACGGAGGTATTGCTCTACCACCGAAGAGGATGTATTTAGAAGTGCCGCGGGTTGGGGAAGGACTGCAGACAGCAGAGGGAAGGGGCCGCGTCCTTCGCCCAGGGCGAGCTTCCAGTAGCTCCCCGAACACCTGGTCCAAGCCCTGATCTAGGAGAGCACAGAGAGCCTGAGGGCCGTCTCGCTTGACGCCAGCTTTCAAAAAAAGCCATGCTTGGCCTCAGCAAGGTGCCTTGTCTCCCTGTGCAGTCAGTGGTGACGGAGAAGCGCCCCGGGGGGGCCACTCATCCCACTCTTAGGCCGGTAGGATTGCCCTCCCTCCACCAGTGCCTCAGGCTGAGAGCCCTGGGGCAATGCCAGCTTGTTTGAAACAGCCCCTGTGGCGGTCAGGGTGACAGGAGACGCGCTCCTGCACCCTCTCGGCTGCCATCGCAATTTCTTGTCCCGAGGACGAGGCTGCACGACTTGCCCGGTGCGGAGCTGGCCGAGCACATCTCCTCTCTGCCCAACGGCGCTGAGCTGCGGGCTGCCACAGCTCATGAGCAGCGTGGCCGAGCAACGGAGAGCATCACCACTGAATGCCCTCCTGTCTCTCAGTGCACGTACGCTGCGGATTCACAGCCCTTTCCCAAGGCTTGCCCTCAGCACGGTGCTACGGGTTCCCTTTCCCATGGTAACAGACATATTCTGCTCCCTGGCTGCCTACGCCTCCCTCCCAGCGAGGAGCAACGAGAACAACATTTGCGAGCAAGGCTGGCCAAAACCTGCTCCCCAGAACTATTAGCAGGAAAGCTGTGATTCTCCCAGCTCGTCCCGCTCAGGGCCCGATCCAGAGCGACTCGCCACCTCGGCTGGCTGCGCCCACCCTGCTGTGGTAAGGGCTGGGCTGCTTCTTCCTCCACCCCGACAGCCCTTTCCGATGGGTTTCCAGTAAGACACTGGTTCTGCAGCCCTTAACATGCGCTGGCTGCCGTTGCTGCCTGTGGCTCCGCGCAGGGCAAGCTCATCTCAGCTGGCACAGGCAGTGCAGTCACAAACATAATTTCTGGCATTTCTGGGGTTTTTTTTGTTTGGTTGGTTTTTTTAACAGTGGTGTTACTGTTGCAGGCTGAGGGCAGCTGCTCCCACAGCTGCTGCAGCTTGCTAGTACGCTGCAGCCAGCAACACCCAGGAGATAAGGCCAAGGAGCACAGCTCTGCACTGTCTTGCCTACTATCTCTCTAAGCTTTTTAAAAGCTTTCGCATTTTTTTTTTTCCTAAGTAAAATCTTAAGAGGGCAGATTTAGCCCAGTATCCAACGCCTTTCTGGAGTGTGCCCTGATAAAGAAAAAAAATCATCCCCCGAGCAGAGTAGAGGTGAGGGAGCTTATCCCATGCCACTGCGTAGGAAGTGTCACAGCAGGATAAGCCAAGGGAAATCAAAAGCTCAGAGATTTACCCAGACGCAGAGAAAGGGATGATATTATCCAATATGACATTACATGTTCTTTCAGCAACACAAATCAGCTTCCATCGGTCAAATGCTGCTCTCCTCCGACATGATAGCCTTCCTGAACAGACTGTGCAGTGCTGCAGGAGCTCTGAGCATTTCTTTTGGTTTGTTTGTTTTCCCGTTATAATTATTTTCTCTGTAGTCATCACTCCTAGGCTGTCTTTCTGCTTGGAGAGGCTGAGGCAGCACTAACGGGGTGCAGACCCACAGATGGCTCTCTGATAGTGTCTTGGACTGGCATATGGCAAATAAGGAGCTGCGTGCCCTTTTCTCAGTCAGCAACAATGTGCTGCTCCCTGCGGTGCTTTCCGATGGGCGATGCTCGGACAGCACAGCTCTGCTGGCCTTCTCAAAGCCAGCATCTGCACGCTGACTCCTCTTGGGCTGGATCTGCATTAGAGCGAGTATCTGCTCGGCTTTGGCCAGCTTGAAACACAGCTCCAACATCTCTTGTGATGGAATCTTTAGAGGGTAACTATTCAGCGACAGCCCGGGACATACTGCTTAGACATCTGCCCAGTCCTGGGGTTTCAAAGGCAAAAATCAAATCAGCAAGTAGGAACAACCCTGACTGAGCTAAAGGAAGTCTGAATCCACCCTGCGCTGATTTTTTACCTGCTGTCCTTTGCACGCCTGGCCTTTCCCATGGCCCTTGGACCCCTCTGTCAGCGACCTTGCTGCTCTACAGCCATGGTTAGCAGAAGGTAGAAGGACAGGGAGCCTCCTCCTTCTGAGCACTCCTGTGCTTCTGATGGGGAGCCCCAAAGTGACCCCCGGCACCCAGACACACGTGCGCACGAACTCACGGAACTACATGGATTCCAACCTTGAGGCAACCATTTCCTCAGTCCCCAGTGTGTCCCAGCACACTGGGTTATCTGAGCCCGAAATTGCACTTGGTTGCACTCAGCAGATAATGGCCTTGGAGAGGAGCAGTTGCGCTGCCTGCACTGAGAGACGGAGCTCTAGGGAGGGAAGGAGAGATTTACACGGGGGAGCATGCGGAGACAGAGACTAAAGATGGAGGCACACACACATAAGATAAAAAGTTCCTTGTTCCCAAAGAAAGCACAAAAGGTGACAGCAAGGCCATCTTTGCCAATGACAGCATCTTGTCATCCTCTTGGAAACCTTGCCAGAATTGCCATCGTGGGAGAAAGAGTGAGGGGTGGCGGAGGCAGAGCTGCTGGCATGTCCCCTTTCTGAACAGGATGGCATAGGTCACTCAAGGGAGTAGGTCTGATGCCTAGCCTTTCAAGTAATGAGCCACAAATCACAGCCATATGTTTCTCAGTATGCTCAGGTGATGCTACATAATGGAGCATCAGGCCAACATGGAAGAGGTTTCAGGAGAGATGATGGGAGAAGGAGGGGGAGGCATCTGGCAGGAGGGGGAGGAGGGGGCTGTGGTTGCAGAAAAGGGTAATTTGCTGACAAGAATGCAGCAATTTATTTTGAGCTCCTACGACTGACCAGTGCATTCCCTTTCATCTCCGCCTTATCTCCTCCTTTCTAGTACAAACCGTGGGCAGCACAGGGCCTGCCTCTCTCCTCTGCTTCAGTGGATAGTGCTGACTTGGGAGGCTAGGACAGGCCACTGTTATCAGCAGGGCCTTCATCTCGGCTCCCTTTCCCCTGACGAGCCCAGCAGCATCCCAGCTTGCCGATGGAGAGAACACAATGCAAACCCTGTATCTATAGCCAAGCTTTCAGCAGGAGGTGTGAGGCAGGAAGGTCTCTCTTTTTATCTTGGGGCTTAGTAGCAACAGTTTCATCCCAGTCTGGTGACAGTAAACAGGGTTTTTTTTTCATTCTTAGCTACTGGCTTGGGTTTTTTTCTCTTTTTTTTCTACGATTCCTGACACTCATGGTTAGTACTGCAGGAACATATTTGCCAGGCAGACCTCTGTGCATTGCCATGCACACTCACGTATGGTTATGCATCCCACTCATCCTGTTAAGAAAACTGCTCTAGAGGTGAACACCAGCAGTGCTAAAGGGAATGAATGAATGAACAGACTGGCTCAGCCCCCCTATCCCTTACTTAATACCCTCTCTGCTTGCTCGGGAGAGGGACTGCTCTGGTCGCAGACCAAACAGCAAAAAAGCTGCAAAGAGGTTGTGGGGGGAACTCCCACTGGTTTTGATTTTTCTACTACTCAGTTAAAAGGGTGGTCTGAAAACTTTTAAAAGTAGACCTGAGCACTCAGGGTGGAGGGACTGGCAAAGGACTATTACAGGAGCTGGACAGCAATATTGGAAAAGGGAGAAAAGAAAAAAAAAAACCAGAATTTTGATAAATAAAATATTATACAATTCATTTTTTATGCAGGAGCGTAGAGTGCACTGGCCTAGTCTTTCCTGATGGTGTAGCATGTCAGCTGGCATGGCTTCCCGGGGGGATGCCTGCCGTGCGTGCAGTACCTACCACTTTTCTGCAAGCAGAAGCCATCTGGCTGAAGAAAGGTAATGCAAGAGCGTGAGGGGAGGAAAAAAAGCACCCCTAAACCTGAGGAACCCTTCAGCCAATACGCCATCCAGAATGCTTCCACCTTCAGCCTTGGCAAGGGGGTTCCCAGAAGAAGACAACTCCATGGTAGCAAGCAGGCAAGGGATGGGTAAGACTGAGGTGAGAAACCAGCCTGTTGGAGAAGGAGAGGTCCACGTGGGAATGACCTGCAGGCAGGCTGCGGCTGCTACCTCCCCACGGGCTGGGAGAAGCAAGGCCAGAAAAAATGTTTAATGCTTGGGAAGCTGCTGCTGCCGCCTCTCTGCCTGTCTCTCCATCTCCTAAGCACCTTTTTTGCAGCCCAGGGGAAATGATTTCTGCTCTATTGTTGGTTGATTGGACACTTATCTAGCTGTTTCTATCCGTTTTAGACGCAGAAACTGTTTTTTATTTTGGCTTCCTCTCTCCTAGGTATTTCTGTGCTGACCGTTGCTGGAAGATACAGGCATACACTGGTGGTCCTGCTCTCACACTCCCTCTTCACCTCATTGCCATGACCCTGGGCCAGGGAGGCACACGTAACAGCACTGCCCAGGATTACTCTCCCCCAAATACTGAGGACTGTCACAGTCCTCCTCCCAGGGAGAGGCGGTGGCCGGTGGAGCGCAGGCTGACTCCGCTTTGCTATTCAGGGCATTGCAGCAGCACACTGAAGACCGGCAGACTCCGCTCTGGGCTGCGGTACACTTCCCTCGGTTGACTCTGTTTCTTCAATCCCACCGCTTGGTTTGGCGGCAGGGGCAGGGAGAAGGTTTTGAACGGCCCAGCTCACGCAGGAGGGCACCTTCTCAAGGGCAGCCCACTCTTGCAGTCTCTGCTGCGGTTGGGCTTGAAGGTCAAAAAGAGCAGCACACCTTGGGCTAGAAAAACTACTCCTTCTTTTGGAACCTGAAAGGAAAAGGATCTGGTCTGGAAATCCTGAGCCCCAGCACCTGAGGTCCCTTTAGAAAATGTGTTCAGACTGACTAGCTTCTTCTGCATTTCAGTCTAAGTCCCAAGAAAGTTAGTATGGTACCACTAATTTGCTGTACTGCTGAAGTCTTCAAAAAAATCTCCAAAAGCTAAATTTTCATCCCGTCTATTTATTTTTTTTTAAAATCGCATGTCAGTGCCTGTGCCAAACACGAGCAGTCAATACAGGACTTGGATGATAACAACTGTAATGTTAATTACATGGTTATTGTTACTCATTTTTTAATAAGCTCTTTATATGCAATCCAGCAATAAAGCAAAACTGAGGCTCTTTGCAAAGCATACTGTCCCCAAGGAAGCAGAAAAGAAGCCAGAAAAATCTCCAGAAAGGTCTCCAGACACTGGGGTGAGATTCCTAACATTGATCGCCAGGTCTTCTGACACTGCAGCCACGGTAGCTAATCTAGTAGCCTGGCAAAAGATACTGGCAAAGATAGTTACTGGCGAAGACTGGAGCTATACACAAGGACATCCATAATACCTCAGCCCCATGCTCACAACCAGTCTCAAACCACTAAGGAGAAGCAAAGCAGCTATCTAGAGAAATACCTCTTTGCCCCCCCCACAAAAGCCCCATTGCTTATGGCAGAATTTCCTGTTCTCTGCACGTTAAATCATTACGCTGCAATATTTCACACCTTGGTAGGAACAAAAGCCTTACCCATTAGGAAAGGGAAAGAATTCCTCCTCCCCATTTCATACCAGCCTTGGAAGAGTCTGAGGTAAAATACATCAAAAAGCTGTGATGATTTTATATGCAGGAGGATGACATTATTTTAGAGGATTCCCTCTGCCCTGTAAAGCTGGACTTCAGATTAGTAAGGCGCCTGGATTTGTTGCTGGAGGCATGCAGACAATGCGAGTGGTACAGTGAGCTAAAATGTCCTAAAACATTTCTAAAATACTTCATAATGCCAGACACAATCATATCTTTAATAGTAACACACAACAGCATAAAGGGTTTACCGACACGAATTGCAATATGTTGCCTTACTCCTGCATGACAGGGTTACTATATGGAGCTTGTTCCCAACAACAAAGCTGATAAAGCCAGATGCCGTCCCTGCCAGCACGCATTGTATATCTGGGGCAACTTAGGGACCCGCTGATTGAAGGAAATCCTCCTCCTACCAAACACAGACTGGCAGCAGAAATGCTTCACGGCAGGTTTTTTTTCAGTCTTAACGACTGTAACAGCTTCTGCAATCTTTGTAAGGGAAGCGGACGAAAAGGAGCAGGAGATTGATTGTCGCTCACCCTCTTGCCATATTACGAAAGGAGCCGCGCAGTAAGGGATGCGTAGGAAGCCTCGGGGAAGGGAGATAAGGGAATGGAGGGGAGGAACATGGGCTTTAGAGATACCCCCCCACACACCCAGTCCGCCTATGGGAGTCTGAAAGAAAGTATCTTAATGCTGATCTTTCTTAATATGCCTGAGTGTTAGAAAAGTTTGGCTTTCTCTCTGAGTCTTGCTACGCGAATCCACTCCTCGTCAGCAGGTGGTACTCATAACTAAGCCCCTTTTTCTGGACTGAAACTGGCCGCCAGCAGGAAGGACACAGCTCAAAAGGGACAGCACGGCGATGTCTGCTCTGAGATGCAGACATCAGGCAATGTTAGTGATGGGGACGGGTCGGGGAACCCTCTTGGCCCTGGTCAGTTCAAACCCGTCCCGTTTAAGGACCTAACCCAAAGGTCTCACTTAGGCAATACTGCTGGAGAAGCATTTTAGTGGAGTCCAACTGCAGGTGCAGTCTGTAGGGCTGCCTGTCAGGAGCAGAAATGCTGCTTGGGGAAGGAGATGCAACATCTGTCGTAAACTTTCCTTATATAGGGCTTTTTTGCCCCCATTTTTTAAAGCATCAATTTGGTATTTACCTCAAAACCAGAGCCTTCATGCTCTGCAAACACAGGCCCACAAAATGACTGAAGCAGTTCTGGAACAAGACATCCAGAATATGATGAGAAGGGGAGGGCGAAAAATTAAAGGGAAGAAAAAACCAGCCAGCCCAGCAAACGGCATTTAAGTCTCTCCTTCTCTCATTCCCTTGTTCAGTCATTTCTGTCCTGCTTTGAGTGTGCTGTTTTTATCTTCCTCGCTCTCATATAAAAGCCCAGCTCCCCTAGCGAGCGTGCAGATGATGATTTGGCATTGTCCAGGACCATTATGCTGTCAGCTCTCAAAGAAAAAAAGGCTTGTAAAAATCCTGTAGTCAGACAAAGGCAGAGCATGCGGCTCAGGACAGTTTGTACTGCCGCTTGCTAATAACCTTTCTGAACAATAGCTTACATGGAAAGATCTTCCACAGAACATGAAATTCCTCTTTCAGCTTCACCTTCACTTACTCCTAATTACTGTTCCTCTCAGCTATATGCATGCTACATATGCAAATCTTCTTTCAAGATCTTTTGTACAGAAACAGAGGTGCACCTCCCTCCCCCTGGTCCTGTTCGAGCACCATCTTACACTACCCTTGCACGATCCACCGCACGCTCACTACTACTCCCAGTGCAGCTCTAGCTACGTGCAAATTCATTCACGTATGTGGTCTCCACCACTCCCAGCAGTCTGGCTTCTGCTCTGCTCTCAGGTATACGGAACTCAGCTTAACATGCAATTTTTCTTTCTTCACTTATTCAGGAATAGAAATTTGAAAGAAAATGGAGAAGATGCCCAAGAAAGCCATTTCTGTTAAAGACCTAAGATAGGATCAACAGCTTTTTCCAAAGCACAGAAAATCAGCAAGTTTTCTTGAGGCAACTTAAAGAGGGAAGAACTGCCACGTGCATCAGTGGTGTGAGCAGATAATTGACCCAGCTTCCCCTGAGCCCCGGTGGTGTTGGGTCCTTTGCAGCCCACGCTATATAGGCTGGTTCTTCCGCTCACCTTGTACAGACTCGAGCCCTGACAGAAGAACTGAGGTGACCTATCCATCTCAGACAATTTATGACATTATGCTCTCCAGCGTTTGCTCTTTTGCAGATTACCAGCTCCATGACAGTGCCAACAGGAATATGTGCATTATGTGCCAGTGCATCAGTTGTCCCTGTTTACAGCATTGGACCGCTCCTGATGATAGTGGGTTTGGGCTGAGATGCTCGACTGTGAAAGTAAGCTGAAGTGTGGTCATGTCTGTCTTTCTGGCAGCTCAGCTATAGGGGAAGTCACTCACTCTCGCCATCTACGCAGCCAGCTACCAGCATCTCTGCTTTCCTGCCAGAGGAGCCTGCAGCACCATACAGCCAGTTCTGGGGATACCCTAGTTTACAGGAAAGATTGAAATGGCTAAACCTAATGAGTGCAGGCTGCCCCCTCTTTGAGATAATCCTCAAATGAGCGCAAGGATTTGGCAGTACGTAATGAGGCCGTGAAGCTGGTACATGAACAAAACGGCACAGCAGAACCTGGAAAGGAGACTGGAAATGGACTTGGAAGTGACCCTTGCTCTGTACGCACCTAAGCCAAGGTCAATACGCAGCAACTCCAAACACAAAAGCACGGGCAGGCTCTGATCTTTGCTACGCTTGCCTAATGCCAGAGGCACATTACCGCAATCGATGGTGTTAACTCTAGGCTTACACCCATCTCAAAGAGGCCAGGATGTGGCCCAGGGGGTTTACAGTGGGGTGAGCAAGAACAAGCTCCCGGCTTGCGGGCTTTCACCAGTGTATTTGCTGAGCTGGGAGTAGTTCTTGTTCACCGTCTGTCGATTTAATGAAAGTCACGTATCTAAAGCTAGGGACAGGAAAGCTATGTGGAATCCAAGGTTTTGCAAGTACACTGAACAATAACAACATGCACTAGGGACACACTGGGGTTGAAATCCACCCTGAAAACTAGGGCTGCCAGGAGGAGCAGCCTTCTTTAAGCTCTGGGCTCTTTTCTGAGCAGGGCTGTATCCTGCTGTCTGTTACCAGGATGCCTATTCCAAATAATGCTTCATTTATTTTAGCTGACAAACATTTACCAGAGCTGGTGACATAAAGGCCCATGCCTACTGAGACAAGAACCTAATTCAGGCAATAAAATAAGCTGTATCTAAGATGCACATCAGGCACAAACTGGCTGGGAAAAGGCCACACGAGGTGAAAACCTGAGTCTGTAGGATGAGTTTGGTGTTCTCTGGGTGCACTGAATGAAGATAACTTACACACGGAGCACTGCTCCAACCCCTTTACCACTGCAAACAGTTTAACCAGCCCTCAGAAACACCCTGAGTCCATGAAGCACTTACAGGGAGTGGACGTGGTGTCAGACGCCTTCGTAACCCGTTCCCTGGAAGGTGGAGTGGGAAGGGACAGGGAAAAAGCTCTCTGGGCTGGAGCAGGTCACAGGGGCTAACACCAGCCCTTTTGGGATGCTCTGTGTATGTTAGCAGCCAGGACAGGCGGCCAAAATCCCCAAGCAGCCTGTAGAGCTCAGGACATGGCCCGATGGCAGAGAGGGACAGGGAACCAGCTCCTGTGGGGAACTGCAGTAGCCGATATATTTTGCTTCTCCCCACTACAACTTTCTCTGATCCGTTCCTGCCAGCCTTGAAGTTAAGGTCCACTCATCCTACACATCCACCGAGTCCTGCTTTAGTGAAACAACACCCCATCACTTTCTCAGCACTCATACATGCCTCCGTCAAGGTCACCACTGGATATGTAGCTTCTGGGTTATATTCTCTCTTTATTCATGTTTTTCTTTTTCTCTCTCTTTTTCCACCTTCTTCTTGTGCTAAGGGATCATGAGCAGAATGAAATCCTGACATACTTTCCAGCCCAAGATAGCTGGTGGTTTTACCCTCCCTAGATAAATCATCCCACACTTCTTTGGAAAACATGAATGCATTTCCCTGCGGTCCGCAACATCTGAAGTATCCTGTCATTATCATTAAGTGAAGGAGAGCCTTCAAAAGCTGTGGTGTTGTCCCCAGGTACTTCAGTGCATGGTGTCAGGAGCAGGGCCTAGATCAGCACAATGTTTTGCTCACTCTTAACACCAGACATTCAGGTCTCTCTGATTTCCAGCACAGCAGAGCCCACTTGAAGAAGTTCATGGTCTTACCCAGCAGTGCAAGAAATGGGCTCTTTATGCAGTATGAAATCCATTTTCCCCAAGCCTTCATTTGGATTGTGCTTTATGACATGAGAAGATGCAGTAAGTGAATAAAGCACTACATTCTTGCTGACTGATGGACAGATGATCCCAGCAGACTGTATCTGTATCTCCCCCTTCCTATTGCTGTATATTTGCTGGGCTGTCAGTCTTAAAGCCAAAATGACTTGGGAACCTAGACTTGCTTGCGATTTTTCCCCCTGAGAAGGAACTGGGGGTTAACATAGGAGTGAAGGCAAGGAGAGGGAGAGGTACCAGCTTTGGCACCTGTAAAGCTTAGATAAGAGGAAAAGTGATGAGCAAGGAGCTTGGACTCAGCTGAACTGCAAATGCAGCACTGCAGCCAATGCAGTGACTGCAAGCGAGCATGTACTAACTTCACAGCAATACCAGACAGCAGGGTTGGGAAATGCTTACTGAAATCATTATCTTGACATCCAGGAAGTTAAAGAAAGGGAAAGTGAGGCAAGCAGGGACTACGGTCGCTTGCCAGAGCCAGAGAGAACCAAGAATAAGACCATACTAAAGCTGTTCCCTTAGTCCCCTGCCCCTAAGCAGAACATCAAGATTTTCTTCATGCAGGAGGGAAACAATCATATAAGAGACAGAAAACCCGTGAGTTACTCAGTTACTGGAGCTATGGCAAGCAGTTCTGGGAACTGCTGCATTTTTTTCCCCCTTCACTCAAACCAGAAGCTAAAACAAAGGCGTTTTCTTTTTTTAACAAGGAGGATAATCTGCTCCGAGAGAGGGAGATCATCTGTACTGAGCACCCCTGTTTCAGAGAAAGTCTAAGGAGGGCAAAGCAGTCCCTTCTGATCTGAAGATAACCTTCCTCTCATGGTCACGCTCCCAGCCGGCATCACCCTGTTTGCTTTGAAGGCAGCCAGAGCACTTCACACTCGTTGGCAATCTCACCTACTGTATTAACAGGTTTCCCTGGAGATGCTGCTTGGTACGTGGTCCCCTAGACCAGCTGCTCTGCTTTGCTTTAGCATGGGATCCCAACAGCCCAGAAATTCTCTCTCTGCTGGTGAATGAGCCGAGGCTCCTGCTCTGCCTGAGCGTCCTGGCTAATTCTGCAGATTGATTTGGGTTCATATTCACTCACTGTACCTCTCAGCCACCAGCTGAAATGGGCTGCTTACATCTCCTAGCCTTTCAGCTGACTGGTTTGCCTGCCTGCCTGCATTTTGTGCTTCCCAGCCACCCCTCTCCTGCATCCAACATTGCTTGCTGCCCAGACGGTGCAGTAGCACAGACAGACAGGCTCCCACCCTTTACCTCCAGCCCCAGCATCTCCCAGCTGCTTTCACCCCGAGCTTTCCTGTACTGAACTGTGAGATCCCACCGATGGGAAGAAATCAGCCTGCCAGACAGGGAATGAATGCCTCTTCCCTCTCACCCCAAGACACAAAAATGACCCATTCTCCAACAGCATCATATATGGGTTCAAAGAGTCAATACTTCCCCAACACAAATGCAAGAAAGAAGGATGAAACGCAAGAGGAAGGAAAAGAAATTAGGGCTATGGAAGGCTTCTTTTAAAAGCAAAGCCCCCAGTCTAACATCTCAGTGGTGCAGTCTCAAAGGCCATTAAAATCAGGCTACAGTGAAGTAGCAGCAGGGGAAATGGTATAAAACTCCCTCTCTTTCTGGAAATAATAGACAATATTTGGCTGAAGTTCAGGGAAGGAAAGTTGAGGGGGAAGGTGGAAAGGGAGGGGGAGAACAAGAGAGCGTGCATGTGAACAAACTCCAGGCAGTTTGTCAGACCTTAGGTCTTTTTTGCCAGCTTAACCTTCAGTCTGCAGACATGCTGACTGGGATGTAGATGGTTCAATATGAGTGTCATGTGGAGCACAGGCAGCAGGGCCAGATCGGTCCCTTGTGTAACTCTGCCAATGTGAGCAGGAACCGATGAGGTGCCCTGACTTCAGTGCAGCTGTGTTGTGGTGAACTTACGAGCTAAGTGCACACACGAAGGTTGCAACTAGATCTGTCTTCCCATGGGAGAGAGCACGTGGGAGTGAGATTCCCCCCTCCCCCTTCTTCCTTCGCCAAGAATATCCTTGAAAGAGATGAATATTTTTTGTAATAAAAAGAGGATAACTGGGCTTGCCATAAATCTCTGTGATGTATTTTCAACAATCCCTGCACCCTGGGTGGCTCAGCTTGGGGGACGCTTTCTAAGTAGTAGTGATAGTGTATGCTATTGATGAAATAGTATTTGGAGCACCATACAGCAAAGGTAAAACTAGGACACCACACAAAATAATTGTTCCAGTTTCAAACAATCACCACTTGCAGCCTAATGGCTCGGCTATCGAGTAGCAGCCAGGAATGACTTCCATAGTTGCCGAAGATGCTGGGGGCAGATGGGAATTGCACTGGCAGTAGCACAAATCCATCTGTGGCCTGGCCAAAAGGCAGACAGCTGGTTTTCATACCTGCTTCCCTTCTACAGCTGCGAACAACTGACTGCCAGGCCAGTTCCAGGTTCAAGCCCCAGGATGGGAAATCAGCAGACAATCAGCTGACATCTGTTGATTTGATGGGATCATGAATGCCTTCCCATATTTGCATTACCTACAATCAGACTGTGAGTTGCAATCAACAGATCGCTAATGTATTTATTTGACAAACTGGAAATCCACTGGAAAGGCTGGAGCAGGACAAATATGGAGGAGTGAGGGCAAGAAGGATGTGGACAAACTGGAGAGTCCGGAAAAGAGCAGGACAACGACCAGATATCTCGGGGACAGGAGCTACAAGGAAAGGCAAAACCAGTGGGACCTGCTTAGCTTAAAAAAGACTGAAGTAGGACACAATAAAAGTGATCAAATCATGGGCAAGACTCCCACAAAATAAAGTGACAGATGATTGCATCTGATTCACGATAGACAGAACAAGAAGGTAGGTCTCAAACTGCACCAGGGAAGATTCAGTTAGACCTCAGGAAGAACAGCAAGGATAACGAAGCACAACCATAAATTGTCCTGGGAGGGTGTGGAGTCTTTCAAAACAAGCTAGAGAAACAGTTATCAGGAATGACTTGGGAAGAGCTGACCCTGCCATTTTGCGGGGATATGAACTAGCTAGCTTGTGAGATCCCTTCCAGACCTTTGTTCCATTCATCCACTGTAAGATGAGCATTGTGCACCCACGATGTATTCACAACAGCAGAGTCTAGCCAGTAGCCAGTGTTTCACTGAAGGTGAGGGCACAACAGGGAGGAGGAAAGGAGGGGAAAAGCATACAGGACTTCTTACGATTAGAATTGCAATGAAGCATCAATGCACTCGATCAATCTAACTCACACATGAAGAATTTCCTCGTTACCATATTGGCTGCAGCTTAGCATGCATTCACGCTAAGATGCTATGAACCTGCACCAGCGTTTTCCTCACCCGTGGCTCCTCAAGCCTAGCCTAGCCAGGCAGGGGGACTGGTGCTGTGATGGAGTGCTATGGGACTGCCTCCAGCACCAGCCACGCTAAGTCACAGGACGTCGCCCCAGCTGGCCAATGACTTTGCAAATATGTGGAAACCCTCCTCCCCAGATGGCATTTTACAGGCAGGGAAAGGGAGGAGGAATAACACCATTAGAGGTTGTTGGAACTGGGGTTGTGCGTGACACCTCCAGCTAAAAGGGGAACAGGATCTTACCGAGGAACAGGGCCAGGATGGGCCCTCCCTGCTTTGTCTAGTAGCTTACTGTCAGGTTGTCAGCTGCCACAGGTCAAAGTCTTCTCTTGGATCCCAACCAAGCAGACATACCCATTTTCACCTGTGGTATGACCTGAACTTGATGATCAAGCCATCTCTGATGCATTGTGCATGAAAATAGGGGTGACTTTTAAAGAAAAAAACCCTCTGCCCTTGAAGAACAGGGTGCTGTTTATGAAAGCAGCACCTTTTTTTCAGAGACAGCTGAAGGCTTCTCAGTCTTCAGCATGGCATTAAAAAGCGAAGCTGCTGTCTCTGATGTGGAAAACTCTGCGTTTTCTCATCACCATTTTCTGATCATAAAAGTCACTGCAGTCCGAGTCCTTTCTTGTAAAAGCAAAGGGGTTTTAACTGCAACGCGATGGCCAAGCTCCCAGGCAAGGGTGTAGTTACTTTCTGCCTCTGTTAAATTTACCTCAGCAGTTTAAGATGGGGCACGGTGCACATCGCTGAAGACAAATGGCTGCTGTGTCAAGCTGTGGAAGCAGGCAAAGCAAGTCCTACGCAAACAGCGTCTTTCGTGCCCTGCCACAGAGTCAGCCAGATGCCAGGGCCTAGATTGGAAATTATGAGTCAGATCCTCAAACGGAGCAAAATGACTGTGCTCCAAGTCAGCACTGATTTATATCAGCCAAAATCTGGCCTGCTGATCTCGAACTGGATCAAATTATTGGAGTTTCTGGACTGTCTAACACTCGCCCTGATCTGTGTACGTGAATGAGAAACGGCATGCTCACAAATATGTCAGCTCATGGATACACACAGATTGCAGGGACATCTGGCTGACAGAAACTTCAGGGGATGTAGGACTCGTGGCAATGGGAAAAAATCCATTATCTGATTAAAAGGTTAGATACTGTAGGAGGAAAAGTACTTGCAATGAGCCTGTTGAACAGAGGCCTCCATGGGGAGGATGCGAAAAGCTCACCATTAGCCAGTTTCTGTTAATCAGTTTTGATATAATTCTGCCTGAGCGTGCCTAATTCTTGCCACAGCAGCTTGAGCCATACGTAACAGGAGCAGGTGCCGTGAAAGCTTCTCTAAAACCTCCACTAACGCTACTCCCTCCTGCCCTGCAGTCCCCTGGCTCCCTACACCAGCTCTGCCCCTGCCCCTCAGCCTGACTCCATCACTAGCTGACCACCCACCACACCGAGGCGTTAGATGCTCTACTTGCAGCTACCACATCTACAAGAAACCAAGAACCCATTTTTGGAGCCACAGGCAGAGAGGCCACGTCCAATTCCAGTGGCCCAAACTTTCCCAAGGGATTTTTTCGCTTTGCACAGTTATCACCTTTCTGGTTGGCCTGGCTGCCCGCTTAGTCCTCAGTGCTTATATGCAGTTGGTGTGTATAAAGAAGCAGCTGCTGAAAGAGAAGGAGTTAAGAATCATTTAAATCATTAGGTTTTCATCAGATCTCATTCTGCTGCTGGAGTGCCCTGGAAGCATCTGTTAATAAAGGGGGAGAAGGGGGGGAATAAAACCCCTCTCCCTCACGTTGAGATATCTTTTTCTAGCCAGCTGCACCCAGAATGAAAGAGCTATCAAAGAAAGCTCCCCCATTAGCCATCAATTCAGAGCAACTTCAATCAGTCAGTTCTGCCGGAGCCTGCAGGAATATCTCCCCAGCAGCCTCCTACATGCCGCACTTGAGTGCTCAGAAAGAGCCACATTAAACCCGCCTGCCATCAATCCGGGGGCCTCCTTCTCTGTAACTTAATGAGGTGAGCCGGTTGGCATCATTGACAGGGAGCTGAGGAGTTAAAATGAAAGCGGGAGTGCAAGCCACCCTGGCTGGAAAGGTGTGCACCTACAGGGGAAGCAGCTAAGCCACCCACCGGCCCCCCTTTAAGGGCTTCTCTGCAGGACTGGGGGCTGTTTCCCAGTTGCGGCAGATCCAGGGGAGGTTGACAGGAATGGGGGCAGCAGCTAAACGGGACAACCCCCAGACCTCTCCCCTTACGAGGCTGACAGTCCCTGTCGGCACGGCCCGCGCTCCCTAACCCCGTCTGGGTGGGGAGAGGCGACGTTCTCCCTCGTCCCCATGACGTGACCTCTTCTCAAGGCCGTCCCTTTTGCTACCGACGCGTGGGATGCCCGGTGATCGAGCGTGGCGTGGAGAGGCCATTCCCGTTATCCGCTGCGCTAACAAGGGGGCAGGTGGCTGTCTCTTCGCATATGCTGCTTTCCCAGCCGGCACAAATCCTCTCTGTTTGTCATGCAGCTGGAAAATGGCTGAGCTATACAAAATCAAAGAGAGAACCTGTGTCTTTCCCAGACATTTTTAAAGACCAGAAAAATACATGGCTTGAGACGCAGGGCTTCTCCGAGGCCTCGCCTCCAACCAGATTGAGAGGGACAAAGCTAAAGCAACTTCCAAATATATCCAATACCCAACTAGCATTTGGTCTAGGTCCAATTTATGGATTGGACCTGCCCATCATCCATCCTGGTAGCTCCTAAGGCACCTTTCTTGATCATGTGCTCCTGGCAATAGCCAGCTCCTCAAGAGCAACTTCACTGTTAAGTTTTTTCTTCTCTTCCTTGCCACCTACTAGACAACTTTATTTCCTCTTCCTTTTTCTGGGGAGGAGCTGCTATTGCTCAATGGAGCTTTTCCAAGAGAAGAGTACCTCGCTTCTTGAATGCTACTTGAAAATTGCTCTTCCCATGTACCAAAGTCTATACTACCAAGTGGGAGGAGCGTCCTGATGTGAAGGTGGTAGTTACAGATTGAGTACTGACCAACAAGGTTGCCCAGACCTGCTTTGTGGAGTAGGTCTATTGTTTCAAAAACCCAGAAAAGAACATGAATTATCAGGAAGTCACAAAGCAGCATCTGACGCAATTTATCTTCCCCGCTTGGATCATAAGGTTTTCACCTTCTGGATAAGCTGTTCAAGGCAAGAAGCTGTGTATGGCCACCTCTACAAGCATAGTAGCATATTTTCCTTGACGCTTTTGTGATCTGAGTGCTCAAGAGGATTTAGAAGTTCAGCATGACCAGCAGGAGAGGGCCTGCTTTGACGGTTGGTAGTCAGATGCCTCAAATGATGGTGCGATGTGTTGTATAGTGAGTATGTCCCTGCTGTCACAAACACTTCCATCATCTCTGTGCTTGGCTGGAAGTAGCAGCCCTTCTTCAATCTGCTTCCTTCCTCCAGGCAGGGAAACATCTTGGTGAGGCTGTCAGAGATTGCCTCAGTGGGGAAGGGTATGCAGAACTGAGCCATGTCAATGTGCTATTGGCAGAGCAGCACATTGTGTCTCACATCTCTCAGCGCTCTGGGCTTGTGTGTGCGCAGAAAAGAGCAAAAGGGAGGGGACAGTATTGACCCTGCAATCTGTCCAGCGAACATGAATGGAGCCAGCCCCTCTCGTTGGGTCCTTGACGCTGCTCGAAGAGTTCTTTGATCAATCATGTCAAAGGATATCAACATATCAAGAAGCACCAGCATAGAGCCTTGACCTCCATCCACTCCTAGAAACGGGTCGCCCATGAAGATCACACCTTGGCCATGCCCATGTCCCAAGCCTGATCACGCAGGGAGGAGGTTAAGCACTGCTGTACTTAGCTCATCGCTCACCCTTCTCTAGGCACTCACTCTGGAAGGTCACAGTGGGACTGGGGTGATATTTAATAAAGGAGCAGGCTGACAGCTGACAAAATCCAAAGCCTTCAGCTCAGGCGCTGACAAGGAGCTTTGCTCTTTCATCTCACACCTCCAGCAGGTGGGGCAGGAACACAGTTTAGCTCTGCCCTCCCTAACCAGGAGCAATGGATATCAGGCTTGCTTCATGCGCTGGCTGGAGGATGCAGCTGAATGTGCATCTTTTCACCATCCAGAAAGGAAGGACACTCCACAAACATGCATGCAAGGCCCTTTCTAGAAGGTGCTATTTGTAGCAGTAGTCCCAAACAAGCCAATATGGCTAGCGCATAAGCAGTTTGGTGGGCCAGAGGGTGACTTACTGTGGATGCAGCAACGTGAGAGAGCTTAAGGTACTTTTGCAGAATCCGCTCTGTTCTGCAGCTGGTTCCTGCCTCAGCAAAGTGCCCTGAAACTCTTGCTAAGTTTCTGCTTGGGGTAAATCCTTCCCAGTACCACATCTTGGGGACAGCAGAGTAGGTCTGCCTCTACAAAAGTACTGGCCAGGAGCCTCAGAGACGTCCCTGCCTCATCTAGACCTTCCTTTGCCCACTCAGGGACTGCAAGTGGTCTATTAACCATATTCACACTGCTGTTCTTGCCCTGTTCCCACTGTATCCCTACAGGTGGCAGACTGAAAGGAGGCAAAAAAATTTAAAAAGGAACAATTAGCCGGGAGACCCCAGTACGCAAGTGCAGACGTTTGTTTGTAAGTGGTACATTCTACAGAAGACATTTCCTCTCTTCCCTGGTGGCAGCTTCACCTTGCTGTTTGCTAAAGGGGTTTTATCACTCAAAATGCATCAGATGAATAAGAGGAAAGGGTTAAAAAGTAATTTCACCACTGCCAAAGTCCACAAAGAAAAAATAAATATAACAGATTTCCCCCCTCCCCTAAACATCTTTCACTGTCCATGGGATCTTTAGGGTCTTGTGGACATGTAAATGATTATACCACTGCTACCACCACCAATGCCTTGCTGGTGCATACGGATGCCTGTCAGGGGAGTATCTCCATGCTCCCACATTCATTTACATGCTACAGTCTGTTTTGTTGACGGTTCAAGTGCCCGTTTGTGCACAGGCCTTTCAGTGTGTATAGCTTTCTGTTTAGGATGTATAATACGACTCTTTCAAATGTGCAATAACAGACAGCTTACGCTCATTTCAGGCTGGACAGAAAATACTCATTGATTTCTGTATCATTTGTATCGTTTAGCTTGCAATCAGATGATTCTATTAGGGGTATTAGGCCTGGTCTACAACTTATTTGGGTATCCATACAGTAATAGTCTGATTAAGATTAGGAGGCTGTGGTAAGACAGCTGTCACTCCAGGCCTAACATCTGAAGACACTATCCCTTCCCCATGCTTACTCTTACCTCTTAGCTGGAGATTATTGCTCCCACTGGTCATGCCAGCACCTCTTACTTCACTTAAGGCAAAAAGCCAACAGCAACCTCAGCTGACTTTACACCAAAGCAGACGAAAGAAGTTTGATACTAGCCCCTCCTCTGCCTATATTGAATTGCACTCTTCAGCAGGGAGATGGTTAAAAAAGAAAAAGAAAAAAAGACAGATGAAACAGGGGGCAGTAGTCGTGGACGTGATGTTTATAAAGTTAATGTCTGGAACGTATATGTGTAGGTACTGGGACAGTCTATTCCTGCTCCTGTTCAGCTGTGCTGCTAGTGCCGCTTTAGTGCAATGTGCATTAGGTGGTGATGCACTGCTTTAACTACACCTATGCAGTTAAAGTGGCGCGACTTTATGCGTTCATAAGGCCTCAACTAATGAGGGCATTAATGACAGCTGTAAAGACTCAGTCCATACTGCTTTATCTCTCCATAGTAACTTTAATTCCATGATCTCAAAGCACAAGACAAATGCAACAAATAAACCTTCCCCACATGCACCAATGCACGTGAGGTATTAGAGCTGGTTTAATTTTCACGGCAAAGATCTTACATGAATAATGAATCCTTTTATTATGCTCATGAATTATCTGTGAGCGAGCTGTGAGCTTTATGAACATGTCTGCTGCTCAAAATTTTTTAATGAACAGTTAACGTTAACAAATGTCACCGTACTGGATTACACCAAAAGTCTTTGCCCCAGCAGTTGGAGGTTTGTGACTGGTGACCTGGGTCACAGGACAGCATTTAGCCTCCCTGGTGGAATAAAGGGAACCTCATTAACGAGGACGATTACGAATGGACCATATTTGTTCACACTTGCGCCCTGGCTTCCAATCTCATTTGGACAGGTGAACAAAGAGCAATCACAACACACCAACCTTAATGTGAGCAAAACCTTATATACCATGGGTACTGAGAACAGGGAATAAAAGAGGTCATGAAGAGAAGCAATTAGTAGTTGTTTGAGACACTCTCGACTGTCTTTGGACACCAGTCCAACCGCTATTCCTAATCTTTAGTAAGTATCTTTATCTGTGTTTTACAGACAGAGAAGTGGCACAGGGGGAACAGGAGTAACTTTCCAGGGTCACCTGTTCAGACAAACTATTTAACTCCCTATCTGCTCTATATCATGTCTCCACCAGAAGGGTGAGGGGCCTCAGTTTGCAAAATGGAGCTAGAAATCTGAGCTGAATGAGCTCTCTAAGGGGATGTCTTGCCTGAGATGATGAAGAAATAGCTTGAGGTTGGTCTGTTTCCCTCCAGTCAGGTACTTCCTTCCCCTGCTGAATCTGAAATCAAGAAGCATCTAGGCATGTAAAAAGCAGCGATCATTGTAAGAGAAACTAGCCCCCAAGCCTTCAAATCTCCTAGAAAATTTGTGCCTGAAATCACCAGCTGTGTCCAACTTCTGTGTCAGTTCTTATGTCCACATCGGCTCACTGTATCCAAGGTAGGGATTAAATACATTAGCCTACTGAAACCCAGGAAGAGAAAAAACAACCATACGATCCTCAACTGAAATGCAATGCTGAGTTCAGGAATAACAAGAGCAGCTCCCCTGAAAGCTGGATTTTACCTTGGACAAACAATAACTGCATAGCCTCAGATGTGCTCGCTGTAAGGGAGGAAGAGGGACAGCAGAAGAGAGCTAATTCGAACCATCTTGGTAGAACGGGCTGGAGCCATTTTCTTTAAATCTAGGTCCTTATCTATCTCTGTGTCCTCATGCCATGCCTTCTTGTGGTTCAACTATTGTTAAACCCACCCACCCTCTTCCTGCTCCACTGCAATTAGAACCCAGCATTTCCTTTGAATTAGCACATCAACACTCCCCTGTCCTAACTAGAAACAGTTTTGCCTCAAGGCACTGAAAAATATTCATTGGCAGCAGCACTCTCTGCCGTAGGCATTACCTTGCTATTTCATCCTCATCACACAGCTCTATTTAGTTTTCCCAGGGCAGTAGGCAGGCGCAATGGAAATCAGAACTATCCCTTACCGGGGAAGCCCAGCTTTCCGATCTTTGGGGATAGGCTCCCCGTGCAAAGTTAGCCTTACTCCTAGACAGAAAACAAGAGACACCATGGCACTTGCCTCCTTTCTTTGGTCCCTGGTGGCCAGTTTTTAGTCTTTGCTCACACTGAGAATGCAAATCGTCGTGCCAGGGGCTCATTCATGTAAACAGTCCACCCTGTACATTTCTTGAAACTCCAGTTTCTCTGGGCTCTCCACCCAGAACCACAGGGCTGTTCGGAACCTAGGCACTCCTCCACCACACCGGACTGCTGGTGGGAACCCATAGGGATGTAAAACTCCAAGGGCAAAATTTCCACCATAAGAGATCCTGCTGCTGGCATGCACTAATGCAACTTCAGACTGTACCTTGCCTGCAGTTGCTTAATTTTTAGCTCACAGTGGATCAAGTCATGTTGATTTTTACGAAAAAGTAACCAATCCACCAAAACAAATGAAAGTGAAAACAAACGGTCGTTCAAACAACTCCTCCCACACGCCAAACCAAAAGACAGAAGCGAGTACTAAAAATCTCACTGTGTGAAGCACAACTTATATTCCCATCATTCACCTGGTACCATTCTGGCCGTTTCTGAGACTGGCCAGCTCTTTCTGCCTGCAAATCATCTGACAGTGTGGACTACCGGAGGCGAGTGTTTTAATGTGGACCAGACTTAGATGGGGAAACTGAAAGGTAGGTTTGTTTGATACTCGAGACGGGAGTATCTCAGTTTAAAGGAAGTGTCCTTTATCATAGTATTTCATCCAAATGCGTACCCTCAGCCTTGCCACCTCATCTGTCCTTGGGTGACCTTGAAATTGCTTCTTCCCAAATCAAGCTCTGATTGAACTTCCAGGTCTCCAAGCTTTCACCCTCACTAAACGAGCACATTCTCAAATGGAACAAGAGCACGAGCAATCTCCCTTGAACACCGAGACTAAGCACATGGAAAATGAATCTCTTCTGTTCTTCAGTAAATTAATCACAGGATATTTTATTTTCCAGTCTCACCGTTTACTCTGGAAGGAATAACTCAAACCCCTTGCATTCAGCAGCCAGGCAAGGCTGTTAGAAACCCAGTTTGATTCAATACATAGTTATGCCAATGTCAGGATACTGTAATTCCAGCGTCGGGACTCCTGGCGAGTGAGTCCCGTAACTAATTCAAAAATGAAAGGATACCTGCTCCTCTGCTTCCTACGCCCTGCCGTCTCTAAGCAATTACTTATGTGCCAGCATCATTGTAAATCTGTGCTTTAGTACACTGTGAAAAGCAATTGAAGTTTTGCAGCAACTTAAACATAGAAACACTTATTAATACCTGCACTTACAGTGCAGGGACTTGAGTCTGCTTTGTTCAAGTGATGAGATCATTTGCAGAGCTTTCTAGTCAACGTGAACCTGACTGACAGGTCACTTAGGCTTTCAAGTCATCCCAGCAGACTACTGATGTGTCTCAACTGTTCCTTGGAACATCGCCATCCTCTGCCAAGCAAAAAGGCATTACCTAACGTTTTATTCTTGCCTTTGTAAGAAAGACTAGTGTTTAGACATGGAGATAAGGCCTTCTCCCTAAAACTCCGGCCAGCTGAAGGAAGACTTCCATATGAGTTATGCTGCAGTTTGGTGAAGATCTGAGATGAACCTTTTATTTGATTCTAGTTACTCCTCCTAACCGACGTGCGACAGCAAGCTTACGCTTTGAAACAACTCAGAGCATCAGGTAAACTCTTCCTTGGGCACAGGAATAAATATTTTCAGTATCTTATTGACCATATCTTATCCAATATGCCTGTGTGGTTCTTTTCCTGTTGTGGGGACAGGGATAGTCCCTATAGATAGGGACACAGCCACTATCTATACCAAACTTTGTTTCACAGTAAAGTAAGGAGGTGCTTTTATAACGTTTTGTGGGTGAGGAATGGAGGCAGAAAAAGATGAAAAACTATATTCTGACCAACTACCGGGACAGCTGACGTGGACTTGAGGGTATGCTGGGCATCCACGTTCAGGAAAGCAGTGAGCAAGCCAGAACTCCTGTCCTCCAGGGCTGTCACGCCTGGCTCCCTCCACAGTCAATGGGAAATGCCACTGCCACAGCACATACAGTGATTTAACAACACACAGTCAGAGGAATGGAGCACGGGAGCTCATTTTTTTAAGTGACTCATATTTCCTAACAGGTTGAAGTCTCCTCATGACACGAAACACCGTTCAACCTTCCCAAGTTAGTACAATGCTTTCCAAAGTGCTTTATTTTATTATTATAATATTGACAGCGTCCTGCTTTGAAAAGCCTTATATGCTCTGGGGAAGAGCGACTTAGAAGCTGTAGGAACATAGCTATCATCAGTGTATTTGGCCCTTTCCCATGACAGTAACTGGTCAGTTAACCCCCCATCACAATAAGCGCAATTGGAGCTATCTGCTGATAGATATCCTGTGGTCAGGACTCTTGGAGCAATGGGTTAAAGATTCAAAAGGATCTCTCTGAAATGTAAACTTGTAATGGCTGCAGTACTGTGCAGTGATGTAAAATCAATGCAGATGAGAGCTTTAACGCAAAGGTAATGGGGAGGCAAAGACATAAATAAGGAAAACTACGAGTGAAGAAAGGGCTGGTAATAGAGGAAAGTGCAAAGCGAACACAAGGTGCTGTCATTTAGGATAAATAATGCTTAGCTCTTGCACAAGGCTTTTCAGACATGCAGCCTAAAGTGCTCTAAAGATGAACTAATACCATTTTATGCTTGAGGAAACTGAGGCACAAAGAAGGGGTGCTGTTTACACGGGATCACATATTCCACGCCAGGTGCAAAAGCAGACTTCAGGTTTCTCAGCTTCCTATTCCAAGCCCCACCGTGCTCTGCTAAAATGATTTGTTCTGCCATTTCTGCAGTCCTCCTCCAGATACACTTTGTCAGCTAACAATAAACCCAGCTTGCTGCTAAGGTATGGGTTTCCTTAGTCAGGAGGCCTATGTCTGTATTGATGTACTCCTTTTCCACACGCCACTGGCTCTTTATTCTCAACATTTACACAGGTACAATAAGGTTTGTTACCTAGCTCAATACCAGGCACCTTTGCATAAGGCACGTGTCACAGCTGAATGCACACCGGAAGGGCTTAGGTATGTATTCTAAAGAAGAGACATTTAGAAGTAAACCATACTGTCTATTTCTGTCCTTTAACATTTTTAAAGCCATTTCGTTCCCAGAATTACTGCAGCCCTCAGACAGGAAGGCCACACAGAGAGCTCCATTGCCCTTGTTGTCCTCCTCCACAGCCAGACAAAATACTCCAGCTGAAGGGTACTCCTGAAAAACCTGCTTTTTGCAGCTGATGTACTATTCAAACGATCTCTTTCCACAAGGGAAAATACTTCAGGAGAAAACTTTGTTACAAGTTCAAATGTATTTTTTTTTAAAAAAGGAAACATCTCAGTTTTGTATTTCTGTCCTGCCCTTTGTCCTTTCCCCATTCTATTTGATGCTGAATACATATATAGCTATTTTTTTCACCTTTGCTCTTCCCTATAGCTCACTTTTTCTGTTCTAGCTTTCTAACCTTCTTAACTTCTGAAGTTGTTGTACAATAAATGGATAGTTATTAGCTCACTCAAAAATGGAGATGTGCCCAAAAATTAGAAAGTGGAAAGTGTAAACACACACACACAGAGTACCTATGGCGTTATCATTTTACCACATTCGATGATGAGAAATAAAAAAGATGTATAGGAAAATAAATTCTTCAAAGCCCCTTTTTAAGGTATTATAAAACCAAAGAATCCGCTCCATTTTTAATTTAGCAAAACAGAAATAGCTTCCAAGAAAAGAAATTAATCCTCTTTAGAAAAAAAAAAAATCACCTCTACTGTTTCTCTTAACCTAAAATAAACATAAGCACCACTTATCTGTCATCATGCATTGTTTCTGCTTTCAGCTTGCTGGCAGCCTGCTACAAGCTCCTCCTGGGATTTTGCTTCTCTCTCAAAGCTAGGTAAGTGTAACTCTCCTGCTTCTCTTGGTATATAATCCATTATTTCTGGATTGAAGATTTTATGCTTTTCTCTCAACACCTGTCAAAGGCATTTCCTTCTCCAAAGCCACCATCCTCTCTTCTCCAATTAATCGCTTTCATTCATTACCTAATCAATCAACAAATAAATGCTGATCTCTTTCCTGGGGAGGCAGTGGTAGAAGTCCAACTAGTGAGAATAAAAGTAATCTATTTGAACATAAAATTCCATATCAACTATTAAAACTCCCATTTGCCCAGACTCTCTAGGGTTCAGAGGCCTGCCTAAATAAAAATTGGTTTTCTGGGGATGGTACTGACACTTGTCAGACTTTATAGCCCACTCACGGTTTTAGAAAGTTATTGTTAGTACCTGAAGGGAAGGTGACCATTTAAAAGAAATGCTCCGCTTCAAAGACCCAAAGGGTCTTTCTAATGCTGTCCTATCTTTCCAACAGCTTCTGGTGCCATGGTTAGGGTTTGATAGATTACTCACTTATCTAATTCTCACACAGTGACTCTGCTAACACTGAGAATACTTTTAAATCATCAATTTCTTCCATGGTTCTTGGGACAGGCCCCTATAGGACGCTCCTGAACAGTCTGGAGACTTGTACAAATGGACTCGTAGGTCTCTTCAAAATGCTCTTGCTGGAATATCTGTGGCCATGCAGCAGGGAAAATGTCCTCAGATGGGAATACTGGCAGGCTTCTCCTATCCAAGTTGTTGAGCATTCTCCATCACTATTCAGTTACAGAAAACTATTTGTAGGACACAGATTGTAAATCTCAGTTCTACAAATATTACTCTAAATGAGGGCAGGCATCTCAGCTATTTCCTCCCATCTTACGCGAATGGTATAGTAAGATTATCTGTGGTCCACAAATAATTTATCTTATTTCTTACCACTCAGACATCTCCCTCAATGTCAGAAGAAGGTCTGGGAGACGGGGAATATACACATTCAATAGCTGCTCTCTGGGTTGTTGGTATGGTAACATGCATCTTGCTTTGATCACCCTTTTCCACTTCTAACTTTCAAGATCATTTGTCTAACATGTGACAAGCCTACCCTAAATCCCAAATTTTAATAAGCTTGGAGCCTACAAAATACACTGATTCCCAAATTTGCCAATACCCCGTAAAGACTGCAAATTAGGTAACAGCTTTGTATTAAGTCTATCCACTACATTGCATTGTCACACAGTGGAAAAAAAATCACAAAATAAGACCTGAGATTTGAACCTGCTTAAGCCAACACAGCTTATGTATTAAATGTGCCCGTGTACAACGGGGCCTATTCAGAATCATTTGCTCCAGTGCCTTCATTCTTTGTCCTGTCAGACTACTCCAGAGCTTAAACTGCTCGCATCAGCTCCAGCTCTGCTCCCTCCCACGAGGTCCACAGCCATCGTCAAACCCAGGGAACAACTGTAAGCACAAGCACACCTCCGTGCTGACTACGGGGAGATCGCTCACGTGCTTCAAGTAGAGCAGCTCCTTTGGAGCAGCTCAAGCTCCAAAGGACAGCCATGAGCTTCCACTCATTTCTTTTCAGTTGTTCATATTGCTTCCAAGGCAGCTGGATTTGGATATGGAGAAGACGCAGAATAGGTGGGGCTTCTAAAAGAGCATAGTTTCCAGCTTCTCCTCGCTCCGCACCAGCCGTGCTAGGTAGCAGGAGCATGCCCCCGTCTGAAGGACTCGGTGGGCTGTAGACAGATGCAAGAACACAGTCCCTGTTTGCAGAGGCGCTGACAGGGGAAGAGCCTTGTTGGGCAGACACTCCAAATTTGGATAGAGTTGGAAATAGAAATAATGACTCCCTGTCTGATGGGTTAACAGCCAGACAGCACACTATTGTAAACCACTCTGAGATCCTTGGATGACAAATAAATGGGTAGGCACAAAATATCAGCAGTAAACCCTGACAGTAGCAATTTCTATCCAGTGAGATGATAGAAATCCAGTCAAGCGCTCTGCCTTCTAGTGGTGATCGACCCAAAGATTCAGCAGGAAATGTGCAGAGGTTTTCAGAAGTCAGGACACTTTATAGTTTCAAAGAAGTGTTCCCTTTTACAGGTTACTGTGAGCCAGGGAGATCCATCAGACCTTTCTGTATGTGAGAGGATGCACCTTGCTCTCCACCATCCCACAACAAAAGCAAACAACTGTGGCTCAGGGAGGGCAAACAGTCGGGCAGCTTTGACAGAAAAAGCCAAGAATGGCAACCTAGTCCCCCTTTTGGCTCTGCAGCATCAAATACCTTTCAGTTGCCCCATTTCTTTACGCAAGTCAAAGCAGGTATCAACTGCACCTGGTTGCACACAAAGGCAAGAACCTCTCCTCAGAAGATCTAACATATCAAATTTCTCCCCCGCTTATCCAAAGTCTTCCTTTGTCTGTCCCCTTCTTGATGGGGCTCCTGATTTTTTTTTTGCTTGATACATTTTCCCGTGCACTGCCTGATCACTGGCTCTTCAGGGCACAGCACACATCCAACTGCATTTTCCTTTCCGATTTCTATTTTATTGTTTGTAGCAGATCCCGTTGCTCCAAAGCCGGGATACATAAAGATATAAAGTCAGACCCTCAAAAAATGCCCACATGTTAATGCAGTGGAACAGCCCAAAACACAACCAGATGTTGCAACCCTTTGGAGTGTTCCCTTTCCAGCTCCATTTACTGTTCACTTAAACAGCCTCTGTAATTTGCAAACATTACTCAAACTTTTCTGTTTGCTACATGGGATGCTCCTGAGGGCTAGGATGTCCTGTCCTCACCTATGTGCAGTGCTTTGTCCTCTCTCTCCAGCGTTACATCAGAAATGGTAAAAACAAGCAGCTTCCACGTTGGGGTGTTTGCAGTGGGACAGAAAGCTGTGCATTCCCAGGAATCACCTGCTCATTTCCCCCGCTTCTTACCTTGTTCACATTCTCAAATTGAAACCATTTCCCTGAGCAGGCAAAACACAAGAGGGTGCTTCGCTCCCCTCCGAGACCACGAGGAGGAAGCTGTCTGCACTTTAGCACTTGCTGAATACACTTTCCTCGGGTGAAGTGGCTCCTCCCCAATCCTTCAATTTGACAATGATGTCCTAAATGCGGCAAAGTTGTTATGCTTCTCTCACCCAAGGCACTCAAATCACGAGTATTTCAGTGGGGGAAAGGTGAGCCAGTTTGAAGAAGTTTGGAAGAAAGACAAGTGACAGCCCATCCCCAGAACCTGATCTGAGCAGCTTGTGAGTTCGAAGGAGCGCTATGATTATATCTTACCTCATTAGCTTTAATTCCCCTGCTTCTGCATACATCCCACAGGCTGTGTAAAGCTCTCCGTGGAAAGGAAACCTGGTTCGGAAGGGGAGGAGGCCATGCCCTTGGGACACTAGGAATAGTGGAACCTCTTGAGAGGGGACGTAGTGCTCGGACGCTCCGGAGGAGTGTGCACATGGGAAGGGCCACAGCGGTGGCACCCGCGTGAAAGATAGGCTGTTGTTCCAATGGACGTTATGGGCTTGACGCTGAAATTGCCATGCCAGGTTCCCTGGACTGTGCTACGCGTGAAATCAAACTAGATGATCCCTTCTAGCCTTAAAATTTAGCTACAGTAAAATCTTATCATACTTCCCTTTTTCCCTTAATGTAAGGAATATTTCTTCGCAAAGCCCAGCTACATTTTTTCTTCAGTTGAAGAGAGCCAGCTTTTTTTGCTGAGAAAATTCAGAGGTCATTTCTCTTCTCTGAGATTTACTACTTTTTGTCACTCACTCTTTGAGCCGTAAGAAAAGAAAGCGTCTGTCTTAAAACCCGCTCTCACCGACTAGAGCACAGCTATTCCGGGTGCCTTGCGAGAATGGCTCCCAGCTTTTTTTGGGCAGCTGTATCCTTTTACAAACCAGAAACCCCTCCATCTGTGTGTGTTGCCTCCCTCTTTTTGAACTTGGTGGTTTGACATGAGCAAGGGTTTGAGTAGCCTGAACAATGCTACCGCTGAGATCATACAGATGATCTCTGAGACAGGGATTGGCATCATAGGCTATTCCTCATACCGGAGATCAGCAGCAGCAGCAGCAGCGCAAATGCCTGGGAAGCCATTTTATAGGTTGATGTTAATGATTTATAGCATTACCACAGCTGCAGTCTCTCTGGAGCAAACAGTTGAGTGTGTTTTGCTAAAACTTTAAATATCACAACTTCAGCCAGTCTTAATAACAGTCTCCAGTCTCATCCTCCCAAATGCGAGGGAGTCAGGTCATCCAGTCAAAGGTCAAGTAAAGGCTGACTCTTCAGAAAATGCACGTTACTCTGTGAGGCAAAGGTGATTTGTCTCAAACCTTTGGCAGGCTGGTAAGGAAACAGCACGTAGATGCCCAGCAAGAAACCTTCCCTAGGCATGCTAGTGACAGGAGCCAGGACTAATGGACAACCAGTACCTCACCTCCACTCCTGGGAGTCCAAACACGGTGACCGCCAACAGGAGAGTATCTTGTGCTCTCACTAAGGGAAGCCACCATCTCAAAGGGCTAAGAAAAACAGTGGGATTGAACCACGCAATTCCTCTACGTCCCTAACGGCGAAGGGGCCAGAACTTTGCTCTCATTTCATACATGCACACGCAACCCAGACCAAATATGAGCAAGGGTGTCCGCACGCTCAGGTAGCTTCCCTGGGAGCCAGCTGGTCGGCCAGGGAGAAGTGGGAGCCATGTTACATGACATCTATTTATTTTATGTATTTATTTATTCATTTTCTATCGAGGACACACTAATCTTCAAAAAATCATCTTCTCAGAAGCTGCGAAATACATTTTCCAGTCTTGTTGACCCTTTGGCTTTGTGGAATCGCAGTCTGATATATTATCTGATAATCATATTACATACCTGAATGCTGCCTTTCATCCATTCCCTGGTGCGGGTTGGTTACGAGTCACACGAAATGAATACCGATTGGGTGGCATTTACACGCCATGCATCCTGACTGGCTACATACGCGAGAGCATGAAGGTCACCCACTGAATTGTTTTGTGCTTTAGTCAATATTGTCCCATGTGCTCCAGCAGCCCTGTTTTCAGAGAGCATTATCTAATTGAAAACCAAATCTCTGCATCAGAATGCCAGCCAGGAGGCTCACCCAGGTCCCTCCTTTTCTCTGCGCCACAACCACTTGTATTTGATACTAACAACTCTCATCTTTACCAGGGAAAAAAATAGAACGAGAGCTTATTTGAACACTCCACACGAGATAGGTGGAAGCTGAAATGGCAAAGATGGGAGGGGTAAGCGTGGTTTCTAAGGAGCTGAAAAAAAGCTGGGGAAAAGGCTAGCAATAAAAAATAGGCCCATGAATATTGATGCAGATCTTTAAAAAATATAGGTTTGTGTTTGTGTTCTTTTTGTGGTTGCTTTTCAGACTTATTCTCATGCCTTACCCTCAAGGAGCCCCAGTGACTCAATTTGACAAATGCTGTGGAATATCTGAAGTAAGCAAGCTCTGTATTTGTACATGTATTTGCACCGCAACCCAACCTAAACGATTTTTGTGCTTACCATAAACGTATATCTGTTCCATCCCATCCCATCAAAAAGACCAGAAGTGCCTTAGAAGAACATCAAATCTAAAATTCTCGTGGTCAATGTCATGGAGACATTTCTTTCAGGAAAAAAAAAAAGGAGGCACAGAAAGATCCTTAGCTTATGCAGTGTTAGACAGGAGCACAGGGACAGACGTGAGCACAGAACCCAGGACACGAGTGCTAGCGTTTCAGTGAAGGACCATTGAGGATCTCTTGCAAAACGGCCTTCAATTTATTGAGCACGTGAGCAGCTAAGAAGAGTGATGAACCCTGCCAAAGATCTGCCCACACACCTCAGCCACGGGTCACCCCTGCGCTTTGGCTAACCTCCCCGCGGCACAGCAAAACCGGTCTTGTTCCAACAACTGCCACTCAGTGTCATCCCAGCTACAGACGAGGGACAGAAATTACAGGGAGGAAATTTAACCATCTTCTCTGATTTCCTCTGTGTAGGGGTAACAAATAGTGAGCCAGAAAACGCAGATGATCGCATAATTGGTTATCAATGAGCGCCAAGGGCAGCAGCAACTGTTTGCACTGAGAGAAAAAGCTCTGATGGTGCATGATGTCAACATTGATCTGCTTTACCAACAGAAGGAAACATCCTTCCTGCACAGGGTGAGGTGCTAGAGACAATTATCCAGCAAACACGGAGCGGGGAAGTGGCCGATCTGCCCAACCAAGAGATGCTTGCTGCTTTCCTTGCTGGTGCCATTATATTGCTACGGAGATAATACCTACAACAAACCTGCCTGCTGTATGCTATGGGTGGTGGGGCTGCAGCACAGGGCCAAAAGCTTCTCCGCCAAATCAAACTCTGCTTATTCAAAAATGAAAAGCACTTCCCTGGAATTTACACCAGGATCCCGAGCAGCTGAGGGGGTCTGGGGAAGCCCTAGAGAAGCAGGTGCCATCAGGTGCTCCGTGTTTCCAAACCCTGTTCTTTGTGCCTCTCTGGTGAACTTTAATGGCATAGACCTGGGGCTCTTCAACTTGCTCTTCTTTATCTCCTACCGCCTTGTTCTTACTTCCCTCTTCCTAACCCCAAATACCTTGTTTTCGCTCCTTTCTCTACCCTGATTCAGTTCACCTCTGCTTTTCCTCCCCTGCCAAAGCATAGGTCTCTTCCCCACCTCCCATTCTGCGTCCGTTTTCTCTGGTTAGCTCCACACATACCATCCCCTCCGCTTTTTCCTTTTGCTCTCTGCATCCACATCTTCCTTCCTCCGTGCTCTCTCCCTCTGTCTTTCATCCTCTTCTTTGCCACCTGCCAATTCCAAGCCCGTCTGTGCTTTCCAGTTCTTTTCTTCCCTGATGCCATTTAAATTATTGGTCGATTCTCTGCTCGCTTTCCTCTCTCTCTTTCCCCCTCCTCTCTCCCTCAGGGACTCAAGCTTGTCTCTCCCCATTTGTTTCAGGGATGCGGCTGCTGTGGGTTTTTAGACATTTGCAGGTTTGTTTGTTTTTATCATCACACCCCTCTCTTGCTGTTAGCCGCCTGTCACTTCACTTTCCTCTTTCTGCCTACCCCAGCCAGAGCATCATTATGTCCTTTCTCTGTCTCAGCCCATCATTTCCCACAGAGGCCATTATTATTAACCATGCCGGGAGATGTACGAGCAGCGGTCAGCGGGGTCAGCAGGGCTCCGTTTCAAATTGATGGGAATCAGAAATGGAAGTGGCACAGCAGGCAAAGGGAAGCGCCAAGTGGAAAGGAAGCAATGGCACCTCGTAGGCCACCGCTGCTGCGGAGGGAGAGCTGGCAGCCGAGCCGGAGGGGTCTCCGGCACTCGCACCCTGACAGCCGCACCTTAATTAACGGCCCCCATCGAAAAGCCGGCTGCAGCCAGCGAGTGTGAAGGATTCTCAGTGATCCAGACGCTGCCTGTTGCGCTGTAGATCAAGCCTCGTTTTACAAAAACACGTCTCCGTCAGCCTCCTGACATCTCCAGGCCAGACAGAAATTCCTTTCAATTAAAGAGTTTGCAGGAGGAGCCCATTACTGCGGCAGGTATCTCCAGTGCAGGAAGGGAGTGGAAGAGCAGCTGCCAGCACCAAGCGGGGGAAAAAGGAGGGAAGAGTCTATGAATATTGGTTTCTGATATTGATAAGGGGAGAAGAGTTGATTCCCAGTGCAATGCAGTGGTGGGAAGAGGGGAGAGCATCTCTGACAACTGTATTGTGCCATGGTGGGGGATATGGCCTTGTCACAACCTCCAAAACTGATGGAAACATTCTGTGTTTGCAGACAGAGGAGGGGCTTGCTCTTCCCTGCTCTGGAAAGCGGAGAAGGGCAAAGTGCAGAAGACATTCGGTGGCTGGGAGGCTCAGTCTTCAGGCCTGATCAGCCTTGAGTCCCACAGCAGTGCTTATTTAATGAGCTACAGAGCCAGCAGCAGGGGAAGCCTCAGTCTTGGTGTCCTCAAGGATGCTGTTTGTGAAACACCGGCATGCTGGGTTCCTGCCGGTGACTGGCATCAGGTAGGGCAGACTTCTTCCCCGCCATGGGCATCTGTGCCAACTACCGCTCTTTCACTCTCACAACCCCCAAACTTCCAGCACCGGGCATGAGAAGGGGGTCCAGCAACACTCCTGTCCCGAGCACCACATTTATAGGGGAAACACTTTGGAGATTGCCATACTCCTCTCGGGAACAGCATCTTGAGAGAGCGAATGTTCTTGTCTTCTTGCGCAACACCTCAGTACAAGCTGCACTCTCTTTTAGATACTTACAGGGGCTGCACGGTTCTAATAACCCTGCTCTTTCACACTTTTGCAAGTCCAGGAATTTAAAGTAAAGTTCCCTTTTTAAAATGGCCTTCAGAACACTGAAAAATGCATATGGGAAAGGATTGCTTAAAACTGCTCAAGGAGCTCTGCTGCCTTTCCCCACAGGCATCATTTAGTTATTGCCTGCATATAAATTAGGCAGGCTTTGACAGAAGAGCTATTGACAAGGGTACCTCACTCCATTTTCTTTTCCTGACCCGGGGAATTCTGGAGAGGAAAGAGCCTACGTTACAAATGGTCAGAAAAAGGACAGTCAAGTAACAAAGGGACTGCGCTGGTACGTGGTTATTTGCCGCATCCTCACCTCGACTAGGCTGATGTCTAGTAAACAACAGCTAGCACGTGGTCTGGTCTTCAGGTTTGCAGGCTAGCCAGCTAAATCAGTAGCCTTTGCTAACGTTAGTATTTTGACAGTACTTTTCTATTTAAAGTCACTTTCAGAAAAATCTGTTCTGGACAACTCCCCTGAACAAAGCTGTCTCCTTGTGAACCTATTTCCAGCATCTTAATGATGATGCACACCATTTGCCACAGCAATGTGAAGACGGGTCCAAGTAGATTCTGTTTACAACCTTAAATCTGAATTTCCAAGCTAGGGTTTGAGAGGGGGAAACAGGGAATTTGCAACATTGCCGCCTAGATTTATTGACACTGTATAACCATTAGATTAAAAAAAGAATTGGCAAAGGGAGAGACAACGTTCTGGCAAAATGGAGTGATGTGACAAAGATCAGCAAAACAAGTGAGACCACAGTCACAAGGCAATAGTTGCCACTAGCATTTTCACTTTTAGGCTGGAAACATGCAACCTCCCTGTTTGGGTATAATTCCCTGTCCAATTTCCAGATGCTGACATGCTGGCCATGAAGGCTGTAAACCTTGAGGAAATCTTGATGCTTTTCCAAACTATATGAAAACAACTCTGATTACATAACTGAGCTTCCCCCTGCCCCCACCCCACTTTTTGTCATCAAAGTCATCCTTGTCAAGAGCAACTGATTAAAATGCAGTTGGGGCTTATAAACCAAATTGTAAGATGAGAAATTGCTGGGAAAAGGTTCCACACATGAAACCCAGCTCAGTTTGACTCATTCTCTCCTCCAAGCTCTGTAATACATACTTTCCTGAAAAACTGTTCCCTGAACACAAATTAAGGACTTTGAGGCTTCTGAGCTAATTTTTTTCTGCAGGGAAGTATTTCATGTGAGAAAGCTTAATCCTTGAGTGATCTGGGTCCTGATACACACACCCGTAGCGTCAAGTCCACAGATAATGGCAACCACAACCCTATTATATTTTAGCATAAGCTAGGCCAATAATATGGGAGGTCTTAGGCAAATATATTCATCATTTTGGAAGAATTTTAAATGTAGACATTTTTTAAATGCCTACAAGCTACTGTGTGGGCAAGGAACTTCATAGTGGTCATAGTGTTTTCTGGAAGAGAGCTGCAATAATGAAATACTTCAGCATCCGCATAACCAGAACTCGTGAAAAACATTCACCCTTACAGAGAATAATCTTTTCCAGTACGGCTGGGGATTTAAGCCAACAACTATGTGCAAATTACAAGAAGCCATGAAAAGAGTTAGAAAAACATCTAAGGAATGAAATCAATCCATTTTCACAAGCTGTCCTCTGTTCAACACCTCAAGAGTGGTCTGAAACTTTTCAGGATGCTTCTAACTCGGTTTAAATTAACACAGGTAGTTTTTCAGACAGATCAGGTTTGACTGAGTAGCCTAGATTTGGAGGCACAGGTAGGTGGCAAGAGGTGTGTTACAACTTTACTCTGTGAAGAGTGCGGTCTCTTCAAAAGGCAGAGATACTTGGTTTTCTGTTTAACACACGGCACATTTTATTTTGACTACAGCAGCTACAGGAGTACTGGGGAAAAGACAATTTTATATGGCAAATCAGCTGACTAGGTGGCTCACACACTCTCACATACATATGCAGATGACATTACTTGTCTTCTGGGATATTGATAACTCCATAAAAGACATACACACACGGAGTATTTTCTTAAAAGTGACTAATGCCTTAAATGACATACTCTGATACCAAGCAGCGTCTGATCATTTTTTAAAGGCATTTGATTTACAAACAAATCAAGTTTCTGAAAAATACGCAACGTCAGCTGTCACACGAGGAAGGAAGGAGAGCAAAGACAGATAGATAGATGAGGGAGATGGTCAGCCGAGTTTTGGGTAGGATCTGCTGCTTATCAGATACAGGAATAAGGGAACGTAAATACCAGCAAATCATAGAAAGTTTTGGGTTGGAAGGGACCTTAAAGATCATCTAGTTCCAAGCCCCCTGCCACGGGCAGGGACACCTTCCACTAGACCAGGCTGCTCAAAGCCCCATCTAGCCTGACCTTGAACGCTTCCTGAGCTTGACACTCTGAGGACATAAATCCTTCCCTCCCAGATAAGGCAGAAGTGCCTGATGTGCCAGGAGGAGCAAGGAAAACCACGTGCTGGACCTCACCTTAACGAACAGGAGGAAGAGACAGGCAGAGCTGAGTTTGCTTGGCACTGGTAGCATCTCAAGGCTTCCCACAGCAGTTCCCTGCTGAAAAACCCTCAATACTCAGTTCTGACCCCCCAGTCTGCTAACTATGCCAACGCGTTACTGCTTTAACACTGATTTGCTGGAGCTGCCCCTGCCTGCTGCAACCTCCCGTGACTACCCACGCTGCCGTACGCTGCTCTGCTGTGGCTTCGGTAGAGCTGGCTGCGCTCTCCCTCTTGACACGACCCAACGTGTTCACACCTCATCGCTCCACGCAGCTGGGCGGATTAGATATATCCTGTGGCGTTACCAAAAAACAGATGATTTCACTCTGAGTACTAGACCAAGCGAGGGATAGCAGGGAGTCAAAGCCTTCCTGACGAGGGAGAAACACAATCTTACGCAGAGAGGAGGACGTGGGACATTCAGTCTCCAGCTCATATAGCAGCCTCGAGACTGGAGAAACACCTTCACTTCCAAACACATTCATGATTCCCAGACTGTCAGGAGAAAACCAGACAAGGGGCAACCCTGGGCTGCTTTTAAAACATTTCTACATTGATTCCTCCTTGAGATACAAAGCAGTGAGTGAGATGAAATCTCCTCTTACTCAAGCCTTATTTTTCATAATTATGCATCTTTAGTGTTTCATAACGACCAATTTAATCACTTTTGCCGTTTAGAGGGCTATAACAGCCAATCATGGTAATGGGCTTGGTATTTGGTAGGAACCATTTAACGCCCAAGAGCCCTTGTTCTGAGCCACTTGATGCCACTTAAGTTTGACAGACAGACTCTCATTAGCACAAGTTGCAAAACCTCTCAGATGAAGCTCATTTCTTTTAAACAAACTCTGCTCAGTGATCCCCAAAGTCTCCAAGTGAGGAAATTTTTAGCTCACTTCAGATCCATGCAGGTCTGTGGAAATTAATCAGCATATTTTGCCGTGCTGGGGGCTTTCTATGAAATTCTCAACCTTTCCTCCTCGCAGTTGTTCTCTCGTACCTTGCACAGAAGCTCTGCTCCCCTGTGGCCAGCCAGTGCCTGTCTCCTGGAGGACCACCGAGGGTTATGGGACCTTTCCTTTTCACACATAACCCTCTTGATGAGCTTCTGCTCCATGCTGACCAGCCTGCACCTGCCTCTAAGGGACAGCTCTTGCAACACCATTGTTTCTTGCTGGGGATAACCAAATACACATTGGAAACCTTTAAAAATATCTACAGGTTTCTGGCTGCTGCTAAAAATGCTGCCCTTGCCTTTGCCGTTCCTGCCACCCCGTCCATTCTTTGGAGAGTGATCCACAATGCAAAAAATAAAGCTCGGGGCATCCAAACTCCTTTAGACGCTCTCAAACACGCATGCAAGTCTGCACCCCAAAACTCACATGATGCCCAACAGATCTGATGACACTCATAGTCCAACAATGCTGAATATTTGCTTCAAATGCAACCAAAGCAGGCCTCCCTACGTAGCTGCAAGGACGAGCAGTGGGATAGCAGGGGGTGCTGCAGGTCCTGTTTGCCAGACACGTGGACGGAGGCTTGTGAGAAATCTAAGACTACTGCAGTAAGGGTATGTAGGGAAGGACAGAGGTTTTTACTCAAGGACTTACGCAGCAGAAGGGATGGTTTCCCCTCAAAGCACTTTGTGTTCAATGGGCGGGCTAACGACTCAGCATTACAATCAAGGAAGGATGTCAGATCTACGATGTGTGGTTTAAACCCCTTGAATCTGTTCACTTCTGCAATGTTCCCCAAGAACAGATTTGCCCTTTACATTTTCTCTCTTTCCCATTATATCGCAACCATTGTACGTGCAATGAGACTGAAAGTTGTAAATGTAGGAGTGCTAAAAGGGAAATACATTGATATGTGAACAGTTACCTCCTGGGTGACAAAAGAAAGGCATATTTTATGGCACAGTCTGATGGGACAGAGTAACATCTCACCCTGTGCGCAGTCAGGAATGCTTCAGAAAGGCAACTAGGCAAAAAACACAGTATGTTGAGCTAAAGGAGTTGAAATCAGTCCTTAGAAAGGAAAACCCCATACTCAACACTACTTGCAGCTAACGTCAACATCTTCCACGCCTATTGCCTTCTGGCACGTGAAACGGTGACCTGAGAGAACAGATGGTGGGTTGCCCTGTATCTAAACAGTCTAAATGGACCCTGTGCCTAAACCACCATGTTTGGTTCAAGTACAACTAATACGGTATTCTCAGTGCCATAATTAAAATGGACTCTGTGTTTCACCAGGCACACACAGACAAAACCACAATATTACAAGACAGTGTGTGTACCTGTCCAAAGCTGAAGAGAGCATTAACCAATGTTCTGATATATTACTTGAGAAATAGCCTGATGCCCCTTAATTAGAGGCTGCCTGCTAAGGTACACTCAGCAGGAGAAGAGTTAAGGTTGCATTTGTAACCTTAAATCTCACCTTACCTGACTTGCGAGTGCTTAACTGTGCAACTTTAATGTGTTCTTATCAGAGCATTTTTATCGAGCCATTATTAACATCGGTTAGATACAATCTAGCATCTCCAGATCCCCTCCTCCCCAGCCGTTACCTGAGCCACACATAACATGCGATTCAAAGGAAGCATTTAACTCAACCTCTGCTATCGTTCTCCAGACACGCAGTGCCACTAATTCCCTGGCAGCTTCCTTAGACAGGACTGGAGTTTTGGTTACTATCTTGCATGCCCTCGGCCAGCCTGCGCATTCAAGGAAATCCTCTACTGATAATTAATAAGTTCCCCTGACACTGGCTGCTCATTAATCTATTATTTTACTCCTCTAATTACTTTTGTCTGTTCGAGTTAACAGTCTCCTTCCCTCATCCTTCCTGGGTCTCACACAGGGGATGCTGGATGGCAAATGTGACTTTTCTTTGTCCCCAAGTCCCTTACAGCCTCTGCTCTGCTCATGGACTCCGAGACCCCATCCCGGCATTTCCTGAGGCACAAGGTGGCCTTTCGTTTGGAGTGACTTGCCTCTCCATGTGCCTGTATTTCACCCAAGTTCTGGTACACGCAGCTCCAGGCTTTTGAGCTGGGGCTTGCTGAAGGAACATCTAGGGAACGTGGGCTTCCCATCTCCACCTGTATCATCCCCTTGGCAAGCTCCCAAGGGCAACAAGGAATCCTCCTCACAGCAGTCAAGTGGTTGTAGATCTCCCCGCAGGAAATGGGGGCACTTACAATTTCACAGCGCAAGGGCCGTCTATCTATATATGCCCCGACTTCCTTTTACAATAGAAGCCTCTACCCAAAGACTAACAGTCAGCACAAATTAACTTTAAGTCCCTTGGGCAGAAGGGGAGACAGAAGCAGGAACCAATTATTTATTTGCTTGGAAGATGCCCAAGTACAGCAGAGATAAATGCAGTAGATTCAAGGGAGCATGTCAGACAGAGGCTGGAGTTGCAAAGTTTGGAGCCTGATCTGAGCTTCTGCAGTTCAGGGGATTTCTGAAATTTTGTCTCTTATCACGATTGACACCAAAAATACTTATTCTCCGTCTCCTTCATGCAGCTGTAGTTCAGGCTGTACAGACAGGCTTTCGACAGCTGTACAGATCCATGCCCCACAGTCAAAGGATGGCAGGTACAATATGACTCGGGATACTGTCTGACTTCTCCTCTAATTTTATTTTTCATGCTTATTGCTATGTTTCACAATTCTACCATTAAGGAAATGCAAGCGTTTGAGGTTGGTGCATAATGCTGGTAAACATCAAAAAGCTTACCTGTGCAGCAAAATACATGCACAGACACCAGCATGGTGAACATACAAATGAACACATAGTAAAACGCTCACAAATAATGCATACAGCAGCGTGCACCTGCATACTTACATGGCTCTTACAGATCTACAAGCTGCACAGCAGGTAAGGATGGTGGTAATGACATATCCTGACCGTTACCGTACATGTACTAAGATGACCCTGCCAGCAGTTCTCAGCCAGGTACATGCAACAGGGCAGCGACCCGCAGGCACCCTTCTGAGGAGCCCAGGGACCCCCTGACGGGCTGCATTGCTCTTCCCTCTGCCTACCCCAGACTGCAGCTGGGTCATCTCCCACTAGTGCCTTTCCTGAGACACAAGACATGGGCTCTAGGAGGTGCCCAGTAAAGTGTGCCATGGATAAGGTCGTGTCCTCCCTCCATGACCCTTCCAATCTGCCACAGCCCTCAGTTAACATGACAACAACTGAAATCTCTCACGATCATTGCCTTTCCCAGACCACCATTAACTGCATTACACTTTTCTCCCTTGCAGCTTGCGCCGATCCTTCGGCAGGATACGCTCATCCTTCAAATGGCTCAAGTCACCCCAAACTGGGTGTGAACTTCGAAGGCTGTATCAGACAGCAGTTCTCGATTCCCTGGATGGGCTCGCACTTGGCACCCCCTCCCAGCCTCTCTGCTGCTGCCTGCTTTGCTCCCGTGCCGCAGTAACACTGCGGTGGGCACTCAGTGCGAGTTTACGAGAAAGGATGATTTGTTCAGCCAGTGCATGAAAAAAATACAGAGTACATGAGAAGAGTCATATTTTTTAGGTGCTGTTCAGAAGGAAGAAGTAACTGAAGAAGAAATAAGAACAACACTTTTGTACATGCACTTCCCCCCCCCAAACCCCCCCCTGGTGTTTTCAGTCTCTCATGTTTTTCTTCAGACAAGAAAGGGAGGGATGTTCTGAAGACGCATTTCTGAAATGCTCAGAAGCAAGTCTGAGGAAGGAAGACAAGCACAAGTGTTCACAACGCCAGGGCCTGTTGCAGCCTTGCATTACCAAAATAGCTCACTGCCTTCAGCTGGGAGACTCCCACTTCCACTACAACTGTATTCAAACCTGGGAGAAAAGCTCCACGCTGCAGGAGGCTGAGCGACACCCGACCCTGCTGTGGTTGTCATGGCAAGCAGGTTCAGGATGTCTTGCCCCCAAAGCTGGCTTTTTCTTTGCCCTAGGTCTATCTCTGTACAGGAGATTCTTGCAAATAATCCTGCTTCTCCTGGCAACCCTCCTTTTTCTCTCTCTCTCTCACTATTTTCCAGCTATCACTACAGCTGGGATAGATAAGCCAAGCAGCTTCATCAGGGGGATTGGCACAGGGGTGGAGGCAGAGGCAAGAGACAGTCAGATGATTGTGCGGGAGAAGCTAGAAGGGGTGATGGCTTTGGGGCTGTGCGGGAAACTCCCTCTAGACATCACTGTCGTGGCAGGACCCGTGTGCTGCAGTAGATGCTGTCATCCACCCTCACTGGGGTCCTCAGACAAGAGGAGACAGTAGCTCTGGCTCCAGTGCAGAATATATCAGGCACTGAAGTCAGTGAGGCCATTGAGATCAGCTGAAGCCACATAACAGCATAATAACAAAAATGGTGAAGTCTCTCTCTTTAAATGAAAAAAAAATGCAGGAAACAGCTATAAGCTACTACCTTAACTTTCCCCTTTTATTAGTGTATCTCTCTCCTACTGTGAAGAGAGAGTGAGAAATATGCTTGCCTAAAGTGAAAGTACTTATAGATTACAGCTACAAGGGGAAAAAAAATGCAGCCTCTCCATTTTCTTCTTAAGGATGTTTGAATTGAAAGTATTAAATTTAAAATGCTGTGAATTTTTTCTCTCTTTAATTCACACTCAACCTCTCTGTATCTTTACAAGCACATTTACATTTTCAGATGCAAGCTACAGCTGTAAACACGGAGGTGCCAGTGAGGAATATGAATGACCTCCAGATGGCAGGGGAAATGGGACCCAGTCCTAAAATATCAGCCCTTTGCCCCTGTGACCCCAGAGAAGCTCTGTCACCAAACGAGTAGCTCCAAGCACAAGAGACCCAAAGCAGACTTGTGAGTTCAGATCACTAGAGGGAGACACGATAACACACACACACACCGTCAGTGTCTTGCACTCAATAACATTCTCTCCAGACAATATGTTTTGCTGTGGTTGCCTACTTATAGGTAGGATATAAGAGTGCTCGATGGCAGGTTTGGAGCACAAGGCAGGCTGGTATGGAAGGAGGGCAAGTTGGACAGCATCTACCACGCTAGGCAGGGTAGGCAGCAGACCTTTCCTCTTTTTGTCCTAGTTGTGACAGAGAAGTCCCTTGATTTCAGTGGGTTTGTGCCGGTAAGAATGATGGAGAATTTAGTAAGGTTCAGTAACCTTACCAAAGGTTGGTCTGAGATCCTACTTGTGGTAGTGTACGGCAAGTCCTTTTCCTGTCATCATTATTTATAGAAGATTTTGAATCTTCATCTTCTGGGGTGCTCAGTTTTCACTCCTGCCCCCAGCCTTCTGGGATCCTTCAAGACTAGCTCACGGAAGGAGGGGAGAGAAAGAAGCTAGTTATTCCTGAATGTCCCTGCTAAACAAGAATGTGCCCATTGAGAAGCACTAGCCTTGAGGGCAGAGGTAGTGACTGTACAGCACTACACAGACAGCAATATTACAGCATGCAGTGAACTAGAAAAATGCTGCTCTTCTGTAGGTGGATGAAAGTTTTCATATGGACACAAACCAGCTCAGCCTTTAAAATGCCATGGAAAAGCCTCTTAACACCATGGCTGACTAAAAGTGGTGCCCATCTGGGAAAAGGAAAAACGGAGGCAACTCTGCCAGACTCCAACTTGCCGTAAAAAGCAGCATTTCTGTGTGGCAGGAAGGCCACTAACTTGGTACGCAAGTGCCCCATCTTCCCAGCAACAGCACAGAAAATCTTGCCAGAGGGGGAGCAGCCAAGCACTGACCAGAAGACTCCAGATGTTCCCCTCCAACCACTGCTGAAGGCAGCAGGGCAAATTCCCTCCTCGCAGCAGCCTTATTTGCCTGTTCCCCTGAAATGCCAAAATACTTGTGAGGCCTCGCTCTCCCTCTCTACCATGGGACAAAGCTGTTAAGAAAACAAATGTTTCATGCATCAACAGTGTTTGTACTGAAACAGCATCGGACCACAGCAACCGAATGGGGCACTATTAGAATAGGAGGGATCACTGTGTAGTGTACGTGTCTCTGGGCACAGAAGGATGAAATCAAAGCCCTCCAGTGTGCTGGGGAGAGAGCACGTTCAGGACTTAAGTTTATTATAGGTGAGGAAGGGGGCAGGGGGGCTCCTGCTTGTGGGCCATGCACTAAGAAGAAGGGACTTCCAAAAAAGCAAAAAATGCGGAGCCAGCGGAAGTGGGAAGCAAACAGAGGTTGAAACAACTTTGGATGCCTTATGGAGAAGCCCTGAAAAAGTTCAAACTTTGGCTTGTTTCCCAGGCTCTTTGTGAGCCAGCATCCTTTTCTTTTTCTTTTTTTTTTTTTCCCCTGTAATGTTGGGTAAGATGAAGACTAGACCAAAAGAGAAAAAGATATCTCAGAGAGTCCTAAAACAAACTGGGACTGTGTAAGAGTCAAAGCGAGAGGTCTCTGTGGAAGACGAGACCACATTTTTGCCAGAGAGTATTTTGAGGATGCAAGAAAAAAAAAGAAAAAGGAGGAAAAAAGAGACCTGGTTAAAAAATCATCAGTTGCCCCCAACATCCTAAAATGCAGGGTCAAACAAGTACCTTGTAAGTCTTAAATTTCCTGATCAGGCAAAGGCAGTTAGAGGGGGAGAAGGTTGTGACATGAGAAGAGCTGGCACAAGAACATCACAAAAACCCCACCAAACACACACACACCCCCAGCCCCCCTAAAACAACACTCCTCCTTCTCTTTGCAACTGTTTTACTGAGGTTTTAAAGAGTGCAGCAGAGAGGTGGGCTAAATCCAAATGGTTTAGATAACCAGAAAATCCCCTTCCCACTCATCACTACTTACTGCCTACAAGGTTGACTTGTGGTGACTCTGGCTGAGGGTTTTCTGTTTGTTATCTTCGTTGGGCATAAACTGGCTTCTCCTGTGCAACACAAAGTGCAGTAGCAAGGCTTTAGACTTAGCAATGAGAAGCAAACAAACACGGGACAATGACCAAAGTTGCCCACGTGAAGGATATGGCCTTCTTAAATCTCATGCCTTCAGAGAGCTCTCTGCTTCCCTCATGTTCAGCGTTCAGCCCTACAAGGGGACCAGCGTGCACTGAAGGGAGACGGGCGAGTGAGCGGGGGTGTGAGATAATCTGTCTCTTTCAGTTTAGGTCTCATCGCGATCTCTAGTAACTGAGCCCCAAAGCATTAAGCTTAACATCCTTTTCAATATTTTTGTTGTGAATAACAAGAATAACCAGATTTGCTCACATTATCCTCAAGAACACACAAACTGTTTGAGTCTTGCCAAGTTCTCGTCTTTAAATAACTTTCCATGGCAATGAGTTCTACAGCTGTTTATAAACATATTATATGTACACCATCTCAATTACACAGAGCATACAGGCACTCTTCTGTATTCTCTATCCCTTCTAAACTTCCCAGGCTATGGTAAATTCTCTAAGACTCAATGAGAATTTCTAGCACCCTCTAGGGAGAATCAGACTGGCATATTTGACAAGCCATCCCATCTCCTTTCATTTTACGCTGTGACATGAAACTTGGGCGTTGCAATCAATACTTATCTGCTTTGCTCTAGACTGGTTTTTATGCTGTGATTACCACTGTAACAACGAAGCTCCTTTTCTGAGACAAAGTGGGTATCTTTAGAATGTCAGGTGGAATTTGGGAGAATCCAGACTGTTCTCTTCTCTATCAAATGGCATTGCTGGGCTGAGGCTGGGGAAGTTGGATCAGGAACGAGATACCTGGTGGTTTTATACAGGTTTCACACTCCGCAGCTGCTCTGGGAAAACTGAATTGTCTGCTCCTCAGCTGGTTATGTACAACCAGTAAATGCCTCAATTGTTCAACCTTGAGCTGAGCCCCATAGAGCTCAATATAGCTTTGTCTCCCTGCCACCACCTCCGAGGCTGCCACCACACACAGGTACCAAACTCACGGCACTTGCCACAGCACCCACAAGCGAGGCCCTCAGGAAGGTTTCAACCACCGATGCCATGCAGGAAAGGAGCAGAAACATGAATAGGACTGTTCCTGTTACCTTGAGTATAAGCTCCTCAGCACAGGAGCTGCCTTTTTCTTCTGCGTTCGTCTGCCCATCCAGGACAAAAGGATTGGCAGCGAGATCTCTGGTAAGGCAAAGACCTTGCGATAACTGTCCATGTTCATATGGCTGCTAACCCAATTCACAAGAGGCCACTCTCTAGGGTTTCCATTGAGAGGGAGTTTATTGGTAAGATTATGAACATACATGAATCTTTATTTTTCCCAGGAAGCTCTTTTTCAGTCAAGCAGGCACCTAACATGGCTCTGAATAAGATGGAGAGATGAAGAATGATAAATGATAAAGCCTCTGGACTGTGATCTCAGCAGCTTATAGGTAGGGAGAAGTCGCATTAGCCTGAATAAACAGGAAAGATGTGAAGTAAAACTAAGATGAGCTCAAAAGCAGGCATTGCCTACCATCTCTAAACTATCTTACTGGATTCTTTTCTTGGCTGTGTTTCTTGTTATCTTGGTGCACGGTACAGGGAAAACAGAGCGCCTCCTAATCTAACTGGCCATAGACGGGTAGGCTGCCTGTGGTAGCCCACACAGAATGTGTCAGTGTGATGAATGATACGTGGCCCTGTGCTAGGACCTTGTCCAGGCTGCGGTGCAACTGCTGGAAATTTGATGTCACTGCATTCAGTGAGGAAAAAATAATCTATACCTTTGTGGGCCATGGATCATGTTGGTTATGAGTTAATATTAAGGAGAAGAAAACAACAGGATAACACCCACTCTTTGTGCAAAGTCACAGAGGGGAGAATCTGGGGTTTGTCCCTTTCAAGAGATGAAAGCCTATAGCATATCCCCTAGTGAAATATTTCTAATGCTGACAACTACTAACTCGTGTAGTCTGTATACAAAATCATCAATACTCATCCCCACTTAACTGGAGAAATCAGAGTTTCCTGACAAATCCAGTTCAGAGGGCTGCTACGGTCTTTTCCATGGCTTACCATCACAAACTGGGATGGCATAAGTCATAGGGCAAGGCAGGCTTAATAAGCCTGCAGCTGTGTCCTGAATCACAGGAGAAGAATCTGACTATGACCAGGGAGGTGCTGGCCTGCTGCTGGAAGCTGCAGGTCAGTGAACCCAGAAGAGAGCTCTGCTGGCTGGAGGAGAAGACCTAATGAAGCTGTTTGTGCTCCCAGGCAATGCCTATTAACTATCCACAACTAGTTAGACCAGGTTGCCTACAGCATAACGGCCTGTCAGATAAAAAAAGAACAGGGTCTGGCTGACTCTCTTCACCTGCTCTGTCAAAACCCAATCAGTGAGTCACCTGAATAGGAATAGAGGTGGAGAGCAAGGACTTGCATCATTCCAAGGAACATCATTCCTGCTTTCATTAAATTAAAGCTGATCTATATTGTCATCGGCTACAGGAATTATTAAAGTATTTTTCCCCTTACCTGCCTTCCTCCCAGGTGTCAGTGGTACAGTCAACAACCACAGCCACACTCTAGCTATCTCACAGGGTAAGGAGAGGGTTTTTTTCTGTGGGTCGCTTCAGGGCTTGGGGACTTATAGTTGATGTGAGAAAAACGCCTAGTTCAACTACTCAGTGTAGGACCAGCAAAGGAAGTGATACAGCATTTTATAAAGCAATTTTTTTTAACATCCCAGATAGACAGATGAGTGGGCTATGATCACTCCTGAGGCCCAGCAGCATTTAAATGAACTATCACATGCATCCCTGCCTTCTCTACATAAGTAGCAACACTGCTTTCCCTTTGCATTTGTACCTTCCGCTTCCCAGCGAACAAGAACTAAATCATTTCTGTGGTCCTAACTCAGGTAATTAGCCAACAAACACTACTGATGAAGTCAATGACTGAGAGTGTGCTGGATTTGGCTGGGATAGAGTTAATTTTCTTCACAGTAGCTGGTATGGGGCTGTGTTTTGGATTTGTGCTGAAAACAGTGTTGATAACACAGGGATGTTTTTGTCACCGCTGAGCGGTGCTTACCCAGCGTCAAGTTCTTTTCTGCTTCTCTCACCCCACCCCACCAGTGAGGAGGCTTGAGGGAAGCACAAGATATTGGGAGGGGACACAGCCGGGACAGCTAACCCCAACTGACCCAAGGAATATTCCAGACCATAGGACATCATGCTCAGCATGTAAAGCTGGGGGAAGAAGGAGGAAAGGGGGGGATGTTCGGAGTTGTGTCATTTGTCTTCCCAAGTCACCGTTCCACGTGATGGAGCCCTGCTTTCCTGGAGATGGCTGAACATCTGCCTGCCCATGGGGAGTGGTGAATGAATTCCTTGTTTTGCTTTGCTTGCATGTGTGGCTTTTGCTTTACCTATTAAACTGTCTTTATCTCAGCCCATGAGATTTTTCACTTTTGCTCTTCCGATTCTCTCCCCCATCCCACTGTGGGGAGTGAGCGAGTGGCTGTGTGGGGCTCAGTTGCCGGCTGGGGTTAAACCATGACAGAAAGAAACAGCAGACAAATTCGCTAATGAACTCCTTGAGGAGAGTGCACAAAGAAAAAGCAATTTGGCCCTCTCGCCCCCCAATGCTGGTTTAATTTCAAAACCTGTCCATTCAAAACCTCCTACACAAGCTCAGTAATGTTCATTCTTCCAGTTCTGCAGTCACGAGTTTAATCGCAAAAAAAAAATCCAAGGAGAGAGACATATTTTAGAAACTTTTACAATGATCTAAAATAGCTCTTTGATGCATAACAGATGTCTTCAAAACTAGCATAAATAGAGCCAAAATGCCTTACAGTTCTGGAAAAGGGAGATTCCAAGACAAGACGTGTTTCTAACTGCAGCAGCTCTGGAATAGATTTGGAACTTATATTAATTGTCAACCTCAAGGAAAACATTTAAAAGAAGCCCTTCTGTCCCCCATTTTGGGACAAGCGTCTTATTGGGCTACATGCTGCACAAAGACCTGATGTCTGCCTGAAAGCAGTTCCTCTGTATGCATAAAAGGTACCAGATGGATTGAGATGAGGCAAAAGAGAGAGAACAACAAGCAGCGAGACATGGAGGTGACAGACTGGGATGGAGCCTGCCCTCCATCCCTGGCTCTAGTCATTTAGGAAGGGGGTGCTTGGCAGGTTTCACTGTAGAGGGGAGGACTGAGGATGGATTGGAAGGGGGTCGGCGAGATGGCACGGATGGATGCTAACGAGGCAACACCTCTGAGACACAAGGCATGGGAGAAAAAGTGTGCAGGAGCATGCTGGAAACCTGAAAAACAGATCCAGGAAAACTGACCCTAGAATCAAAGCAGGGATGGGATTCCCCAGTCCTGTTGCTCACCAGAGGGGATAGCCAGAATGAAGATTTGCTCTGAGGAGCCTTTTTAAAAGGAGAAAAAAAGTCTGTGTCTGATACAATGGAGTCGGTGGTACAAGTGGAAAAAAAACCACAAAGCACGAACATGCAGCCAAAGTGATGAGTCAGTACAAGAATCTTCTTATTACTGCTCTGAACAATGCATCTCATATACCAGGACTTAGTTTTCATGAAGATTTAAGCTTGCCTCCTTGTAATGCCCTTAACTTGGACAAGGTTAGGCTGTGCTCACGGAATAGCTAGGGAGTATCTCCTACTTGTATACAAGAAAGAGTTAGATGGAGGACCGGAAGACTGATGCAGCAGCAAGATGGAAGATTTGATATGAAATACATCTTAAGAGCAGAAATGCCAGAGCTATAAGATCCTACGTACATAATTAAAAGTGAAAAAAATAGGATCTATTTCCCTATATATGCTAATGGCGCAGTCATGCTCAATACTGAACATAGCGAAAGAGGAGAGTCAGGTAGTGAAGATGATACCACAGAGGAGTAGTGTTCCCCTCATCAACTCTGCTCCTCCGACCTCTTTCTGGCAGTCTTTCCCCATCTTCCTTCTTTTAGCATTGCAAGAAATGGGCCAGAAATACAAGCTGCATATCTGGCTTTCATATACAGCGAAGCTCAGGAGGACTTTGGTTTGGCTGAAGGGATGAGACAGGAAATCTGAGTAACCCAATCTGAACCGCAGGCCCCAAATCCAGGGGCTTCTGAATGCAGCCTTTGGATTGAGCTCTCTTTCAATGTGCCACTCTACCTTTCTCTCTCCAACTTTCTTTTCTGCAATGCCCTCCCTTTTTCTGGCTGCTGAATTGCAGTAGACAGCTTGACTGTTTGTAGCACAGGCAGAAAGCTTGTACTCTGCCTACCTCAAGCCCTCTTTAACCTTTTACATATATGGGAATATCACAGAATACTATTCATATGGAGCTAATCAATGCCTTCCCCATGCATTTTAGATGAAAGAATGTCTGACGGCAAAAGAAATCAGGTAAAGAGTTCTTCTCTCCTCAAAGGACATGATACAGAGGAAGAGAAACCTACCTCTTGTTCCCATCCTACTGATAAATCTTTAGGGGGTGAAGGTTTCCTTGCAATCCAAGCTGCTAACCCCGTGGAGTCTGACTACTGAAAGGATACTCTCCTTCCAAGCTTGCCATGTCCTCAAGCGTGGAAGGCACAGTTAGATAGCAGAACAAAGCTGGTGAGTTCTCCTTTATTCTGCCTCCACCCTGCTCTTCACTCATCTTGCAGACAAAATGCCTTCTTTACTCACTTCACAAGACACAGGAAGACTGTCTACCAAAGTGGAGAATAATATGAAATCACCTGTGCCACTGTTTGCCCCTCCCTTTTAAGGCAAATCAGTGGGAACCAAATTCCATGGTTTTTGGAAAGAACCTCTTCTATGTAATATCTAAACAGAAATCCTTTCCCCTCTCTCTGGCACGAGCAGTGTTTTGTCTCCACCACTGTGCTGTGTGTGACCAGCAGTAGAGATTGGGACAACTAGATGAAGACCAAAGCTAAATAGAATTACAGGTCCAATTCTGTAGAGCATCTACTGAGCATTACTGAAGTAATTTCATTTGTTTCCTCAGACAACCTGGTTATCGTGCCTGGGAAATCACACTGCAAAACAAGTTTGCAGTGCATTTAAGATTCTTGCCACTTTTTTTACAGCTGCCTGTATTGCTACTGAAATTTTCTGCTGACGTTGGAAGAGAAGGAAACTACTGTACAGTTCACAAATCAACAGCACAGTCAAGTCCAGTTGGGTCTCTTACCTGTTGGGGTGAGGTGTCTCCAGGTGATGACAGGCTCAGGACGCCCATTTGCCATGCAAACCAGGGTCACGTTGCTGCCCTCGTTCACGGTGATGTCCGAGGAGATATTGGAGATCTTTGGTGGAACTGGGAAGACAAAAGAAAGTTGGACCTCGTTACGCAGATTTCTGGAGGGTAGCCTGTCTGACTCCTACCTATTAACCAGAGGCAGCCACAGACTCCTCTCACAGGCTGGGCTCCTCATTACCACCTGGGTTTCTGAAATTATATCAGAATAATATGTACTGCTGCTTCAAGGATCTGCAGGTAGAAATGGCCTTTGCTACAACTACGATGCTTTGTGTTTGGACAGGTTTGAGGGACTTCATAAAATAACCTCTAAGAACTTGCCTCACTGCCCCAAGGCTGCACGGAGGGAGTCGGCAGGTTCCAAGCACTGTCCCAGCTAATTTTTACACTCCAAACAGCCCCAGATGCAGTTCTACAGCCTCCTGCAGGGTGCCAGGCCTCAAGGCACTGACTCAGAGGGTATATCAGTTATTGCTACCTCCCATGGGCAGACAGAACCCATGCTGCTAGCCAGGACCCTGCTCTGCTGCTCCCGTAACCAAATGCTCACCAGGAACTGAACCAGAGAGCTGTTACGCTCATTTCTGTTGTGACTGCCGTGACGAGGTGAGAAGTGGGGACATGCACCGTGGCTAATGGGAAGGTTTTTGCAACATCTTCCAGCCAAGAGGGATCCACCATGGGCTGCCCACAATATGTAGCTTCTGGCTGACTGCACCTAACATGGCACAGCACCAAAAACATGGTAGGGTCTTTAAAGATTCACAAGACCAGCCATGGCTCGGGCGTTCAGGATCCTTAAAGGCCTTCCAAGCTAACTGAGTTTGTGTCACAGGACCAAAGTGACCACGCTGGGACCTGAACAGGTACCTCCAGGTGAGGAACGTGCCAGTGTATCAGCCTCCAAGCAGACCAGGCTGTTGCAATCTCTCCTCTCTCACATCCAAGTCTTGCTTCCATGCTTCACACCCCGGAGGTGGGGAGGGAGTTTTACTAAAAAGGAATCTTCTAATTTTTTTTTTTATATATATTTTCAGCTTCTGAATTTGTGTGTAGCGAGGAATGAAACAACATCATTTTCTGCTTTGCTTACCACAGAGTAAACAGACAGCCTCCCCTTCCCCCTCCTTGGCAGGAGTGGCTGATGGTCCTTTTGAGGCAAAGCTGCCTACGAGCTAGGTGGGGAAAAGGGAAATGAAGCCTGACGAGAGCAACTCACCACTTCCAGCTGCGTTGCTGGATTCACAGGAATATTGTTTACAACCCACAGCTCATTAGCCCCTCTCCGCAGGCCCCAAATTCACGGGCAACGTTTCAGCATCTATGACCGTGGGACCCCCTTGGAGGGACAGGGGCTGGCAGTGCTGTACGGGATGGATACAGGCTTTTTGGGAAAGATAGGCTGAAAAGGCGAGGGAATGAGGTGTGCTCTCTGCAAAGGAGTGGCTGGAGTGCACCCAGCTCTGGGCAGTGAACTACCTGGGAGCTTAGGCATAAGGATCAGAGGATATCACAGTGTCACCCCTGTTGGTTGGTATCTGCTACCAACTGTTTGATTAAGAAGCAGCAGTGGACAAAGACTGCTTTAGACAGATAGAAATAGTCTCACAATCACAGTCCCTGGTGAGGGATTTCAACCACCCTGATATTTGCTGGAAGGGTGAAAGTGCCAGGCTCAAGAAGTCCAGGAGATGTGGGGGCCCAACAGGTTCAGCGTGAGTTAGCAGTATGCCCTTGTGGCAAAGACCAAGCATCCCGGGTTGTATTAGCAAGAGTGTAGCCCCATAAACGGAAGGAAATTATTATATCCCTTTAAATGGTGCCTGTTAGCATCTGAAGCACTACATGGGTTTTGGGCTCCCCAGTACAAGAAGGCCATTGACATACTGGAGCAAGTCCACTGGAGGGCTCCCAAGAAGAACAGAGGGCTATAGCACCTGACGTACAAGGAGAACCTTGGCGAGCTGGGTCTGTTCAGCCTGAAGGGAGATCTTATTGTTGTCTACAAATAACTAGTGGGAGGGTGCAGAGAAGAGAGGCAGGCTTTTCTCAGAGGTGCAGAGCGAACAGCAAAAAGCAGAAGACATGAGCTGCAATTTGGGGAAAATTCTGACTCAAAATGAGAGAAAAGCTTTTACTTTGGGGAGGTCAGAGTCAGGAACAGGTTCCCCAGAGAGTTGGTGGAAACTCCATCCCTGAAGATATACAAAACTCACCAGGATGAGGCCTGCTCTAACTGGCAACGGGAAGGAAGAAGGGACCTTGGAAGCTGGTTTGCTGCTCAAGAGCTGGAGCTGATGGCTCGTCAGCTCATGGCAAAGAAACCAAAGCAAGGCATGTTGGGGGAATGGTTGACTGCACCAGGGTCCCCTTCCCTGGAGAGAAGGAATTTCGGAGTAGGGACACCGCCCTAGCAGCACAATACTGGGTAAAGAAAAGCATAGCAGAAAACCAGCCTCTCAAATTCAACTTCCTCTGAAAGCAAAATCCCCTGACAAACACAAGCCCTGCTACATTTTACGTTGGTGATTCACTGCGAGCCATTGGCAGTGTGTCTGCGCGTGTAGGAAGACGTAGGAGGCAACAGAACAAAACAAAATAAACATTGTTGGAGAACGCTGACGTTGTCAAAGAATTTAATCCCACCATATTGAGGGGTACGTGAGAGTTTCACTGACTGTAGATCCATTTTGTGCCTCCTCCCCCTTTATCACACACCCATTCTGCACAGCAAATGCCTGCCAGTACAAAACAACAATCACACGGTGGTCTTGGAAAGTAAGCAAGTGCCTTTGCCAACCAATACCCCAAGACTGCATAAAGGGCAGCAGAAAGGAAATGCTCCAGTTGGGAAATTAAATACCCTGCCTCGTCCAAGAGATGCTTGTGGCTTCGTTGTTTCACGGCACACCAAAGCAGAGAGGCGGCTTGCAGCACCACGCCGAGATCTGGCTCGGCACGGAGTCAGCAGGACTCAGAAGCGCTTTCTCCTTCTCCTTTCTGTCCCAGCATATGAGGGGAGTCCCCTGTCTCACAGCTCACGACAGACAGACCCATCACTCCTGCCAGCTGAGCTGCAGGTTGGGAGAGCCCTGCAAGTTCTGGTGCAGAAATCCAAGCCGCCACTTTTACTACAGGGAACAAAGCAATGTGGAGGGCCACCTCAGTCCTGTAGCAGCACAGCTACCTGTAGTACATACTGCGTTGCAGGTCCGAGACCAACACGCACTGGAGAGGACAGAGGGGCTTAGTCTGGGAAAGAAGAAGGGAGGCTGCTATTTCTGCAAGAGTTGTGTCCCAGCGGCTCTGGGATACAAGGACGGTGACTTCGGAGCCTCCTCAGCACAGCTTCTCCATGGTGTGCTGGCAAACATGGATAAGCAGAGCCCGGGAGTAAAACCAGTGGCTAGACCACATTTTGGGATTTTATCTTAACCTCAAGGGGTTAACATTTGCATCAGGAAAAAAGCCATACGAACAAACCAAAAAGGACTAAGCTCAAGCAGGACTAGCAGATAGAGCCGTAGGCCAGTTTGAGCTCCTAGCAGAATGGTGCTATGCCAGCCAAAATGGTTGAGGAGAGAGCAGCAAAAGCCACTACGGGGCACCAGCAACAGAGCTGCGGTTAGGACATGCGTACCCTGCCACTTTCCAAAGCCATCAAGTCATTTTAGTTTGCAGAGGATCAAGTAAACTCAGCAAATACAAACAGATCTGACCATGCCGACCAAATGCCCAAGAGGAGAAGCATGTGTCCAGATGGTCATATCTGGCATGCCACTTTTTCAGATGAGGGAGAAAAGGGCATCCAAAGGCTGAAATCCTGCTAGAAGTATAATGGCTGGTTCCTTTCAGCTGCCACCTTGGTCGGAGGGCAAGGAAAGGCTGAGAAGAGGGGAAACGGGGCAGGAAATAATTTCCCTGTGAATTTAAAACCTGATTTGGCTTCATCTGCTTAGAATCCAAAGCCAGCTGCATTAAAAATGACTGGATCTTAGTGGACAGTAATTTCACTCAGATAAAAAGTCAGAGACTTTTAATTTTCAGGGTGTCAAGCCAGCATGTTAAAATGCCAAAACTGTCAGCACCAGCAACAGTTAGCATTGCCTCCTTGGCGCTTGTCATTACTTTGCACAGACCTTTTTAGGACAGTCTTAAAATGAGAAGCTTTGACCTTATTATTTTTTCCCATGTGTGAGTTGTGTTATGTTTTCACAGTTCCCAGACTGCTGGAAGAAGGATTGCTGAGAATAAAACCTCCTGGGACCAGGATCTTCTGGGTGTCACAGCGTCCTTTTGCCCAGCCATCTCTCGTTGACCCTCAACTGGAAAACTCTTTTGCGTCTGGCCTCTCTGAACCTTTAGCACAGGCAAAACCAAAGCCTGCAGACCTACAGTAGGGGAAGCACTACAGCTAAACAGTGCTTGCGGGCGTTTTCATACTCAGCCTAACAACTTGTCGCTCCAGGAGAGACCAGGCTGCTGCTGGACCCTTCTGGCTCCAGGGACCATGGGAAAGCACTGCCAGGCTCTCTGGTACTGTTGAAAAAGAGAAAATGGCCAGATTTTTTCCTCCCTTTCAGCATAAATGTAATATGGGGTACCCATTACCCTGTGCTTAGGATCCCCCTGGATGGGGCGGGGAGCAGAGACCGATATGAAAGGAATCACAGTGTAACAGCCCACTGTTCCATCCCTGGAAAGGTAGGATGCCCTATCCATGCCAGGGACAGATTCTGGAGAGATGGAAATGAGCTCCGAGAAGAATGGCTTGAAACTCACTTATTTGTTTCTTCTACATTTCACACCTACAGGACAAGCCTGATGCCAGCTCAGCGTCTCATCTTACATGTCACTGACAGTAAATAACAAACCCCGAAGTAACCAGTAGCCATTCTCCTCGAGAAGCTCCCATTGGAAGAGCAGGGTGCCCGCAAGGCAGGAGCGGGACAAGGGCAGAGATGCTGTAGGGCACCCTGGGCTGGGAGAGCTGGGGGGGACGACTGCAGGGCAGGAGGGATGCGAGGGCAGAGCTGGCGCGGGAATTCAAGACCAAGGCAAGGCGCAGTGACAGAGCTAGGCAGGACAGGCTTTGTGCAGTACCTGCTTACACCAAGCCCGTTCTAGTTAATTGCCGTCAATCCTTCACTTTCATGACAACTGCAACTCACATTAATTTAAATAATAAGAAAGCCTGAGACATGAAAAATAGAGCGCGCTCCCCCAGTGCAATCACTGTTGCTCTCAAGATGAAAGCAAGTGATTTGTTTCCACAAAACATTACCGTGTCTCAAAAACACCCGCTATAGCAGTCATTACAAACTAGGGGCCGCATACGGGAGGTAGCAAGGAAACCACAAACAAGAGAACACGCAAACATCAGATGTTGTTATCCTTGCCTTTTATGACCAAAACCCTTCAGAGCTCAAAACTCCTCCTGAGATATTACCTGGGATTGTGTGGGCGGGCTGGATCAGCTTTAGCATTCAAGGCTATGGAGGAAGTAGGCAAGGAGCGGTGCTACACCCCTAATCTCCTAGTAAACGAGTCAGCCCAGTGGCTACGAGATGCGAGTTCCCATCCAGAAGGCCAGCTCCTGAGTACCTTTCCAGGAATGCAATGGGGAATGGAACAAGAAAGCATCAAGGCCACCCTTGCTGAAGGCTATAACCGGCAATGCTTCTAGAGGTCTTTTCCTAACTTAGTTTATACTGGAACTGGCCATGCCACAGCTCCCAAACAGTTCAAATACCTGCCTTTTGATCAGAGCATCTAGACACAGCACAGGTATAAAGTGACAGGAACGGCAACCACCGCTTGGCATAAGCTGTACTTATATGCAAGGGATACTTACAGGCATGGGACGGCGGTTTCTGGCTCCTGCACCGGTTGCCCTCTGCTTCCATGATGCTTCACACAAGACCTCAGTGCAGGAGGAGGGCGGGTTTGCAAGACAAGGGCAGGAAGCACGGGACTAGGAACTCGAATCGGGTACGGTAGGATGAAAAAACGGGAACAGAGGGACGCGGAGATCTAGTTGGAAGATGGCTCTGAGCCCTGTAAACACACTCACACGAAGTTCACGGTCAGATGGTCCGACTGCTCCCTTTGGGCAAACAGAGCTTTGCATAAGACCCTTAGATGCAGTCTTATACCATGGGGCAGCTACTCCCCAGTCTGAAGTTACAAGACTGCTTAACAGTCAGGTATTTTGTAAGTCACAAAATACGTTAAAAAAAAATAAAGCTCTTACTCCTACTCTACGGACCTAAGATACAGCAAAAGCTATGTAATCCCTCCAAGACACAGAAGCAAACAGTACTGAAAATTCCTAAGAAAGCCCGTAAGCTCAATTTAAGCACTCTAACTGCTTGTCCCGAGAAGGGCACCTTCAACACAAACGGAGAAAGTCACCACAACCCCTTCCACGTATCCTCATTAATTAGTTGCTTCCTCCAGCCTGTTTACCTTCCTCTCTATTGGCAAGTAGGACCCACACCTGTTGCAGAAAATTAAGACTTCCACCCACTAATCCACAGGAGCCCCTGGCTTTCAGGGCAAAAAGAAAACATCAGGACTTCTCTCCAAAGTCAAAGGAACTTTGCAGCCACTAAAGCCCTCCGCAGGTGCCTATCAATTAGCCTTGAGAGTTCTCACTTCCTCGTTCCCAGCTCCCAATTAACAGCACTTTGCAACAAACACAAAGATGCTAATAAGCCCCAAGGCAGAGGTAGGGGGGACGCTGACCATCATACGGCCCTCGAACGCTTTAGAGCTGCCACCTTGCTCACCACAATTACAGGTCCTTTCCTGGGGCAATTAATTGACAGCAAATTGGCCTCATTAGTCATTGTTTAGTTGAAGTGTTTAGTGGGGAGAGAGGGCCTGAAGAAGGGGCTGAGCTGCTAAACACAACTAAATGGTTTAATTTCCCTCTTATGTGTGCAGCAGGCTAATCACAGCTCTTTACAGCAATAACAAGAAACAGCTTGTTGCTGCTTAGGTCCGCAAAGGGAGCAAGCTGAGGGCTGGAAAGTAAAATCCAGACACCCTTTGGGATGCGGCATGCTAATGTTTCTGAAGCACTTTGCAGACAAAATGCGACATGAGACCCAAGATGTGTTTTTTACGGTCTGATTCATGCCGCAGCCTCAGCCAGAGGGAAACGAAGCTGTCGCCAGGGCGGGAGGGCAGAGAGTGAGGTTGTTGAACTTCATTAAAGAGAGTGGACTCTGAAACATCCTTCTGACCTTCTGCTCTGCTCGGCTTTTTTCACCCTGCCAGTGCCTCTCTCGGCATTAAAGCTTCTGGTGAAGTAGCGGCGAACGTTGAAGGCTTAGTTTTGTTTTTTAATCCCCTGAGAACCAAAAACCTCTCAAAATACACTACGGTGTTTTTACAAGGTGTAAAAATTGCTTCTTTCTACTGTCTGACAGGGGGTGCCTTGCTATGTCCACCCCTGGTGGCCTTAAGGGAAGGGTCCATCCCAGCCAGAGCATGGAAACCACTTAAGAGATCTGCAGTTCCCAACCCACGCGTGTCCCCACACTGCTCTGCCCCAGGGTGGCCGATCTCCATCCAAGCACCGTTGCTGGGCCGAAGGAGGCAGAGGGGCTGCTAGCTTGGGCCTTGCATCTTGGCGAGCTTCCCCCACCGTGCAGCTGAGCCTCACCCACTGAGACATCACGCAGGAAATTCTTTAAATCCAGCTGGGGGCTGCGTGGATTGCATCGACTGGGAGCAGAGAAGCAGATGGGATGCTGTAAATCAAAGCCATGTGGAAAGCCCTCCCAGTTTGCTGAGCTGGGTAGCGTGTCAGAGCTCACCACATTTGAGAGTAAGAGCTGAGAAACCAAACCATTTTCTCCGAAAGAAGGCGCTGCCTCATCCAATATACAGTTAAGTGTCTGGACTATTTTTCCACATAAAATTGCATGGGAAACACGTCCACTACATAGTTTCTTAGCAGAGAGCAGCACAGAGAGTAAACCTGTTGGACTGTCCCATCCCTGAGCTGTTGGAAAGTCAGCACAGAACTGGGCTCTATTGCTTATATTCATTCCCACTGATTTTATTTTTTTAAAAACTTGTCTCCATGAAATTTTCAGGAGAGAAATTATTTCACTTCCTGACTGAGAGACAGAGAAAACAGAATAGCTTACGTCGCACGGCAGCCTTGTTTTTCAGTGCACTAAGGTGACACCATGGGACAGGGATAAAAGCAGTCTCAGTCCTGCTCCTAGCCCAGAACCTCAGCTTTAAACCCAGATGCCAGCCTTTCACCCTAAAGCAGTTCCAGCTCCAAGCCTGGAACTCCAGGCTTCACCCAATGCTGATAGCATTTCACCCACGCCTGGCTTTTTGGTGTCTCCCCACCAAGCACAAGGTCGTGAACCCGCATTTGTGGATCCTGATGCAGCCCAGGAGAGCAGGTTCTGAGTTGCATGCTTAGCATGTAAATGAAAGCACAAAGCACAAGCCAAGGCATATGCCTGATATCCCCTTATCACCGTATTTGGACCTCTGGATATGAAGTGTTGGTTCTTTGCTACAAAACTTTTTTTTTTCTTTTCTATTAACATAGCAAATTTATGCCAGGACTTCTGTGATCCACTTATCTGCGGTTCATCTCTTTAAAGGACAACTCTGTGCATTTGCCATTCGTGTTGCTCTGGTTCTTTCCGCTTGTAAAACTGACTGCAAGCGCTTTATGGCTAACCCTCCTAGAGAGGCCTGCTGTGAAAACAGGGCCTTCTTCACAGGACATGTGTAAACAACAACACAAGTGTTTGCCACACTCATCCCCAGGGATTAACCCTTGGAATGCCGCCTAATCCCAAACACTTTAAGGACTACAGATGTACACAGCTTTTGGCCTTTGTTTCAGGTGTGTTTATATATTCCCTTAGACCATTTTTAAAATCTGGGAAGCATTTACTTGTGGGACTGAAACAATACAAAATCTTTCCTTCTGCAGATATAATCAGCCATCCTGGAAGATAAAGTCTGTGACAAAAGTTGTCCTTAGTGTCCAGGTCCTCCAAAGACATCGCTGAGAATTTTGTTAAGAAAAGCTTTTTCACAGAAACATTAAGCATGTCGGATGTACATGGTATGCAGCTGAGTCCTAATACGCAGCCTTTCTAGGGTTTGATTCAGAGCCCAGGGAGCTCCTCCTTTGATGTTAATAGCCTTCGGACAAATTCTTAGACACCAAGAATGGGCGATGGCTTGAAGGAAGTGTTGCAGCCAGAACAGGGATGCTTTATTAGCCAATTGAGAGCAAAAAGCAAGATTATGGTTTTTTAACCGAGTCCCAGCAGTCCTTGGCTCCTACCTGTTAACTCTTTCTTTGGGAAGTAGACTAGGGAGCACAGGCCAGGTATGAGAAGAAAGAACAGAGAAAAGCCTATGTCATTGCAGGGCAAGAGGTACAGGTTCAGAGAGGGTTTCTATGCGTTAGGAAGACAACTGGGATTTTCCTGCTTAGGCAAGTGGAGGAGGAAGTTAATTTCAGCTAACACCCCACTCTGCATGAAGATGAGGTTGTCCATCGTAGCTTTACATGCAGGAGAAACAGAGCCAAAGTTTTTGTTTGTTTGTTTTCAGATCTTATGCTGTTGCTTATGTTCAGCTCATTAGGGACAGAGAGTAGAACCAACAGAACAGCCTTCGTGAACCACCTCACAGACATCCACATACAGGCTGAAAAGAAAAGGCAGCTCTCTCCAAACCCTGTTCTCGGATTCCTTTGGCTGCCCGTGGTTTATCCCACAGCCTCTGCGATAAGCCACAGGGTGGCAAATACAACGCTCTAAGCGTCTTGTGCATACCACATACCCAAGGATCTGGCTCAGTTTCAACTGAGACAGACAGCTTCTCAGCGACAAGCCTCTCACTCAACTCAAATGCATGCGGTACATGTAAACCATCTTTTATTAGCAGGGTTTCCTTCCTTATGCATTGAATCTAGCAAAATGGAGCGGGACAGCTTGCTGTAACCACCTTTCAAGATTGCTTTCAGGTTTCTAGGGGAGCAGAAAGCTGGAGTAGCATTTTGGAAATGCTGGTTTTGCTTCCAGTCAAAAGTATAAAGAACAAAGCTAATAGTCCCATACCCAGACCTTTATATGCTTTGGATAAAATTCACTCTTGCGTTAAGTGCACAGACTTGGAGAAGAGGGTAAAGTACTGTACGCTGCCTTTGATCTATAACTCTCCAACTCATGGCCTAGGACATCCGTCTGGTAAAAAACCACTGCTGTTTCCCCAGCAAGAGGATTCACTTTGTCCAGTTCAGCAAGCGCTGGACAATCTCTAGCACAAGCCACCAGAGCTGCTTCACCGAGTAGTCAGATCAGCAATCAGAAGACTAATGTCCCAGCAGAGAGCAGCTGCCTCTTCTGATGCCAAAAGCCCAACCAAAAACATTTCAAGCAACAATGAACCTGAAACAAATGCCCATCTCCAAAAAATCGCAAATTTGGAGTGTGAAAAAGACTGAAAGTGCAACTCCACATTTTTTCAGCTTGGGCTGCTCAGCACATTCCTGTATTGTCACTATTGCTGGATCCACAGATGGTGGCCTTCCCCAGCACACGCAGTTGTGAAATGCCAGCTGTGAGACCTTCAACTGTTACCTATTGTTGAGCTTGGTGATAGCTGCAGCAGCATATTTTCTAAAGGCCAGGGTGTTATCATCAGCCATCTGAGAAGGCAAAGTCAAAGAGTTCAAGGCAAAGAAGCCTTTCTGTCAGAAACGCTCATCTACCCAAGTCTGATCCAGGAGAAAAGAGGTAAAACCAAAGACAGTACTCCTGAAGTAAAGGCGTCCTTGAACAAAGTAAGAAGCTGGCTAGAGCTGAGATGTGATTGCGGTGATCTTCCCACAAACCAACCCAGAGCCAAGGTTTGTTGGGGACGAGAGTTTCTGCTGCCCAAGGTTTCCTGCCAAAAGAGAACGCTCTGTTTTGGTTCAGCCACGCGCAGCAGCACCTTGACGTCCTGGAATTTTCCCGCTGTTTCCTTTTCCAAGCTTTGTTGTGTGGTAAAGATGTGCTGTATAGGTGCAGACAACCGCAAGGCAGGGGAGGGATGGAGTCCAAGAACTTTGCTCTGTAAACACATTACCGGTGCCATTTCAATTAAAGGAGAATCTCTCCCAGACTGCCAGGCATGAGGCTTATTCCTTATAGCCTGCAGCTTTAGCAAGACACATCAAAACACTGGCTGTCCCTCTTCCCCTAGTGGAGTTCATGTCTGCCCTCTTCAAAATTGACAATTTTTTTGTGCTGGTCTCAGTGTTAGCAAACTGAGATAATTAGCACATTATAGGCTAGGATTGCAGAGAAATGCAGGGGACAAGAGCCTCGGGTACTCAATTTCCACTGGAGCCAAACAGGATTACCCACCCAAATTATTCCGAGAGGCCGGGAGGAGGCTGGCTGTCAGATGCCCAGGGTTAGCTATAAATGCGGGTGCCTACAAGAAAGAAGCAGCAAAATTTGCTAAGAAGTTTCAGAATAGCAAGTATCAAACAGAGGAGAAATAGGTAGACATTGTCCGTTCTGGAGGATGAGGTTACACCTGGAAAAGGTCACCAGCACCTTTACGTTGACTGGGACAAGAGGTTTACAGACAACTTTTGTCTAAGGTTCTGCAAGCAAATACTCCCCACCCCAGAAATCCAGTGCTACTGGCCAGACAGCAGGAATGAGGTGATCAACCCTGCTGTTCAACAAAGAACACTAATAAAAAACGGCAAATACTTCCACTACAGCAGGGGATCAAAAACTAAGTCCCACGGAAAACATAAGCCACGTCTCTCTGCTGTAACAGCACATCCATGTCTGAGCACTTGTAATATCACAGTTAGCAGCAGGGTCAGCAACACTACCGAAAAATGAAGGGAGGAATGACTTTGTGAAGGACTCAGTAGATCTGGTGCTCCAGGTTCAGTGATTGTTCTGCTACACACTTGTGCTACAACCTTGAGTAAGTCACTCTGCCTTTCAAAGGCTCAGTTCCCCTTCTCGCTCTTAGGGAACTACTGTTTACAAGACGTACGGCATCCCCAGGAACTGGTACCCGACTGGTGTCACGAGAGGTATGACGCCTTACCACCTACAGCTCCAACAGGTGAGTGGAAGGAGCAGGGGAGGAATATCTGCAAAGCCTCAGACTGTTAAAGGGAGTTCCTTATGAGGAATTATCGTGCTGCAAAGTTCCTTGGTACAGCAAAAAGGGCAAATCCAAGGCAGATCTATCCACAGGCAGATGAAACAGGCCTGATTCTTCACTGCTGGTATAAAGTAAAGATAAAATACTCTTTTACATGAATGGGAATGCAAAGGAGGAGCAAATCAGCCCTGTGGTTCATAAGCCCAAGGGAAAAAGCAGGACCCACAAAACATCGTGCAAACTGAAAAGGAACAGAAGTATAATCAATATAGTTAGGGATACTGATGGATGATAGGGATACACTCACACACTTTCCATTCTGATGGTCATGATATACTGGAGTCTGCAAAAATTATTTCCTTAAAGTACAAAGAGTGATAAAAAAAATAAAGAAACTTTGCATCAGAACGCAATGATGAAAACTCTGCCGAAGCCTGAGGAAAAGCAGAGATATAACCGAGATGGCATCACACTATGGATCAACCTGCCACTGGATTGGGCGCAGACACTCATGACAAATAGGCACGAGGGATGCAGCGCAAATACAGTGTGACACTATATCCTGGGCATACGCTTGATGTATGGAGGATTAAATGCCACACACACACTGTCCTGGGTAGATTGTATCTAGTGCTGACAGATACCTGAGGGATCTGTCTCTTTCTTTATATACTTTGGCAATTGCCATGCCAACAAAGGATTATGGGATTGGGGGGGCGAGAAGGAGAGATCATTTGCTACTCTGTTTAACAGAGACTTTATCCTCTGGGGGGATTTTGTCAAGATGTTGGATTTCTTCTTAAATGATATTTCTACCTGCCTATCCACATTTGGGGTTGATGGGCTTTTCTCCTTTCCTGTGTCCCTGTGACACAACCACTCGCTCTTCTGGAGTCCCCAACCAACCTTAAAGCAAACATGGCTTCTGTAAGTCAGTTTGAAGACTGTTGCCCTCAACCCCCACCCCTGTGCACGCTGCAAAGGCAAGAAACAGCCAACATGCTGTAAAGACCAATTCCTTTCCCTCTCTGGTGCGCCCTCTGATTGACGGCTCCGTTTGTCAAGAGAGACAGACTGTCTTGAGTGTGAGATAGCTAACTATCACCTGGGGAGACTGTTAGAGGGAGAAGGAGGGAGAGAGGGAGAGACAGACAGAAAGACAGACAGACAGACAGAAAGGAGAGCTGAGGAGGGGGGAAGAGGAAAGGAGCGACAGAATAGTGCCGATGAGAGAAAGACAGTAGCACTTGATGAATTAAGTTGTCAACTTCGGCATCACCTGTGTACCTTGTCATGCCAATAAATTCATTGAAGCTGAAGCTGCACTGCGAGTCAAGAGTGAGAGAGTGCTGATGGAAGGAAGAAATAACAGCCCATTTAAAGACTCAGAGCAATTTATTAGTTACCTCGGGAAGGAAGTAGTGACAATGGGGAAGGAGAGGTGCTTCCCCATCACGCTGGGCAGGAAAGCTCGTTTTGGATTCAAGCTGTCCACCCAGCAGTGCTGCAGAATGTAAAGAGATTGACAGAGACCTGGTTCAAGAAGGAGAAATACACGGGAGAGGCTTGCCGGAGTCCAAGGGGAACAGCGCAGACACTTGCCTTTGCATAGTGCTGTTTGCCTTGGGCCATCCCTTGACACGTTGAGGGAAGATGTTGAGAACAAGTAGCCAAATACCCCTGGTGTGAGAGGAGGCAAAGGGCACTGAGCACAGTCAGCATTGCAGGACCGAGGGAACGTGATGGAAAGCAGAAATGGAAACTGCATCTCCGGCACAGAGGGGGTGCTGTGATGGAAAGCTGGGAGGGTGATAAAGCCTTCTGCTGACTTTGAAGTCGGAAGCACGGCACTGAGATGCAGAGCTTTGGCTGGCTGTACCAGGGAAGCATTGCGCTAAGGTGCCTTCCTGCAGAGCTAAGGAGATTGTCACTAACTCGGTAAAGGATCCTGCACGTTTCTTACAGGAGGAGCTCACGGGCTCCTGCCATTCCCTAGAACTCCAGTGAAGTCTGTTGGATGTGACTGAGGAATGGGAAAACTAAGGGTACAATGTCCTCACCTGCTGCCCAGGCAGCAGAATGTAGAGCCCAGAGCAACCCAGACAAGGGGTAAGTATATGCTTTCTCTCCCCCTGCTATCCAAACCCCCCAAACTGAACAGCATCTGCGCCAGCTATTTGAGAAGTGCGTCTATCTACCTCTTCACTCCCTTTCCTTCCTCTCCCCAGCTCACCAGTCCCCACACAGGAGCTTGCACAACCCCTGTGCTTATATGGAAGATGGTCAACTCCTGTCCAAACCTCCCTCCTACCAGCCACGGAGTCTAGGAGTTCCGGAGGCTGATTTCCAAAGCAACCCGAGACCCCCTGTAACCTCATTTGTAGCCATCCAAAGACGTTTACGTTTATGTGATGAGACGTGTCCGCTGACCCTTCCTTGCAATGAGCTGATCTCAACCAACTGCCAGGCTTTGCACCAAGAAAGAGAAGGACACCACCTGCTCTGAGATTCATTCCTCCCATGGCCTCTGCTGCCGTGTGCTCCACTGATGCCCCGAGCTTGGACAGAAGGAAGGGAAGGAAGGAGGAAGGAAAAACCCCACATTCCTCCCTCGAGCAGAAGCACCAGAGGTATCTCCTTCGAACAGGGAGAAATTCTGACTCAGCCACACAAGTGGAGAAGCTAGTCTTTTCAGCTTGAGTGAAACACTGAAGACTTAAAACTGTCCAGAGTATTTGGAGAATATGGGTAGAAGTGTGTGTGCACATGCATAGCATTTGACAGCTCCATGCGGAGAAATAACACGTATGGCATAAAATTATCATAGGTGGATATCTCTGGGTGTGTATATACATATAAAATATATACATACTTAGAATATGTATATATGTATAGATAGATACATACTCATATATGCACATATACACATACTGCCACTTGCTCCTGAACCTGTCGGCCTCTTCGAGAGCTCTCATTTGGCTGGTGGTTTGTAAGCTGCAGAACAGCCATGACAAAGCTGTCCTGACTGGGGTCCCCTGAGCTGCGCGGTGTAGCTCTGTTGGCTGCCTTCAATTTGATATCAAATGAGAACAGGGATCTCGCTGAGCCGAGCTCCATTCTGATCTGGCTGGTCCCCAAATCAGATCAGATGCAGTGCCCTCAGGCTGAGGCACTGTATTAAAGTTGAGGGCAGCTTTAATCTGCTTCACCATTTGCACAGTGGAAGCTGTGCTTGGCCTACTGGGAAATTACTGGTATGTTCCTCATTCAAGTAAAGTGGACATTTCTTTTCCAGGAGTTGTGATCTTTGGGTTCGTATAACTTAGTTTAAATGATCTAAACTGGTGGCTTCCAACCTTTCTCATTCTGAGGGCACCTTGCAATCTCCCAGGAAAGGTACACGCACCGTATAGTGAACTCTCCTGACAATAGGTTTGGGTTTTTCTGAAGTCCACAGACTTCCCGGGAGTCACAGACTGAAGGGGGAAGATGACTCAGTGAAGGAACTAGGAGTGAGAAGGTAGCCTGGTGCTCAGCTCAGCCTGCAAGCAGCCTGCAGCACAGCTGGACATCCATCCGCATCCATCACACTCCCTCCAGGGAAATACCACATTTTCCCCATGACATCACCGCAAACTGCATCCCGGGGTGCATCAAACACAGCATAACCAGCCAGGCAAAAGAGGTGATTATCCCACCGTATTCAGCACTGGTGAGGCCTTGAATACTGTGTGCAGTTCTGGGCCCCACAGTTTAAGAAGGAGGTGAAGGTCCCTGAATAAGCCAAGAGCAGGGCAACAAAGCTGGTGAAAAGGGCTGGAAAGCACGTCCTGCGAGGAGCGGCTGAGGACTCTGGGTTCGTCTGGTTTGGAGAAGAGGAGGCTGAGGCGCAGCTTCGTCGCTCTCTACAGCTTCCTGAGGTGGGGGAGTGGAGAGGGAGGCGCTGAGCTCTTCTCCCTGGGATCCAGGGGTAGGACGCGTGGGAATGGTTCAAAGCTGCGCCAGGAGAGGTTTGGACTGGACATCAGGAAGCATTTCTGTACCGAGAGGGTGGTCAGACACTGGAACAGGCTTCCTAGAGAGGTGGTCGATGCCCCGGGCCTGTCAGTGTTTGGGAGGCATTTGGACAATGCCCTTAATAACACGCTTTAACTCTTGGTCAGCCCTGAAGTGGTCAGGCAGTTGGACTAGATGATCTCTGTAGGTTCCTTCCAACTGAAATTATTCTATTCTATCAGGCACCCGACATCTCAGTTTCTTTTTCTCTGTCCTGACAGTACCTGTTGGGCCATCTCTTCTGCTCTTCAGGTTTCCCCACAAAGGTGAGTGGGGGTTTTTAGGTTGCTTGTTTTATAGTCTGGGGTTTTTTTGTTTGTTTTGTTTGTTTGGTTGTTTTTTTTAAGTGGAGAGGAGTTGGGAGAAGGACAAAGCCAGAGTTAGGTGCCTGCTAGGATGCCATTGGCAGCCAGAGAGAATGGGGAACTAGAAGGGTGGGTTGAGGAGCAAGGCTGCCTACAGAAAAAAAGTTTGTACTGAGATGAGCTAAGAGAAGCCATAAAAACTGATGGCAAGCTGCCCTGTGCCCTGTCACACCCAGAGATCCTAATCTGCACAGTGCAGCACTATCTTAGCTGAGGGACACAGAGAGCTTCGAGCAGGTCCATTTACCTAGAGAAAAGGCTGGAAAGTGAGGAATTCCCAGGAATCAGTACTTGCTATTACATGCCAGAGTTGTACACACAGATTTGACAGACAAATGACAGGAATAAGGAATATTTGATGAAGAGACAGGTAGTGACAGCTGCAGAAGATATTGGGGGTTGGCAGAAGGGGAAAAGGGATGAGGAAGGCAGAAACGAATAGGTGACTGGGAAGTACTTGTGTAATTCATCTTGAAAGGATCTTCGTGAAAAACACAGCAAGAGGGGGACGGATGAGAAGGGCCACGGAAGAGGCACAAGCCTGCAAAAGCATGCCCACGCACGCTGCCTCACTGCCAGCAACCTTTGGCGCTTGGATGTCCCCGTGGCAGTCTGATGGATTTTCACTTACTATGGGGGAGAAAGGAAGAAGTCTCACAGTTCTTAGTCATCTTCTGTCAGGGGTATTGAGTTGATTATCAGCCCTTTAGCAACAGGAGTAGAAACACGAAGCCGCGGGCGTGGGGGTCTTTTGCCACATGTAGGGGCTTGTGATACACTTAAGCATCCCTGTCTCCCTGAAAGGTTACTGGGCATGTCTTGCCCAAAACAAGAAGTCGCTTCTAACCACACACATGCCCTAATGGGCATCGTTGCTCCTGAAGTCGCCCCACTGACTCTTTGCGGTGCCTAGCACTAGCTCCCTTCCCCAGAAGAAAGGCATTGGGACGCACATGTAAATCCCTGAGCACCAGGACGCTAGAGTGGGTACAACAGCACCTACACCATTAATAGTGTCCTGTCACCTGGGTGCTGGCCCTGGTGGCAGTGCTCACGGCTGTAAGAGGGCTATGTCACTCGCTAGCTAAGCAGGGCTTTGGGTAGTGCAAAGTTGAGAAGCAAGCAGCAAAATTTCACTTCAGACAGCCTCTCCGTCCAGCTAGAGGTACATGTGTATGGAAGGTACACCCATTAATGATTTCCACTCGAGCCCACCAGGCTGAGGAAGCACTGACTTCAGGACCGTGCCCAGAGAGCCACTCTCAGGGAATGCGGGATCCTCTGTCACACATTAAAAGTTCACGAGAGGGGCTGGCGTCATGATCCCAGCGTCACAGGAAAGGAACACGAAGCACCTTAGAGGTGACGCGACTTGCCCAAGGGAACAGAGGGGACCACAGTTGAGGCAGGTGGCTGTGAGGTCCATCGGTGGGACACTGGGTTGGGGGTGCAGAAGGCCAGCTTCTTACTCTGCCATGAGCATCGTGTGGCTCTGAGCCACTTGTTCCACCCCTCTTGACCCTCCTTCTTCCTCCCTTCCCTGCCCCTTCTCTTTTCCAAGCCTTTTGACCAAGGACTGACCCAGCTGTGTATGTGTGCGTACACACCAGTAGCCTGGGTCTCACTTGAGCCTTTTGGTTATTGTATAGCGTACAAATGTAATACCCTTATTTGGTTATTGTATATAGTGTACAAATATAACAGCCCGGAATTTCAGACTCACCGCCCTACAGTTTGACCAGGGTTGTGCTTTTGCAAAGACCAGTCCTGTATTCTGGGCCTATTTATAAAAAAACCTAATTTGTAGGCATGATACCTTGCAGAGGAAAGAGTATTAGCCAGAAAAATTCCCTTCCTCGAAAAGCCGTTTAAAACCAACCATGACCAACTTGCTCTCCGGGAACTGCTGAGGAGCCCAGGACACCTCAAAGGTGGTTTGCCTTTATCTGTGTCTAGCCAAGGAACAGATAAAAGTATTGTAAAGCAGTGATGGGATCATGCTAGAGCCTACAGAAAGGAAGAAGGACTTTTATTTGGAAAGACTGTTCAATAGTAGGTATGCCAATTAATAAATAAATGAAAAGAGGTGACATTCATGATGACATTTAAATGACTGAGGTGCCAACTGCTTGTTAAAATACCACATGGTCTGGAAGGAGGCAAACAAAGAAACAGGGCTTGAACAAGCAGTGAGTAATGGTGACCCAATCAATTTAACTATTGATAAAACACAGGTGAGGAAATGTTCAGGAGAAAAATCTCTGCAAATTATCAGCTAATGGATTAAATGCATCTAAGTGCGAGAGAGAAATTAACTGATCAATTCACTCAACAGCTGCTAATTATATGTGACAAGGCACACAGAACTCCAAAAGTATATGGAGCTCAGAGGAAAGAAGCACTGGTAGAAATATTTGAAAACTGCCTCTTGCCACTGTGGGGTAGGACACTTGCCCCAGTGAGAGAATGTCACTGTTGCTGATGAAAACTTAACTCTGCAAATGTTTGAAGTCTGTATTTCAAAAACATGGGAAGGGGGGTTCTTTCCCACTGCTTTGTAACAATTTGCAACATTAGGTATAAATATACGGTATCAAAATTAACGTGCCAATCTAAACAAAATTAAATGTAATGGTACAGTCAAAAGGAAACCTTTTTGCCTCACTGCAGTTAAACGTTTTGACATTAGTGAAATGAAACTATAAAGTTAAAATGATTTGTTGTGACACTCATCTGTCAAAAAAATTTGTTGCATCACCAAGTTCCTGCAAAACACTTTGACGCCAACAGAACTGATCTTCCAATAGGAAGCTATCTCACGTTTTCTGATCACTACTTTCCCAATTTTATTTTGACTCATCATTCACAGTAATACATTCCTGACCACTTCCATTTTGGCTTGCACCTTTTAGGAAATAGTCATAGAAATATCAGCTAGCTCTTCTCTCTCCTTTGGCTTAATCTTCTCACATATTGACCCTTTGGGACTCCTTCAAAGTCATGCCCTCAGAGAGTCAGCAGATTGTAGGAAATATAGAAAATCAATAAATAGTAATGATCAATTAATTGATCACCAGGGAAAATTTAGTACCAAAGTGTGATTTTTCCCTGAACCAGACCAGAACGGGAACCTCACTGGTGCAATTCTCACCCTGCACTGTAGCGCCAAGTTTGGAGTCCACTTTTGGAGCAAGGATAAGTGCTAAGCACAGATTTAACTTACTGCTTATACCAGCAATTAAATTATTAATTCAAAGGGGAAAACCAGTGTGGCTTCTAAACGAGATGAAACTTCCAAATCAGGTAGCTCAGGCCTGACATTATGACACAAGCAATGTCAATCCTGGAGATGATGAGACCTGAGCCAGGGCAGTCTTCCAGATTCATCACGCTAACGATAGTTATTATCTGTTCTCAAGCCCCAACTCTATAACTTGTGAGGGTCCAGTATGTTCTATGCATGGCCTATGATGCTATTTTTAGACTGTTTTTAAAATTCATGGTTGAAAGGAATTCAGAGGATGCAATGTTTAATACAGTGCTTCATGAACTCCTGCTAGCAAATTTAATTCAATCTGTCTTGGGTTAGGAGCACTGTCACGGATTGGCAATTGCCTGAAGAGCCATAAACAAGGGATAATGACAAGGGGCATGTAAGAGCAAAGTTGTAAGCAGGTGTGTAAGTGAGGTGCTGTAGGAATCCATGTGAGGTCTGCTTTCACTTAACATCTTCATTAACAAGCCTGAAGAAGTAGCTTACTAATAAAAGTGGTGGATGATGCTCAACTGGGAGGAGCTGCAAACATCCATCAGGGCAGATGACCATACAGGGGTACAGAGGGATTAGGCACAGGGGCAGAAAGAAAAGAATGGAAGAAGTTAATTAGCTCTACTGGTGAAAAAAGTCAGCTCGTGGTTAGGAAAGATCATGAGGAGTGAAGAGATCACTTTTCAGACAGAATGGGTGTGCAACTTTGGATCAGATTTCTCAAAGCACTGAAGAATGTAAAACTGCGGGTTGTCTAAACTCAAGACAAGAGTAATGGTAAAGCAGCCTGGCACGCTATTAACTAGATGGCAATGTTATCTACGGCCCAATCTAGAATGCACCTGTACTGGGGATGGCACATCAGCCCATATCTATCTTCATAGGTGGATTAAAGTATATCAACTTAAATAATGCTTCAAGTATAATGCTTTCCTCATTTGAGGCCCAAGAAACCACACTGAAGAAGAGGAAAGGAGCACATTGAAATTCATGCATTCAATATGCTTAACAGCAATGCTGAAGAAGTAAAAGGTGACAGCAAACTCCCTAGGACCTAGACAAGTTACATGGCAGAAGAGTAAAATCTCAGACGAATTATGAAGGCACCATGTGGTGAAAGAATAGCTCTCCTTAGCGGCGCCAAGATTACATATTCAGTGGAACAAGTCATTCGGGTCTGCTGCAGCACCTCAAAGGTGCGGAAAAAAAGCAGGAGGGGCATTCCTCACCTTGCTAAATCTGAACATAAAAGAGGACAATACAGCAGCTCCTGCACAACATCTCACTTCAACACCAAGACCAGACTAGATCAACGCTTATTCCACTGTATTCCACAACATGCCCGAGAAGAGCTTGATGTTTAAGTCCCCAGCTAACCCAGCGCTGAAGTGTCCCCCCTGTGCTCCCAAAAACTTGGCCAGAATTGGCCCTCCTTACTGTAAATGCAGGAAGCCATGGGACTGCATTTGAAAGTGTTAACTGTTTCATGGTTGTGAATCCTTGCAATTTTGCATTCCCATTACAAGACTACAATACTTGAAAGACTAGCTCATCCCCTATGGCAGCTGTGTTCCCTTATATTTAGTAGTCGTATATTCAAAAAAATTTTAAGGGAAGACAAAACAGAATAAGCAATCCAAAGAGAATAACTTATCAGGAATAAAAAGAAGTAAGTAATTTTGTCTGTCCCTTCTTCCCATCACCTGTGGTCCATTTGTGCCTACTCCAACTCCTTAATTTAAGGTATTTAAAACTTAACTGGGCAAAAAGAAGCAGAAAATGTATGTACACTAAAAAATGTATGCTTATGTATGCTAAAAAATTCTGAATGGACAGGGGTGTCAAGGGACAGAGAAGACAAGGAAGTTATCAAAAATAGAATATTCTACTGATTACAGCAGTTCAGAGCCAGGCCCTGCCACTCATTTGCTCTTATTTTGGGCAATTTTCCATATGCCTCAGCTCACTGGGAGTAGCAACGCTTTTTTTTGTACCACTTCTTTTTTTATCTGGTCCATTTTAACTGTAGACTCTGCAGGGCAGAGACTATCTCTCAGCCTTTGTTTGCAACTTTATAAGGACTTACTAGATCCTGCAGACAGTACACTAGTTTTAATTGGAATAAGCGAAATGAAATTCTGTTCCTTAGTCTGTACCATACAAATGCCAAATGTAAAGTTAGAAAAGAAGTCTATTTTTTAGTTAGCTAAGAGCTAAATAAGGAATCTGAAGTATTAGCTCACTTGCAAAGGTTTTAATTCTGCATGGTGTTCGTTGCAAAATGGCAAAATTAAATATTAAACCCTTGCTAAAAAAAAATTGCCACTGGGCTTCGGTAAAACATGGCAACTCAGCCTGAAATGTATTTTTTTCCCTCAGAAAATGATAAGCAGGGTGCTTAAAATAACATTTTTTGAGGTAGGTTAGTACAGTTTCCTTTTTAAAGGCGATGAGGTGAAGAAGGGAGAAGCAATGGGGCCCAGAGAATTTAAGGGGCTTGCTGAAAACCACAAAGGACCTGAGTGCTTTTGTCAGGAGGCCTCATATTTTCAATTTTGGACTTAGATCCCAGGGTCACAGGGTCTGAGAAGAAATACATTTTGCACATTAAAAGTGTGACGCTGTGAACCGAGTGCTCTAACGCACGCACGCACAGAATATCCAATAACAAATTCAGAACCTAACCCCAGGGGCTAGATTTCAGGTACACAGGCACTCCATGGGGCATCTGGCTGCCACAGGTGGACTGCTAGTTTTGATTCCTGAGGTTTCCTTCTCCTCTTTTTCAAGCTAGACTTCCAATTTAGCAGAACAGCTCTCCTCGTCCTGACAGGCAAACACGTATTGTCCCCGTTTCCATCGCCAGCTGAGGGTGGGAGGAGGAGAGAGAGGGTTCAGATGGCTTCCTGGACAAAGGAGGTTTGTAGCTACAGCCCGATGAACATCCGAGATAAGAGCAGCAACAGCAAATTGGCCCCAGTGGGAATGGCAGCAGCACTCTTTTCACCTAAAGGCAAGCCAGCAATTACGCTAGCGGTGCCCAGCGTCCGTCTGTCTGTTCCTGCCCTGCCCTCCCACCGCTACCCCCGTGCCCCCCATCCATGGACCGGGTGTGCTCAAGGCTACTGCTACGTTGTGCGCAGCTTGAAAAAAAAAATCTTCCTGTCCTTTCCTTCTCCTGCTCAGGTATCCAAAGCTGGAGGTCTGAGCCTTACCACGCTGGGCAACAAAATGGAGAGGGGGGTTTGGGGAGGGAGGAAGGAAAAAGCATGTACTGCTATGTGCGTGGTTCTGTTCCGCCTGGGTAGGCTCAGCCCACAGGAGAAGGCTGTCTCAGCCCTCAGTATCTCAGGGAATGCTCTCCTGTCTCCCCAGACCAGGAGCAGAGCCTTTGGAGCTCCCACCCCGGAGGGCAGCGCCTGCCACCAATATTACAACCGCTCCAGAAGCATGTCGGATCCACTGTGCGTGGGCATGCAGGGGGCTGGAAGCACTGCGCTGGTCTCCAAAGCCAACAGGAGCATGGGCGTCTCTCCAGCCTAAGGAGTTCAGTTTGCCATCAGCCATGGGGAACTGGGAGGAAGAAAATGGGAAGGATGGTGTCATTCTGAAAGCCCAGCTTCCCTGTCCACAAATGACCTGGAGAACAGCAATGCGCGTTACCTGGCTTCCTAAGTTGCAGTGCAACCACCCAAGATCTCTGACAGCAAAACTACAGCAGAAGTAGCCGAGGACCACTCTCTCCCCTCCAGGCAGCAGGACTGCAGAGTCTGCTGACAGAGGGCTCTGAGATACTCAGGTCCCAGCATCAGCTCCAAGGCCGGCTGAGTGTCCGTAGTGTCTCCTCCTGGCACACAAGAAGTCAATAAAGAGATTCTCAAAATGCTCCGCATGCTGCGAACCTCCTCTCTGAGCTCCTCCTTTTGTCCCAGCTCCCTTCCTTATCCTGAGTCAGCATGGCTCATAGCACCCAGCTACAGGAAAAAGGCTTAATAGGCTAGCTGGACAAAATTAAAGGGGTGTTATTAATTTGACAGGTGCTGCTGCCTGGTGTCATGTCCCAGGTTTGTCCTATAGCTGTGCTGATTATTTTCTCTCCTTGGATCAGGGACATTTCATTTATTAGCACTGAACTTCCCCCTCACTGCCTGCAGCCACTGCTGCTCTGATCTCCCCAATTCACTTTGCAATTAAATTTTGTCCTCTTGTGAAACGACTATGCAGGAAAGGTCTTGTCATTTGTTTTGTTTGTTCCCCCCTGCCCCCACCCCCCAAAAAAAAACCCCAGACCAGTTCTACTTGGTCAAAACAGCCTCTGGAAATCCTAGCAGAACCCCAAACAGAGTAAAACTGGCTGGAAACAATAGTATATGAAAAGGAGTCTAAAAGCCATAGGTTTATGTACCTAAACTGCTCATCTCAACAGGGAAGAGGGAGCAGGGGCACAGGAGGCCACTAAGTCTTAGCTGTAGAGGTATAAATCTGACGTAACCATGGAGCTGATGGAGATTTACATGAAGGTGGCATGGAAGGAGACACAGGGGGTTTCGTGTTGGGAAAGCTTGAAATGAGGAGCATCAAAATCGTCACATTCTTCCCTTTACCAACACTGGCAGTCAAACCAACTGAGGGGCAGGAAGACTGGAGAGCACGATTGCTACCATTTAAGTGATTTACTTTATTATCCCTGCTGCTAACGCCCTTCTCTTTTTTTCCCCAGGAATCACATTAACAACTATAAAACTGCAAATTTAAATGAACTCTGCTCAGGATCTGGTTTTGCTCCATAAAACTCCAGAAGTCACAAGGCTTTTTGTTTGTTTCTTCTCATCCCACTCCTCCTCTACGTACACATCCCCAGAAACCTTCATATTGGTAATAAATGACCCCTTTGCTGTTTTGGCTTGCGAAGCCTAATATTCACGCCTCCCTTCTCTTCCTCTTGTGCTCCCCAGAAATAAATACCATCTTCCCTTGAAGTACTCCTGCCAACCCTTTCATTCATTCCTAGGACTACCCACTAGCACGTATCGGTCTGACATTCCTGGTTTTGTGGGACTGGACAACCTCTCATAAGCTCTGGCTGTCTCACAATCTTTAATTAAATGCAAACACTTTTCTCTAGGCTTCCTTGGCATTCCCTAAGTCCCTGTTCCCTTTCCTATCGCTGAATATGTCAAAGGCTGGAGATAGCAGAAGTCACATTACCCTTCCCTAGGAATGAACACTTTTTTCCAGGACTGAGCTGGCCTGCATTAATGCCAGTTGCACCAGCTTTTTTATGACTTCATTACTGCTAGAGCCACTATAAAGCGTAGCATCGAAAGACCGGACCAGCCTTTTTAATTGCACAGAAGTACCGATCATTGTGCTTTTATGTGCTTGAGATGTTCTTTCTGATCCTCCACTTCCCCAAGCCAAGGATAGCTCCCCAGGCTAGGCAGAACAGAACGAGGAAAACCTGAGTAAAGCAGCTGGCATAAGTTGCCTCTCTCTGGAGATCTCCATGTGAAAACCACAAAGCACTTTGGGCTGTTTTAAGCATGACAGCTGGCTGAGCAGTAAAGGTCAATACAGGCAGGAAAAAAGGGAGGAGAGAGCTCAGCATGAAGGATTCACAGAGCATCACAGGATCTCTCTCCAGCACAGCAGTCTGGCCATTCCCAAAAAGCAGGGGGTCAAACTCTGCTCCTACCCACAGCAGCATGAACAGAGTTAAGTTCCCTGACTGCTGCATATCGCAACACTAAATAAATGCATTTGGAGGTGAACCAAAGGAACAGTAAGGCACTGCTTTATGAACTGCTTGAGCGTTGTTGATCCCTGGACGAGGGAAGGTAAGAGAAAAAATCCAGGGTGTCTGACACCAGCTTCCTTGGAGAAGCTAAGGGCACCAAAGGGCTGAGATGTTTCTCAAACTGGGGGGTATCCCTAGGACACAAGGTTATGCGTCCTCCTGACTTGGGAGGGCACATGAGAAGCAGGTGCCTCCTAGAAGCCATAGAAGATGCTGCTGCTTCTTCAACTGACTGGGGCTGCTGGAGCTGAGTGTGGCCAACCATAGCGGAGGTTGAACCGAGTGAGGCGAGTTGCTGAAACCAAGCTCTCACGGGGAGCGAAGAGCAGCCTGGTCTGTGACATGGGGTGTTGGGACAGAAAGCAGGGCTGGATGAGCTCTCACTGGTGTGGGCAATTCTCAGCATTGCCACGGAGGTGCAGCTTTTTCCTCTCTCTTTCTCCCTCTCCCCGCAAAGGGCACTGACGGCTGCCTGCTATCCACCTCTCGCTGGTGGCAAGATAACGCAGCACCTCTCGGTCTGATGGCAGTGTGGCACATACCCATGGGGACTCGTGAGAACGTGTTAAATCTTTTCCAGCACAGCGTGTGATCCTGGGTACTTTCTCTATTACAAACCCATTGGAGGTTCAGTTTTGATTCGGTCATGGGAACTGAGCTGGGGCGTTTGGGAAGAGCCTGTTCTGGCTGCTGGGCTAGGGTGGTGAGCAGTAGGATGCAGGATCCGACAGGTAGGATCTTGCAACCAGAAAAAGGAGGAGGATTTCAGCACCTTTGTGGCTGGACTTGTGAGTGGGGAATGGCAAAAGGTTGTAGTAGCTCTGAATAAAGAGAGACCTTCTGACAAAGGGGTGAATGGCATGGGGGGCATCTTTTTTGCTCTTGCACCCTGCCTAACTAACCTTCCAGCTTCCCTTCTCATCCCCACCTTGAGTTCACCTCCAATTTTCTCCCCTCAGCCTTTATAGCAAAGGGAGCACCGGGTTTCCCTCAGCTTTGAAGCAGAGCTGCACCAGATCGGAAGAAACACGGAGCCTTGGCACCGGGGGGGGCACCCCACCAGCCTTGCCACCAGGTCTGGGGGAAAAAATGACTGGGGTGCTCGGCACACGTCTGTGCTGCTGCTTCTGTTCTATGTCCTCTCTGCCAACAACTTCACTTCCCTCATTAACTATTCCCAACAGTCCCACTTTCTGTGTGCGTGCTTGTTTGGGTAATTCTTGTTTCCTCCCATTTAGCGCATAGGAAAAAGAGCATTAGCAACACTCTCGGTTTTAAATGAACCCTATTAATATTCGACTCTGCAAGGAACTGTGGGATAATTTTGATAAATGTGGCTGGGAAGCCTAGCTGACAGAACCAAGCGCAACACTAGCGTGTGTTCCCAGCCCATCGCTGCACACACAGAAGGGGGCAAGAGGTGGGCACAGCGTGGGGCTGGGGGTGAGCCAGGCAGGAGGGAGAGCAGAGGCAGGGGGGCTGCTGAACAGGAAAGATGCAGTGCTGTAGGACAGACTCCTCAAAAGACTGAGAGCAAAACAGGCTTAGTGAGATATGAATGGGGAGAGGAAAAGAAAAGCAAAATGCAGTTTGGAGAAAAGCAGGCTAGAGTGACTAGAGAAACATCATTTGAAACACAGACGCTTAACGGCGGAGGGGAGAGAGAGAAGGAGAAGCCAGCAAACCGTGATAGCAAAATGGAGTTAAAGGTGACAGCAGGTAGGAAATCAGACGCAAGCTTGCAGAGAAATGAAAAAGAGGTTTGAACAGGACCAAATGCACCTAGGCCACAGTTCAGCAAAGCACACAAATTATTTGAAGGCATTTCCTTTGGTCAATGTACTTGCACACTTGAAGTAAATGCTTCTGCGGTTCACTGATTGGCAACCTCATGCAGCACCATCTTACAAGAAACATACTGAAAAACTAGAGGTAGGAGCGAACAGAAATGCACTCGAGGGGTATCAGCAGCTGAGATGAAGAATTACCTGTGACAAAACTTTTCTGTAGACCCCTAAGCACTATTTGTTCTCAAAAAGTAGGTGCAGCTAAAGGAAAGGTGGCTGAAACTAGAAACGAATTCAGAAGGACTTCTGTGAAGGAGTTGTTAAGCATATGATTATTCCTGATGGTACATGCTTTTAGACAAATCTCCCAAAGGGAATCGCTGGAGTCCACTGTTTATTTCTACAGGTGACTGCAAGTCATGCGTTTCCACTTCATGCATGAGGTAAGTTCAGCCTGGAAAGAAACTGCTGGGCATCCTCATAAATGCAGTTTAGCCTTCAGGAGCACACAGCAGCAGCTGGGATATCCCACAGTCTTTGGAGCTGTGCAAGAATGCTACACTGCTACTGAACTGCCTTCAAATTAATACAAGTAGCTTCTTATTTTTTTGTTGGCTTTTTGTTTTTTTCTTTCACCAGATGCATTCCTTCAGTCCTGTGGAATTACAGATTTACGGCCAGAAGATTTAACTTTTATGGAAATTAGACTTTCCTGGCCAACTCTATGCATTATGGCTAGATCTGGTCTTCAAAGCTGTGGCCAGTGCCCAGGGTAGACCAATCCAGCAATAGCTACTAGGAAGATGGTCCAGATGGGACAGAGAATGCTGGGAAAGACCAATAGTCATTCCTACATACCTCGAAACCAATCTCTCTGAGCACCTCGGTATTTCACTTGCAAACAACATTGCTGATTTTGGGCCTGTGACTCTGAATTTCTTTGACAAGCAACATGCGAAACCTGTTTAATTAAAAACAAAGGTAAAAGGTCTATGGGGCATCCATAACAATCTATCATGAGCTTTATTGCAAGGTCCTTGAAAAGAAGGACACAATAAAGCTACAAAGCAGCACGCCTCCCAGCAGCAGATCTTCTGTTGCCCAAGAAGTGTGGGAACTACATTTCAGGATTCATGTCCTCTGCTTCCCAACCCCTCCAAGAACCTCTCCTACACCGCCTGAGTCCCAGCCATGGTTTCAAGCACTTCTGAGCCAACACGTCTATGTGTGCCATAGCCTGTTTTGAACTCTCTGCAAGATGCCGCTCCACAAGTGGTTGATCCTGTAAAACTAATTTGCTTTTCCTGCGAAGCAGGCAAACACACGAAAAATGCCAGGATCGTTTAGCTGCCTCTGACGTGCCGGCTGTACCCATGCTGCGAGGTTCTGGAGAAGCGTGTACCTCTCCTTCCGGAGAGCAGCTGCTGTTCGCCTGCAGCTGGTGGAGCCAGCTCCATCTGGAGACCAGATCAGAACCCATTAAGCACAGAGGTAGACCGCTTGGAAGTGGAATTTGCGAGGCAGGGAGGCAGGCAAAGGCTTGGCTGCAAAATTTCACCTCTTGTAAAGAAAGGAAAGGGAAAAGGGAAAAAAAAAAAAAAAAAAGCAACCCACACAGCCTATTGAGCAATTGTTCCTGCATAGCCTCTCCAGTCTAATTGATTTGGACACCACAGCTAATTTTCGCTCAGACATCTGTTAGCACACATTAGCGCATGTCATTAGACAGGGAAGCACAGATTAGATGGAGGGGCAGAGCTCAAAGGCCCTAGTTTGGGATGCTGCAACAAGCGAGAGGAAGGACGAGAGGGAGAAGATATTTGTGCACGGCTGGAATAGTTGGAAGGAGCCTGGAGTAAAGGGGAAGGATTTGGCTGGCTCAGAGCATTCCGACCAAAGAGTCACATATGTTCCACCCGCTTACCCATGCCACAAGCACGCCCCTTTCATTTACAGGCATACCACAAAGGTTCTCATCCTCAGAAGCACAGAGGCAATAAAGCCAGAGTTCCCATGAGGAACCCTAAAGTGTATTCTTCCATGTTCTTGCAGTTTGCAGCTGCTTTGGTTATGATTAGAGGCCTCAGAGATAAAGGAAAGGGACAAGAGAAAAAGAAAATGACCTTTCTCCCCTCACCTCACTCTAGCACTGTGTCAGATTGCTCTGGAAATATTCTATATTTAAAGCTTTACAGATATGATGAGTCTTTCCTCTAGAGAAGCAGAACTATATGAAAGGTACTGGCTGGGAGCATGGGACAGAAAGGAGATAGTAGGACATCAGCAAACCCAATAACCAACAGTCACGACCTTCCTCAGGGCTGTTTTGCAGCCTGTGAGTGGCTGCAGTTCATTCTTACCACCCCTGACACTAACAGGTCAGGGAGTTGATAATTTCAGCCTGGCTAGGACTGGGTGCACACCAGAACCACCACCCGATACAGCCTAATTTGTCTGCTCGTGAGAAAACATCTATTCCTCCTCCTACCCAACCATTTCTTTTTCAGGAACAATGTAAACCCTCTGCCTTCTGGCACCGCAGCAAGATGGAGGCATGCGCTCAAATCCAAATCCAGCCTGCCTAAGCAGTTCCCCAGCTGAAATCCCACAACACAATGTTCCCGTCAGGAGTGGCTGCCGCCGCAGTCAGCACGGGTTCTGCAGCCTACGAGGTGCTGCGACTCTGCTGGCAGCATGCCGTGGCTACACCAGGGCTCTACGTAATTTGGAAAGGAGTTATTTGGAGTTATATCTGTCCACGTACGGGGAAGCAAAGGTAAAGATGAAGCGCGTAACAAAGTTTCTCTGAGCACATTTCTGGTTTCCCGCAGCTTTCCCATGAAAGGTGGAGTTACTGTATTGATTTGCTGATGTCTGAAAAAGGGTTGAGCTCATTCTTTTGTGTTTTTGCTCCATGAAGGTAATAAAAGAGCCTTTCTTTCCTTTTGGGTCATACTTTGCAGAAAACACATGGGAGCTCTAATAGCCTTGAGGCTTTTACTCCTCCACCAATTGTGGTGGAAATTAGCCAACAGGCTTTTGAGTTCAGAGGACTGACAGTCACCATGACCATGCAATATTAATTTCCTTTGAAACAACAGGCCAAAAGTTGATGAAACGGCCTTGTTTTGCTCTAACAGACTGCTTGGGAAGGAGGGAGAGTCAGGATTTGTCAGCTGAAACTCCATTGCTGGAGCGAAGAGGTCAACATCTATTATAGGGATGATGGAGATGAAGATAAGTGTGTCAGTCACAGGGTGAAAAATGAAGCCCCACCTCCCATCAAGTGTACAGCACCTCTGCTTGGTCACAGTGAGTCTCATCCTCCATTCCCTTGCACTGTTTTTGCTTTGGCGTAGCTCAGCTGACTTTAGCAGAGTTGCTCCCACACCTTCCCAGGGATCGTGCTCTGCCCGACTTCAGCAGGCATGTCACTTCCAATTTAGAGAAGGACTGACGCATAAACATCTGCACAGCCCTCTGCAAAACCACCCCTCTCGTACAAGCATCTGCCAGCTGAGAAACTCCAGCTCACTAGCAAAGCACTGACCAGGGTGGTGGCAAGAGGGGAAAATAAAAGCCAATATCCCCACCCCAAAGGGGTGACTCCCTGGAAAATACCAGGCAAACGGCTCTCAGGCCAGCAGACTGCTGCAAAAGCATCCTGGGTTTGATTCCTTGATGAGACAGAAAGCACATGGGAAGAGCTGAACGTGGAATCGTAAAAATAAGCAATCAGCCAGTGACCCACTCAGATCTGCTTTGCTTGCCCAGCAGCTGTGCAACACACGCAGATATCTGCACCATCAGGGGGAAGTGCTGGGCTGGCACCTTGCAGAACTGCCCTTCTTTTTGCTTGTAGACCCCTTTTTGGGCATAGCTGTCAGGTTTTAGTTGCGGAGGGAGGGGCACAGGGTGCCCCGTGTGAAAGACGTCAGGGGCTGACCCGTACTGGTCCCAGTCGGTCCCGTTGGCTCTGCAACAGCCAGCACTGACCCACTGCACTCCAACGCCACGGCCGGTCAGAGGGGTCCCAGTCCCACCACCCCAGCGGGGGTAGGGGAGGGTGGCACCACTGAGGCAGGGTGCTCCGGAGGGGACAGGTGGGGAAACGTGAGAAGAGAAACAAGAGGAGACACGGGAGGAGGCACGAGGATGCACAAAAGGAGACACAGGAGGGGACGGAGAAGCAGATACAGGAGGATGGATGTGGAAGGGGACGGTTGCTGGGGACAGGGCTGGGAACGGCTCTTGGGGGAAGGCATGCTGTGCTGGGGGTACCTCGGAGGGACTCTGGTTGTGGAGGGGGACACACGGGAGCAGGGACACCCCCAAAGGGACGGCAGCCCATGGAGGACCCAGGCTGGAGCACCAAAAGAGTAAGAAGGAAGGACCAGGGGAAGAAAAGAGTAAGAAACCAGGAGCAGCAGCAAGAAACCATCGTGCACCGAGCCAATTTCTTGCGCTGCCTGTCGTCTCATCCAAGGGACTGGCAGGGACTGAGCATAACGTGGTCAAAACAGGGAGAGAGGGGACTCAGGGTAGGGAGAAGTGTCGGAGTGAGGCTGAGCCTGGGGAAGCAGTTGGAAAGGGGTTTCACTTGGTTGTTTCACTGTTTCTCATCCTCGTTTCCCAATAGCCAAACAAGTAATTACAAGTTTGTGTTAATGAGCAGTAAATTAAGTGAATTTCCTGAGTTTAGACAGTTTTGCCCACACCAACCCCCCAGGCTGGTCTCCAAGAGCAGTCGGTACTGACAAAAAGAAGCTTTCTGCGGCTGCTCGAAGAACAGTAAGGTGAGGAAAAGTCTGGGGTTTGTTCCTCCACCTTATGTTATCTACTTGGACACCACGGCTACCAAAGTCTATGAAATCCATCATGAAAGGGAACGGAAAAGGGGGTTTGTTTCAGTCTGTGCCACGGGCAGTGTTAATTCTGTGTGTCTTCCCACAGCCTGACTGCATGGGCTTCATTATCAGTGTGTATCAAGGACCTCAAAGCACGCTGAAAACATCATCTGTTCAAGCCCTCTAATTCCTGCACTGGTGAAACACCTAATTATCATCCTAAATATACCCAGGGAGAAATTGAGGCATTAATGAGGTAGGGTGGGGGAAGTGACTGACTTACCATGGGCAACATGAATGACTGACACACCAGAAAGGCTACCCAGCAGCAACCCCCCCGGGCTTGTACTCCAGCAGAAAGGGGCGGTGGGTGGGCAGGGGGAGAGATGGACAACGGGAAAAGAGGGAAGGAAAAGGAAGAAATAAGTGCAAGACAGAGAAGGAGAGAGCACACAGAGTGAGGAAAGCTGTCAATGGAAAAAAGGGCTGTTTCAGTGCATGCCAAGCAAGAAATGGAAGTGACAGCCTGAGCTGCAGAGCGAAAATGCCCCAAACTAAATGGGAAATAGCCAGAGTGGCCTACCGTGACTTCCACAGTAGAAAACACTTTGTATTTCGGATGCCTGTGAAGGAGGCAGGAATCCCTCTGACATTTGCATGCCTCAGGGCTTCCCTGAAGGGCACGTTTCCATTGGCAAGGAGAGCCGTTTGGGACAGTTGGATAAGATGCTGTGAACAAGGCTTGCAGCATTTAACCTCCATTAGGAAGTAACGATTTACTCACTTGCTACCAGTTACCAGGCGCCAGGGCTCAATTACACGGGAGACTTTAAAGGAAGGAGCGTCCATACATTATCACAGCAAACAAGTCAGTGTGACTTCGTTCAAGGGTATCATCCACCCTGGAACCTATTTCACATCTCGTTGGCTAGCTGAGTGAGAACTGATTGCACATGCTCCCTTGTTTCTCTGTCTGGGTGTACGGTGGAAGAAGACCCCAATTCATTAAAGGAAACAGAGCGAGGTAAAGAGCTGAGCCTCTCCTTGTTAACCTCCTCCGGAAAAGCAGATTCCTGCATAGCCAGGAGTCTCCTGGGGAGCGTTTGCATCAGCAGGAGAGGGAAAAGCACGTCACTTTTCCCCAGTCTCTCCAGCATTACGGCACAGCAGTGACATCACAGGATCTCTTATGTAATCTCCCTGCTGCTTAATTAAACTCAGTGAAATGCAGAGGTTTCCTCCACTGACCTGCTGCACTCAAGGGGATTCTTCTGCCTCTTGCCCCCGCACCCTCCCCATGACAGGGACTCTGGCTGGGTCTTCCGAGTGCACAAAGCAGACTAGCCTCCCACATCTTCTTTAGCTACACCGTCACACAGCTTCTCCTTCCCTGTCTCCACCACCCAAGTAACAGCCTTAGTACCACCAGCACCGCTTCCTTGGGACATTCCTCCAATGTGATTCTCTCTGGAGATAAAAGATAGGATGGGTCAAGAACAAGAGGGTGGAATTTAGGCTGAAATCAGGAGGAGATTGGCCATCAGAACCCTTGGTTTCTGCTACAGCCTTCCAGTTAGGGCAGAAAACCCCATCTGCTTGTGCACTGGAGCTCTGTATATTCATTACAGTTGCCTGTGATAACACGGGATCGCTTCTGAGAACCTGCAAGGCCCATACCCTGAGTCTACAAGCCTTCTGCACGCAGCCTTACAATTAAAGAGTTGAGGCTCAGAGAAAACACCCCCAAAGCTACTTGGGAGGCCTGATGCCCAGCTGCCTTGTACCGGGAGCGGCCACTGCAGATCCCCGCTGAGTATTTTAGCAGGAAAGAGCGCTGCCTCTTTGCCAGCTGCCCGTCACACACATTTTGTTTGCTCTGCTCCTGTAATACTCCCTCAGTGATGAGGCGAAGCTTGCCCACAGCTGGCATAGTGGGACGAGCCAGGGATGGCCCAGCTGCCAGAGGAGCCCTACCTCACCTTCACACTCGACGAGAAGGCAGTGCCAGGTAAGAGGAAGGTAATGGCAGCTGGGAGCCAGCTGTGTGTGCTGCTCTCCTGGCCAGCCTGGGTTGCTCTTCTCCAAATCCCACAGCTCACAGCAGGCGGCGTGCAGCCATTATGAGACACGTTATATTGTGATGCCTCCAGGCACAGAAACTCTGCCAACAACTAGCTACTTGCGCTGGAGGAACAGGGAGAAGGCAACTTTTTTCCTTTTCTTTTTTTTTTCCCCCCTTGTGGATGAGGTGCAACCTATTTTTTTAACCTATTTAAAGGCTTTGAATCTGCTGTCTGTCACAGTATTTGACTATCTTCCACAAGAGTCAACAGTAACGTGGAAGTCCCCAACGGTCTTCTTGGGGCACTAGACGGAGCAAGGCAAGCCTAACACAAGGAGAGATTTAATTCCTTCTTTTCTTTGCGTTGGTTGTCAGTCTGCAATGGTTATGAGAGCAAACCCAAATACGTGTGTGCCCTTTGCACCCCAAACAAGGAAGAAGTCAAGCCTCTCAGGCAGTCCAGCTCCAAAGAATTAGGGAACAGGACCGGGAGTGTCGTATTGTCAAACCTCAGAAGATCTGGCCTTACCAGACCAAATCTCCTAGGGATGGGGAAACATGCTATAGTAGCTGCTCAGGGAAGCTATCTTCCCGATTGTTCCTGAGACTTACTGCCGACACTATACTACCGTAAGTAGGGAGCTCCAGTTAAGGGTTTGGCTGAACGTTTGAGATGCATCTCTTCTTTTGAACTGCTCTGTTGGCTCAAGCAAGGGGATCCTTCTTCTTATCTATAAAGCCCAAACCCTTTTAAACTCAAAAGACAGAATTACAGTCCTAATTTTCACCCTGGCCTTCAGTAATGTCATGGTCAAACATTGAGTCAAGTTCCAACAGTACGCTACACTCCCTTCCCTGTTGTGAATGTGCAGTGGGAGAGTTGAGAAACCCTTGGGGACTGACAGCAAGACAGAGGAAAATGCTTCTAAGAATTCCTAATAATACATGATGCAAGCTGCACCTCTATACAAGGTTCCCTCTGATGTATAAACCAGAACAGATGTTTTTAATGTTGAGCCAAAGAAGGACTGGGAGGCCTACAAGCACCTCGTTAGTGATAGGCTGTGATGAGGAAGAAGCTGTTTTGTCTCAGGTTATTGGGAACCTTTAATGCTGATCCAGTTCTCCTCCCGCTTACACAAACATCACCTTATTTGCCGTCCTAGGGACAGTCAGAATCAGGCTGTCAGTAGAGGCGTAAACTCAATTTTCTTAAGAAAACAAACTGGAGTATAACTTATACATCAATTTTAAGCTGGTAAGGGTGGTAGTCGTAATTCACCTCAGTTAATTTACTCTCCCAAAATAAGACGTTTAACGTTAAGTGCATTTTTTAACCTAACCCTACAGTCAATGAAGAGAGAGGGAGAGCTTTTGAGAGGTCCATTCATTCCAAGCATTTCCAAGAATACCTTAGGTTAGATACCTATTAGAAGGACACAGTTCAGTGAGGTAAGTCCCACCCAAAATTTGCAGAGTCCCATAGGATCTGAATAGGGTGGATAAAGCCAGGTGCTGGTATCACAATTCATCAACAGGCCCAGACATGGTGCGATGGTGAACCAGATCCAGGGTCCACGCAGGGAGACAAGGCCAGAGACAAGGCTAGACATAAGCTACCTACCACAGAGGTCCAAGGTCCATCCAAGAGATGGTACCAGAGACACAGCTGGAGACAGGTACACCTAACACGCAGATCCAGGCCTGAGCTTACATGGAGCCTCAGGTCAGAAGGTAGATGGATACGCCTGGGGAGACTGGTCAAGGTCTAATTAGTGCACTCGGGGCCCCGGCAGACAATGCATTTCCTGAAGGAGTAAAAGTCCTTCCTCCCCTTCCAGTAGGGAGGAAGATGATGGAGCTGTCCAGAAAACTAACTGGGGCACATGACATCTCCAACACTAACCCAGCACCAACTTCTGTGTTAATAAAAATATCCAGTGGGGATGTATTTAGTTATACTAATATCTCTCCCCACTAAAAGTAGAGTCACCGCGAGCATTTTATATGCAGAATGACTAATTGGAATAAGCTGTGCAATTTTCAGCTTAAACCAGCTGCTTTATGCTCAACATCCGCCCAACATCTAATGACACAGTTTACATTTTCATTGAGGATTCAGCATCCGGGCGAAAAAGAGAAAGCTTTACGAGTCTTCACTCTAAGTCAATTAGAATTTAAATGTAGGTCGAATGCCAGGGAGAAGAATGGGACCTGCAGCAATTCAGATCTCAGATGTTCACGTACTCTAGAGACAGAAGAATCATTTGCACACTTATTCTATCTGCCAGAGCTGGGGGCATTTGGAAAGGCAGGTTTGTTCTCTGCCGCATATCTAATAGCGTTTTGGCCAACTAGTCTTTAAAGTTTCTGGGAAATGACTCTTCTACCTTTGCCCTTGGGAGGCTATTTCACAGCTGAATACATCCCATTCCTGATCTGCCCTTGTTAGTCCTAGCTATGACCTCCACAGAGAAGTACACACCTTCTTTAAATACTTGGTGAGTCTGATAGTTGTTTGCAGGGTGTTTTTGCACCTCGATCCAATCCAGCACACCCCAGCACTAGCCTGGAATATCATCAGGAGCAACTTCTGCAAAGTCAGTGAAGTTGCATTGATATAAACCACCTCTCAAATACTACGCCTTCCACTGAATTATCATTTAACCAGGATTTGCAGATCTCCGCCTTTTAAATTTTAGCATATTTGTGCTTGTAGCTTGCTACAGTTCTACTTGTATTGATCGATGTCGCTGGAGAACAGAGAGGAGGAAGCCACGGAAGAAAGAAGGGCCAGGACGCAATCACTGGCGTGACAAGGTTCCTGGGGAGGCCTGGCAAGCCACACGGATATTGCTCACTTCATTTCGATACTTCTGTACACTAGCATGGACACACGCGTGCACGCACATATGTCATCCACTACCAAAAGTATCGCTTCCAGTCTAAACGGCTTTCTTTTTTTTTTCCCCTCTCCACTCCCTCTGCTGCTCATTAAAACTCAGCTCTCCTACCTACAATGGTGAAGAGTCAGCAGGCTGCCCAGGTAGCATTAGCTAATGGGAACTGACAGCCTGCCACCATTTTCCAAAGGCTTATGTTTTTGATATCTGCCTGTCTTCCAGCCTGACTAATTCTATGGAAGACTTTTATCACAGGAAGACTGACCTCAGGCAGGAGACATTTTGTGTCACCGAACAAGTGAAATGAAGACACGATGGGGATGGCAAGAACTCACTTGCAGCAAAAGGGAAGGAGAAGAAAACTGATGTATGACAAGAATACCTGCTTCACCACGGCAGGCAACTCGGTGATTGGTCCTCTAATGAACAAATTCACTGAAGACTCTGAACTGTGGCATGCTTTGAGACCCTGTAAGAGGCAACCTTAATTGATGATAAACTAAAATACCAGTCAAGTTATGAGAAGCATTTTCCCACTGATTTACAACACTCTGGATCCAATTAAAGAGTTCCTCCTTCCCGCTGCCAGCTAGTGCCTCATGAGGTTTGTAGGCTGCCTCGCAATGACTTACGGGGACACAGCCTGGAATACCTCTGTACTTGGGTTTTGGCACAGGCATTTTTACTACAATTTATTGCAGAGATGCGGAAGTAAAAAAATGTAAAAATGTTCACAGCATGGATACCTGTTCGTACTTACAGAAAGTAAACAATGCTGTTAGTGCGTATGCCTGCTGGGGTGCTGTGTCCCACAGGAGCTTTAGTCTGGAGGACTAGCTATCCTCTTTATTTCCCAAGCTCAACATCCCTGGCTGAACTATGTTCCTCAAGATCCACTTCAACCTCCTCTCCAAGTGAATGGCAGATCCATCCCAAGAATCACAATGTCTTCCCATTCAAGGCTTCTGAGGCTGCCATAAAAAGAAAAAGCTATTCATCCAAAAAAACCTACATTCCTTCTCTCCCTGCATGGTGTCAAGTGTGCCCCAGTTATGCCTTTCAAAAAAATCAGGTCACTCTGCTGTTAGGTCTATAGTACTGGGTTGGAAAGCTCCTGGGAAGGCATGACCGTACAACTCCTAAGAGCTCAGGACAGCTCTTTCTGTCAGTGGTCTGAGCTTCCCCTTCCAGAACAGGCCAATAGGTGAGTGTACCAGACCAAGGAGGAACAGAAACTACAAAAAACTAGGAGGATTAGCATCCACGACAATTTCCTATTTCGTGTGTTCCCTTCTGTCAGGCACCATGGGTGCATTTTGCCTCTGAGTCCCCTCTAGATCCTAAAGAAGCCTTCACACACCTAAAGCTTATGTGTAGCCAAGCAACTGCCCCTTGTGCGGAGCTCCAGATCAAAAATATCAACGAGGATGGATACAAGGCTTTCATCTCCCCCGACTTCTCCGCAGACAGATGAACGCTATCGCCACTTCCCTCCCACCTACCTGAATGTGCCTGCATTGTACTTAACCCGTCTGTTAAGAGAGAGAAGGATCTCTACATCAGTTATTCTGCTTTCGCCTATCTGTTGGATTTACTGCATTCCCGAGGAGACGTGATGCCTCCTAGATGAGCTTCTGGCAGATACATACAAGACGTTTACCCTTACAGATCCTTTCCCTCAGGCTGGGTGGCACAGTCAGCAGTCTCAGTTTGCCCTCATTAGCAGCTACTGTGCAGTAGAAACCGTCTGAGTTTGCAACCTTTCATCAAGATTAGGTGTTCACTACTTCATTAGTAGGCCAGCAGACACATAGCAACATATATGGTGCATCAAAAGCTGGAATTTGCTTCCTTAAAGAGGGCTATCACTCAGAACGGGCTGTAACGATCTTTGAAGAGGCCAAGTGCCCTGTAGCAGCGATGAATAAGGAATAACCAAGTGGTTGGGTAGAGCTGCAAAGCTGCAATTCAAATTCATGCAATGCTGAGGGAGGCCTATCTCTGGGACAGTGGTTTAAGCTCATCTTCAGATAGGGGAATTGGGGCTAGAGTAGAAGAGAAATTGTATTTTTTGTATATTACCCAACACTGTTCACTCATCCCTGCAATCATCCAACATGCCCTAATTGCTTCAGTATGTCCCTGCAAAACAGAAACTGAGAGTGACTTGGTAAGAGACATACAAAGACACAGATCTAAGATGTACACAGAAGCAGTCGTCCAATATCGATGACCAGCTGTCACAGGCAGCAAAAACCTCCTGGCAGTTGGCACCGGTGAATTTTCAAATACCCGTTGGTCACTGCTACCCCATTAATCGTGGGCACTTTGCCCAGTCTACATTCCTGAACAGCTTTTTTCTTTCTCTCCCCCCTCTCTCTTCCTCACAGACTTCTAACACAGTTAATAAAAAATTTATCAGGGCAATGAAATAAACAGCAATTTGATTTGATCTGGGAGCCAAAGAGAGAAGAGTTTCTGCTGTTCAGGTGCAGACTCGGGAGTTTCTGCAACTGCTGGCAGGAACGTGCCCACAAAACCAATAGGATTAGAAAAATGGAGATGTAGGGGGTTTGGGGGTTTTTTAGGGGGTTTGTTCGTTGGTTGGTTGGTTTGTTTGTTTTAAGGGACTGGAAAGGGCTGGCAGGGACACTAGTCAGCAGCGTGCTCCTGAACCCCAGGAAGAAGAGGGTAACACTGTGAAATCCATAAGGAATGATGGACTTTGCAGCACCAGAGATGGAAACAAGCATGGCAGCACCCAGCACTGATACGCGATGGTCGCTGCAGCTCCCAAGAACTGCAGATGCAAATGACTAAATAACTGGAGTTTCTTTTTGAAATTTTATATAGCTCTCCCTTCAGGGAGAAGAAAGAAGAGAGGAAGAAGCACTTGGGTCTAACACTAGTGATGTCTCAAAGGAGTACAAGGACTAGAGAGACAGGGGCAGCATGAAATCCAGGACAAAAATGGAGTACCCTGGAATAGTTTGGGCTAGAACAGCATTACTCATCTAGTGAAAAATCTAGGCTGTGCCTCAGGGCTTTGCTGGGCTGGTGGCTCTGGCAGCGGTAAGTGCAGAAATCTCTTCAGGGGAGTCCCTTACCCTGTGGCTCAGTGGGAAATGGCAGGCAAGAGTATCCAGGCAAGGAGATGGCAACCTTCCACTGGGAGAGCTTGCACGAATTTATGTCAGGCTTAAAGCAAGAGATATGGAAGCGAATGCAGCTGGCCATTGCGAGGACGCGTAAATTTATCAGGGCTTATAACCAAAAGTGTTATCCAGTATAGAACTGATTACACACTAAAAGAAAAGGTATTGTTATACTATTTAAAGTCACACAGTCCAGCTTATGGCAAGAGGAAGAGTCAAGGCCAGTCAATGCTGCCGAGAAGACAGTATTAGATTGTGGGTAATGCCGGAGTCTCTAGAACTAGTCTCTTAACACAGTTTATTCTTTCCTGCATAGACATACAAGGTGGGTTCACGTCACCAAATTCTAGACATTGAAAAGTTTGCTGTGTAAATCTGAGGTAGTCATTCACATTCCTCCTGTAGTCCAAACAGAGAAACAGGGACTTCCAGAGGATGATCCATCACATTATCTCAAGGCAGACAGCAGAAAGAGTAAGAAGCCAACTTCTCCCAACAGACTACAGATGCGGGCCAGACGACTAGCTTAGATTTGTGCTACGAACACTTAGGTGTCTAAGATTAAGTGTGATGAATCTCACCTGTAGTATACGACTTCTGTTTGCATGACTAAGTGTCCGTACAGACAAGAGATGCAACACCTTAAGAGAGTTACACTTAAAAGACTAAGTGACAGAGATGTATATCTCTGGACTTGGATTTTAGTCCTGCCTCTGATAGGACACCTGTGCAATTTATCTAGCAGAACCATGTACACACCCTAGATTCGTTAAATTGTGGTGAACCTTTTATGACCTTGGATGGCTACGTCTCTACTGTCAATGTGGTTCGTTCTCTTTTGCTCCGGAGAGCAAACCACAGTCTCTCAGTTTTGCTCCAGTCCTTTGGACAGCCGTGCACACAAACGTGAGATCAGTCCCAGGCTCTTTCCTGGAATGAACTAGTGCATCCCCTCTCAGAGGAGGAGCAGGCACAGCTGACACGGACAGCCCGCTCCAGACACGCAGACAATGCCAAGTTCGGCTTCCTCGACCTGCGAAAGTCCGCCAACACCAACACCACAGGCCCTGGGCTTTCAAATTCCTCCATGCGCTCTTGTGCCATGTAACACACACTCTTGGCATTGAGTTATAAAAACACCAGTCTGCCAGACTGTGTCCCAGCCTTCTCATTATTCCAGGCACTTTTAACCAGAAAACATAAACTAATCAACCAAAAAAGAAGCATGTCTCAGGGCCACAGGGGCACCACAGGGAGCATGGAGGAGACCAGGCCCTCCGTCAGTGCCCAAGGCAGCGTGGACATGATCTATCCATTCCAAAAGGTAGTACCGTCAACTAGCACGAACACAAGCCAGTCTATGCCATCTGGCCTGGAGTCCAGGGCTTTCTCTGATACTGTCCACAGAGGGAGTATATGTGTAACCACGGTGTCAACCTCAATTGCAAAGATGGTCCACAGGCTTTGCACAGCTCTAAATATTCCCCTGGAAGACGGTCATGCCATGAATTTTGTGAAACATATTCACAGTAGTTAAAACACAGTAGGAGAAGCAGTTGCTGGCACCCTGTTAACGCTAACATGTTAAAGAGGGGTGGTCTCCTTATGAACTTCTGTTCTTAACCTCTCTCCTGTAGGCCAACAACTGGATTAATCTTTCAGGTAAAATCATGAATTGGGAGCTCTATGCATTCATAATCCCCAAGATCATCGCTGGATTTGTACAGTCAAGGTCATAAGGCTTCTACCTTGCAAAGTCTGTTCTGTGATTATTTGGGGAGATTTATCCTACTTCTCTGCAAAGAACTTTTTTTTTTTTTTTTTGCATTCAAAACAGGAACATACCCAAAGGTCACATTCCCATCAGTCTAACGAGGGGATGATCATTTTGAAGAGACTCTCCAGACTACAGCTGCTGCTGCGGCACCTGCATGAGGGCCATGTGGAATTCAGGTTTAGGATCTTGCTTCTTGGCTTGTCTTTGCTCTGTGTGTTTTACTTTGCCCGCACATTCAAAGGGAGTGTCTCCTTACCTTATTAAAGGCAAACGGCTTTTCTTGTAATGCTTACAGAGAAGACTCGGAAAGAAATAAAGAAGATAATAGGCTGCCAGAGGCCCAGTTTATGCACCCCAAAAGTAATGAGTCATTCCAATTAAATTATTTGCCATAAATTAAAACTTATCACCAAAATCCAATTCTCATTTCATTAAAGAGGACTTCCCTAGTTATCTTTTTCTTTTTTTTTCCCACAGATTTTTTTTTTAGAGGTAACCTTCATGGAATGGGAAGAAAAAATGTAGTTGTAGTCTACTTTTCTGTTTAAGGAGCCATAAAAGTTTTATTTTTTAAGAGCTGTTCCTCATTCTTATATGTGTCTACATAACAAATGCAGATGTTCCTAGAAGATTCTATGGAAGACCAGAGAAGTACAAGCTCATGCCATCAAATAGACGGTGTAAGGGAAATCTGACACATGAAGAAGGAGGGAATTTTAAAAGTAGCGTTGCCCAAGCCTCAGCAGCCTCAGCCTTTTGATACCAGGACCGAGAAAGCTCACAACCTCCATCTGGGGATCTCCAAAGGGTCTTTCAGAAAAAGGCAGGCAGACAAACGATGGTACTCCCAATGGGTCTTTGAGAAACAAGCTGATCTTTTTATCATAATCTCAGACTTTCACACACCACTACGAGTTCTGAAGCAGGGCTCGGTTCCCTCTACCACAGGTCTGCCCGCTGACAGCCTGAGCTGTGACAGGCAGAGATCCAGCGCCGCCGATGAGAGCAGCCACGTGCTCCCGCTCCCTCCGACTGCCCACGCCAACCTTTGTTGCCTTCCCAGGAACAACCTTTCTCCTGTTTTCTGTTGGAGATTAACACTTTTTAACCTAATACTTGGTTTTTTTAAAAGACATTTTCAAAAGCTGTGGTTGGATTTTGAGAAAGTGCTCCCTGTCTGAATACTCCGTAAATGGAAGCCATATGTCTAAGTATCTGTTTCTTTTTTGTCTATTTTGTTGTGTGCACATTTGGCAAGTTATTTTTTCCCCTTAACTATCACATCTCAGGCTTTATTAAACCAAGCTGCTATTCTGTTATTTTGGAGGGTTTTTTTCCCAAGCAACTGACTACTGACATTTTAGCAGCTATGCAGGAAATGTGATATTAAGTCATTATTTTCTCAGAATGTTTCTTCACTTTCTGGTGAGTACGGAGCTGCTACTCGGGTAGCAATTCCAATGTTTCTAAAGATAAAAAGAAGAGCTGGAGCTCTGAAAAAAACATCAAAATCCAAACCCTGAAAACCTATTACTTAATGCAATTTATCATTCATTGTTCTTGCGGAAAGCAGCCGGAGGCTTATCCCACAAGACGTAGCATGCATACACACCAAAAAGACAGACTACGCATCCGTTCAGGAGTGATGAGGGCCAGCAACTGGATAGAGACAAATGGTGGGAGCACACGGTTACCACCGGTCGGCTGGGCTCAATACGCACCATGCAGACATAAGGATGCGGTATGAAGGCACAGCACAGACACCATGCCTACCTGCTTTCCTTGCTCTTCAAATCCTCAAGCGACTTTTAAAAGTGACTTGAAATGAAAAGTGACTTGAAAGTGACGTACTACCTCCCTGTTCCCTGCCCCGAAATGCCAATTTCCTCCTTTCTGTAATTAATTCATATTAAATAGTGAAATGGAAAGCTCTTAAAGTAGGAAATAAATTTGCTTTTTTCTACAAGTCTTGATGTTGTTTTTGAACTGCTGGCTCAATTTAGGTTGATTTTACAATCTGTTTCTAGCCAATTCCAATTTCAGATGAAATCTTGGCTCCAATGAAGCAAAATTCCCTTTAATTTCAGTGGAATCAAGATTTTGATCCAGGTTCTCATCCACTAACACAAAGCTGCGATGAGTGTAGACAGTAACACAGCAGCCAAAAACACAGAACATGAGCTGGTGGACCCCAGGAATCTGGAATTTCATCCCATATGGAGTTTTGAGCATGGCAGATTTGCAGTATCGACTCCACTGGCACCAGTGAAACAAGAAAAACAGACAAAAGGAACACACTGTTCCACGAATGCTGGAATTAGCAAGGCCTGGCTTACCGCAGCTACGTGTCCTAGGTCCTGATGCCTCATACCTCGGAAAACCTTCAAAGCTCTTGACCAGTTTTAGTCAGGGTGGCACCCGGCAGCTGGCATGTGCTTGGCTCCAAACCACCCTGCACCCACACAGCCTTTATGCACCCCACGGGTGAGGGATGCAGGAGGAGACTGGGGGTCCCCCAGCGGGAATTTGAGGGGCAGGAGCTCTACTGGGGCAAGGGCACGGCAGGTATGAGGGCTGCTGGAGCGAGCTGAGTGGAGGACCGCCAAGAGCAGGCAAACAGCATGACCACACAAATAAACCCATACACACTTTGTTTCCTTAGGAAGCCAAGCTACTCCCAGTATCTCTAGGGTTCGGATATAATAAAAGCTCAACTGAACAAACCTCAACCTGGCAGTAAAGCTATGGAAAAGGTTGATCTGAGACAGAGAAATGTGGAGCGTGATTAACCTTAGCTTTTATCTGTATCGCAAGTAAAAAGAGAAGCTGATCCTTTACGTTTCTAGTGGAGACTAGCTATATATCTTTCCTCATTATTTTGGGTTAGAAATCCAAAGCTTCAGATCAGACCTCTTTGAGAAATTTTTTTAAAACACATTTTTGCTCTTTTTCAAGCTACTAAGCAGTTACAGGCCTGCTATGTAAAATGAATGAGATATTTATTCCTGGTTATACTAGCACTTTTTTCCTGCAAAAAGATCTTAAGAGGATGTGGCAAATAAATTGTTTGCTCACTACTGACAAGATGCTGGCCATCATGGAGGGAGCAAGCAATGGGCACCTATGACTTAGGATGTCCAAGGGGCTATACCCTGTTGTGGGCAAATTCGGTCAAATTTCAAGGCTCGCAACAGGTCAAGGCAACTCTGTTGTGCTACCACGGCCACTGCTTTTTCAGCAGTGGGAGCAGGAACACACTTGGCTTTACAGTTAACGGTTCTTTGCACTTTCTCAAGGGTTAGCAGACTCAGTGGTGGGACTAAGGTTCTTGCTGTGGTTGGAGTTGAGAGCAAAATATTGTCCCCACTCCACTGTCTTACAGTCCAGGCTAAGACTTGGGACAGCAGACGGAGACAATCAGGCCGAGAAATAACAAGGCAAAATCTTTCACAGCACTGGTCTGAATCTAGAATCAGCTGATCAGACAAAATAACACAAAATCAGCTGATACTGCTCTAAAGAGACCACTCAAGCTAAGCTGATTTATATCACTAAGGAGTTGGATTATCATATCAAGATCCTTCCTCCCAGCCATAGGAAAGCATTCCATGTATTTTATGCAATACTTCTTTCTCCGAAATGAGTAAACATTTTTTGAAGTATTCTGTTTTTGTCTCCTGCCTGCACCTGCAAAGCAAGCACCAAAATATTTCCAGAAAAACCTCCTGATTTATGCGCTAAGAAGTGCTGAGATCCAGCCTATATAACAGAGCCAAACCCTATGCTGCATAGTAACATTCCAGCCATGCCTGGAGATAGGAAAACAGAAGTTGAGAGGCATCAGGACACTATGGGGAGGCCATAAAAATACTGGATGGGGAGCGGCAGGAAGTTCCTTGGTAACCTATGAAACACCAGCTGCAGTTTTCTGCAATTTATGAGTTTGGGCAAAACAAACCAGCACAGAAAACCTAGAAAGATTGCCACCAATACTACTGTGTGCCTGAAATTCTGGAATTATTTTGCTGGTAGGAAATTACGGTCCATGGTAACAGTGGAAGGGGGGCAGCAAGATCTACCGTGCTGCAATTCCCCAAGATGACTCTCTGCTCTCTCAGCTTATTTTCCCCATCAAACTGATCCGCTGTCACTTCCTTCTGAGCACACTGGTCCTGTCTCTCCCAGTCCCCATAGTAATCTGAATTTATCTCCTTCCTCCAATCTTTTCTTCTTCTCCCCCACCGCTCCCAGTAAAATGATCTTTTTTCTTCCTCCCAGAAAATTCATACTCCCATGTTATCTCATTATTCTTTGCAACAGCATGCCAAATTCGCTGTCATTTTCCCACTGGGGCTATGTCCTGAAAAAGACAAAGTGGTCTGTGCTCATTCTTACCTACTGCAGACTCCCTGGAATTGAAAACACTACAGCGTTAGTGCTCAGAAAGATCCCTCCGAATTCTGGGCTCTGCGCCCACAAAGCAGGGAAGCAAACATCTCTCGGAGAACAGCATCTGACTCCAACATCCTTATTGTCTGGCTAGCAAAGGAAAAATAGCTTCAGCTCTCTTCAAACCGCTCTGCTTCCAGTGCTGGCCGAAGAGGTGGGAAGGCCAGGCATGCCAGGGAAAGGCAGGATCCCACCACAGCTCCGCTGAGCTCAACAGCAGCCCGGCTCTGGCCTCCCAGCAACCCGCCGCAAGCACTGACAGCCACCAAGCCCATATTCTGGCAGGGAGTAAACTCCGGCGGAGAATGACAGAAAGGGGTCTGGAAAGACTAAAAGGATGCGTGGCACCATATGGAGTGCTCACCCTGGGCTCCCCTCTGCAGCCAGCAGAGGGACACTGACAAGTCCACTGGTCAATTCGTCTGATGAATTTTGGACGGCTACTTTAGGATGAGCTGGGCTGTGTCTGAGAAGAGCCTGCTTCTCCTCAGTAACGTCAAAGGAAGTCCAAGGTGACCCACTCCTGCGGTAACATCTACATTTGGTTGGATGATGCCACTCTGGCTCGTTGCCTCAGGTCCCAGGCTGGTGAGAAGCAGAAGTTACCTCCACCTGATATCCGACTTCAGGCTCCTCTAAAACATGCTCACGTGCCTTGTTCCAGTTCTGCTCAGAAACCCTTCTCACAGTCCCAAAGCCTAAAGCAGCATCTTTCCCTATCGTTGTCCCCAGCAATGAGGGCAAGGGCTGAGCGGACGGTGGACAACACCCTCCATCTCCAGCCCTCGACCCAGCTCTTACCGAGGGGCTCGCTGGCAGAGCGGTGCTTACGCAGGGAAAGAAGCCTGGCTGGCTCCAGCTGCCTTTCTGGGTAAAGGATTTCTCTCTGCAGTGCTTTCACCTGCACAAAGTCCTTGAATTTCAGGGGAGTGGCCTCAGAGGGGGCACAGCTAATCTACCACGTAGAGTTAGTAATAAATTTTTTATGGTTAAATCCCAGCAACAACAAATACATCCTTATACCCCTTTGAAACAACTAATGGTCAGTCTGTATCTTTGCAAGCAAGGAGCTTTACAAAGGCTGTGCATAATGGAGAAAGGCTACGCCCCGTGGTTCTTTTCACACACTAATGCCTATCAGTTTGAAAGAAAACTGTAGGATTTGGCCTTTAGCTGCTATACTTTTGACTTTGAGTTTGTGATTAGGGCTGGGCAGTAAACAAGAACTCCTCTTTGTGAAAATTTGCTGCTGACGTTTCCAAATTTGTTTTTGTTTTGCCAAAATGACAAAGCCCTTTTGATCTTTTTTTCATGAAATAAACATTAAAACAAGGGAGAGCCCACATTCTTTGAACAGCCAATAAGTGGGAATTGCAAGAAATGTTAGTAAGCCTGCAGGAGCCCCGGGCTCTGAGAAAAAATGTGAACGTGAGTTCTCCATACCTCAGCTGAATGCTCTAGCTTTTAGATAGGCTGTGGCAACGCTACATCTTTTTCCCTTCCCAATTTTGACCAAAAAAAGCACCTCAGACCTGTAAAACCTTCCTCATTAAATTTTAATCAAAGCCAAAACCGGTGAAATGTTTTCGTTTCACTGAAAAGTTCCCAACCATCACAGCGATGCCTTGCTGTAAAGGCTCTGGACAGCAAATACAGCAACCATCTGCTTGCTCCTAGTTGAAAGTTATTCCTTTAGCCTGACTTGGACAGGCCTAAGTCTTTATTGCAGAAACTTTTAAACCCCATGCCTGCTAAGATCTCTATGCCTTTGTGCCTGTGACCCTGATGAGACAAGTAAGGACTACAGGGATTTCTCCACTGCTATGCAATGCCTGAAGAGGGCTTGAGGATTTAGCTCTACAAGAACGAGAACCAAAGGTAATGCTGGGAAAGGGGCAACCACCGCATCCCCGTTACGACTCATTCTCCTGGAACAACTCACTCAACATACTGGAACAAACAATTAAACGTCCCATTTATAAGCACCTAGAGGATAATAATACAGTAAAGGAAAAAATAAGCAATGTACTTTTGGCAAGCACACATCAAGTCATGCCAGCCTCATTCCCTTTTTTTGTAAGATATCGAGCATCACAGATAATGCAGGAGCAGTATGAGTGATGATGTGATATATCTTGACTTCAGAAGGCCCGACGGTCTCTTGAACAAGCTAAGAGAATATGGCGGATGTTAAATCACCATCAGGATGCTTCGAAGAGCGGCAATCAACAGATCGCTATCCACCAGGGATGGAGGTTTTAGTGGGTTGCTGCCACAGTCGGCTTTTGTGCCCTGATCTCTTCAACACTTTAATTAACACCTTCATGATGGAACAGAAAAAAGGCACCTGACTTTTGTCGATGACACCAAGTTGGGGGCAGTTGCAAGCGCTTTGGAGACCAGGATCGTAAGTAAACTGAAGAAGCGATCTCCGTGGAGAAACCAACCAGATGGCATCCAACAACAGCGAGCACAAAGCGCTACGCTCAGGAAGGGGGGAAAAACAATTAAAGCTCAAATACAGGTAGGGGATGAGCTGCAGACTGTGCTGCAGCCCAGTAACAGAGGGTTAGAAAGCAGCGGAGAGACTGAATAAGCGAAAGCAATGAGGCGCTCTTATTAAAAAAAAGGTAAATCTCATCTCATTCTGGGGTTAGGTAAGTGAAGCGTGATATGCAAAACACGGCTGGTACTTTTATCTGCACGACTGAATCCTGAACTGGAACTCTTGCTTTGGTTTTGGACAGTACACTTAAGGAAACACGTAGACAAATCAGACGGCAGTGAAATACGTATGACATAAGAGTTGGAAAACATGACCTGCGAGAAGCAGTGAGCCTGTTAAGCTGGGCTAGAGACGTCTGAGACACAGGCATTAATGGGCTTCTAGCAGATAAAAGGTAGTTTTGAGGAAGAGGAGGAGAAATTACCACCATGTGTCTTGGAAGGACCAGAAATAATTGGCAGCAAAATCAATTTGGATCATATATTCATAAAAGCTTTCTGAGTGCAAGGAGAGTGAAATAATGGCCACGCACTGGCTACGCGGGCACAGGGTGTCTTCAAAAAACACGTGTTAAGGGCAGCCGCCGTATAGCTGATCTTGTCTCACTGCAGGCGGAAGGACCAGACCACCTCTTGTGGGTCCTGCCAGCTCTTTGCTCCTCTGATCAGATACCAACAGAAATATCTGGGGTAGTAAACAGAAAGATGCGCTAGCAGGCATGACACCCCAGCTGAAGCAGCACAAAATGCTTTGAGTGTGGTGGCGGTTCAGAGCGGTCTCTTCGTGGGGTCACCCCAGTGCAGAGAGCGCAGTACCAGCATCTGGGAACAGCTGAGCTGGGCAGAGACAGCTGCCCCCGCTCCAACCCACCCTGCAAGCAGCGCTGCCCACCCGGGGCAGAAAGACAGAAGAGATGCCCAGGGTTATACGAATGAATCTTTTGACAGTGAATGCCTACTTCTACCTACCAGCAGAGTTGGCTTTAAGTTTGAAAAGGAGGAAAGACTTAGGAAGAGGGCTTTTTCTACTTGTAGCTGTCTATCAAGTTGTGATTTTTTTTCTTAAGTGTCGTTTCATTACCCCCTTTTTAGACCTGAGAGCAATCCCATCAGCGCACGTACAAACTTAAGAGAAGAAAAGGAGCAGACCGAGCAGGCTGTCTATGCAGAGACTGGTGCTGGCTGACAAGGCAGAATTGGCTCTTCCCTTGGAAATACTAAAGGACATGGGCACACACATCGGAGAGGGGATGTCCCTCTTTCTGCGATACGCTCCTGCAGCTCTGGCCAGCAGAGCTCACCCCAGGGAAAGGTGATTTTCTCAAGGGAGGAAAGGACCTGCTCCTAGAATGCAACTCCATTAGCCTGCAGTGATCGAAACACAGTGAATCCTTCGGATACACCAAAGCCCATCTATTTCAGGCGGCACTGTGGACACAGAAGCGGTCTTCTCTAGTTATTAGGGCTCCAGCACCACTCCAGTATCTGCCTACCTGTCTGTTAGCCTCTGATATAGCTATCCCATTTGTTTCTGGGGGTAAGAGGGGCTGGGTTTTCACAGTGGCTATACAGGATGAGGGAGTTGAACCAAGCTAGCAGGAGTCTCCGACCCTGGCTTGTTTCGGTTTCCCTGGGCTCGTGCGAAGGGAATCACTGACCGTCAGTCCAGAAATCTTCCTGCCAGATTACCGTGCAGATCAGTTGACCGCCCTGTTACTTAATTTTTCAGGAGCTGTATTTTTCTTTTCTTTATTTATTTTTACATTTGGGACGCCCGGAGCTTTGCATAGCCGCTATTTTTAAGCTTATGAACACAAAAGCAAGAGAAGTAAATAAACTACATTAAATAAATAAAACCAAAAAATCTTAGCATGACTCGCTATGCAAACTCCTTTCATTTGTACTAGCGGCAGACTATTTTTCAGGCAGACAACCTGCAAATCTGAGAATAATAATAATCAATATGAGAAAATGATACTCGGAGAGGAAAGGGATTATTTTCTAACGTGTACTATCTTCTAATAAATTAGTTTTATTAGTTAAGAGTATTTCAAATTAATTATTTATTAGTTTTAAACTAATAAAAATATGATTTAAAATGATGAATGAGTCAAACTATTCTAAACTGTAAAGGATTTTTCATTTATATTTTGCTTGGGTTTTTTTTACCAGATGAAATTTAATTTTAGAAAAATCAAAGCTATGAGTTTCACCTAATTACAGGACTACAGGACCCGGGGCTTTAAAAGTAAGCACGATATCACAATGGGTCTTTTCCCAAATCTGTGGCAGGCATTTAGAACAAGGATTATCCACAGATACGTTGTTTACAAGCATGCAGAGTTTAGGTGTGCCAAAACCTGAATTTTCTCATCCTCAGAAAGGTGGCAGTAGTTCAGATCTGGACACCCGCACATTTAGGTGAAAGCTAAGCTAGAGAACTCAATTTCGCTGCTTAGGCCCGTATCTAATAGGCACAAATAAAATTAATAATACATGTGCGTGGCTCTAAAATTCATTCGTACCTATATTTTTCTTGACAGGTAAATGGAAATTGTATGCTGTGAGATTTTACCAGCAATAAACCACCTACAGCCGGTTAGCTATGCGCCGCTATAGCGAGCGACGAGGCAGGGGACATCTCCAGGGCTGGCGAGTGCATTTCACGCCGGGCGCGCTCCAGCGAAGACTCAGACAAGCCGGGAGAGCTGCTGTGCGGGTTGGCGTGTGCTGCTCGGGGAGGATTTTGCACGAGAAGACAAACCAGGAGCCTTCTGTCTCACTGCTCTCACCTATAAACCATCACCTCTGACCGTAGGTCTGGACTTCACCTCGCAAATAAACACGCGGTGCGTTCGTTAGCCCCCAGTTTGCCAAGTAATACCAGCAAGAGGAAGAGTCCCTTCAGGCATGCATTTATATCCAGAACGATTCAAACACTTGCTGGGGGAAATAAAATCCGCAGCCTTTTGGGTTACTAGACAAACCAGGAGAAATAACAAACTCCTGCCTGAATGATAATGTAGAAGCTGAACATATCTGTAATATGTATCGAACACATTCATACGTACCTATCTATCTAAGCTGCTCTATAAATATTTTAGATAAATAGGCAGATAGACAGAATGGCATGAAGATTAAAAGCAAAACAAAACAAAACTGAGTACACTTGCTCATTTGGTATTCTGGTCTGGACAGGATGGAACAAGTAAATTCCATAATGCCCTTACCAGTAATTGGTGAACTCCTTAATGTGTTTACTCTCTGTTATACCACAAATGCGGGCAGACAGATAGGATGACGCCGGTTCAGATCGCCAAGTTTCCAGTTCCCTATAACGCACACAGGAGGAGGGTAGCTAAAAAAGGAGAGGGCAACATAAGGTACGCGGCAGCTATCTCAGGTACCAGGTTTCACACATGCCTAGTGACAGCACACCCTGCAAACCGATGACCCAGCACAGAAAAACACCCAGGAAAATTAATTCCCCAGCCTTGCAAAGAGTTGACAATGGAAGGCCAAAAACCACAGCACAGTAGCTTGTTGACACAAGAAAAAAGAAAGGAAATCTGAGGAAGGAGGAGGCGAAGAAACCAAAGGACTGTCTGGGAAGAGATGAGGCAAGCACGATGTTCTGACAAGTGTCATTATAAACAAATGCTTTCCCCTCAGCGCCAGAACAACTAGAGCCAGGAGCCAGGTCTGCATTATACTAGAATATGTCTTGGCATCATTGGTGTCCCCTGCTCTGTCACCGCTTTTGAAAGGACAGACTGACGGCAGAGTAAAGCCACGCTGCGCTGCAGCGGAAGGGGACGATCCTGCTGGCTGCTTTTGTAAATGTAAGCGATACACAGGCTACGGACACCGGGGTTTCTCTAAGAAAGATACAGATCCCTCCACCCACTGTGTCTTTTGCTCTTTACTCTCTTCTCAGGCATGTTGCTTACCTTGCACAATCAAGTAAACCTGGGAAGTCTTGGGGTGATGCTGTGTCTGCACTGAACACGTATAGGACCCCTCATCGTAGACATCCACTTTCTGGATCCGCAGGCTGTACTCCAGGGGGTTTCTCTTCTCCAGCTCTACTCGAGGGTCCAGGGACCACTTGTCTTCTCCAGCAAAAATGATGCCGGAACGGTTTAACCAGGCCACCTTGGAGCTTCTGTCTTCTACATAACACCTGCAGAGGATGAGAAAGGTGAGGGGAAGATTAACAAGCCTCTCCATCATCTCCATTTTGTCCCTTCCCTTTACTACTTTGCTCAGAAACTCCGTAGCACGCTCCCACCTTGCCAGTGAACCGCAGCATCTCCTCACCATTGCTGCCCCATGGCCATGTATTTCACAATGATTTTTTTGAAGGGTTTCAGGAACCTTTGGTTCATGAAACCATAGGATTTGGGGCGGCCGTGCATCCTGTTCTCTATTCCTTTTGTCTGTGGCCTACACCTGCACCAAAAATGACTTTGGAAGGCCACAAGAGATCCTGGTCACCAAATCCCTTCTAACCCTGCCAATGGGAAAGGTCTGAAGGAGTTCTTCCCGTGCTTCTCCCTCACCTTCAAAAGTTCAGTATACAAAAGATTTACATTCCCAGCCCCCTGCCAGCCTGGAGGGCAAAGGCTCAGGGTTCCAGCTTTGTCAGCTCAGGGTACAGCTGCTGCATCCCTCAGCTTCAGCAGCACAAGGGGAGGGAGCCATAGTGTATCTTCCCTCTCCGTCCCTCTGACAAAAAATGGCTTTGTGGGAAGAGGGGTTCACTCCTCAACCACCACCTTCCTAACACCCCCCCCCCCCCCCCCCCGCCCGGCTGATGCACATCTGCCCGCAGGGAGGTGCAGGTTTCAGGCTGGGAAGGAGAGGGTGTCACCACCATCCCAGTGACACACGCAGCACGTCCTGTGAACATCCCAGGTGACACGGGAGAGGAGGAATGATGGCTAAAGCTGGGAAGCAGAGGAGCATCAGCAGGACCAGCAAGTCCCATAGCCCTGACTGCCAACCGTTGCAAGGCAGAGGACGGACTAACCCTGTTGCAACTGCAGGACAAGCATTTTTGCTCCTTGACAGAGAGCACAGAAGATGCTGCGAAGACAAACACGTTTTTGGCCAAGGCACCTGCTCTGTACCACTTCCCATCTCCAGAAGGTGGCTTGCACAGGTGAGATGAGGAGATGCCAACGAGGAGGCACATCCTGCTCGCTCTCAGCTGTGTCTCATTCGAGAGGTCCAGGGCTGAAGAAGACAGGGGGACAGAACTCCTCTTTCACGCTGGCAGCCGTACCCACCAGGGCCCGGCTCAGACAGGCTGCGAGGCTTTGCCCTGCAGCAGCTCACACTGTGTTTGCTCTGCGGATAAATAGGGAAGCTCAGTCTCCAGAGCTGTTGCTCCTTCACCTCTCAGAGCTCCGCACGCAGCCTCCTGACATCCAAATAACCCAGCACCTCTCCCCACCACTATTCATGCATATGTTGTATTTGAAAGAGAAAAGAGAGAGGATAAAGAGTATTGCTTCAAGATAAGACAAATATTTGATGGTAGGCTTTCATACAGCCTCTTAGCACGGGTCAGACGTTTTCCAAGTCCCTCTATTTGAATACATTTCATTCATGCTGCGCTGCAGCTGCGGTCCCTTGCGACGTGACCCTACCCTTATGGCCGGCACCTCTCACCTCCTCCCTTTTGCACGCCCATGGATGCTCTCCGGCTTGTTCTGGGGTTACTGGTGGGCAGGAGGAAAGCCAGGCTGCGTGGGCATGGATGGGAGGCACGCCACGCTGCTGGCCAAGCTGGAAGCAGCTCTGTCTGATCCGAGAAACATTTATTTTAGAGAGCAACCCAACAGACCCCGGCCAGCACTGCCACCGTCCAGCCAAGGGAGGAGAGCGAGGGTTTGCTCCTCAGGCCAGAGCCCACCCTCCCGGCCAGGCAGACACTTCCCTGAGGTGAGCTGAGCTGTGACCTGCGTTGTTTTTAAAAAGCTGCTCTTTGTAAAAAAAAGAAAGGTGCAGGGGAATCCACGAGCAGCCACTTACACGTAGAAACCAGCACCACCGCGACGTGGCGGTGCCCCAGTTCAGTTGCCCACCCCGGGCCACCACCAGCAATGGGAGCTGGAAGCAAGGACCTGGAGAGGGCTCTGTGCCCCAGGGCTGGGAGCAATGGCCCTGCAGGGACACCCAGACTGTCTCCAGAGCCGGCTGCCTTCGGGTCACCGGGCTTCTTGCAGACATATTTCTGCGTAGAGTCGTAACGGCACCGAGAATCAGGGGTTAGGTCTTTTCCAAAGCCCCTCTCTGCACATTTTGGATTTGCAAAAATCCCGAGGGGGACGGCGGAGAGAAGCTAAGCAGATTAACAGCAGAAGCTGAAGTCAGTGGGAGCTGAAGTTTCTCGGTCACTTCTGGAAAATCCCTCGGCACACCTATCAGTGCTGCTGGGCACCAGCAGATCCAGCGCGCCGCACCAGCCCCGCTGGGCTGCTTTCCGGACCTACGCTGCAGTGCTACGTGATACAGCGTGGCACCCCGTGGCTCTGCCCTGCACCCAGTCATTATGGAGGTAGCAAAGACGCCCCTGAGATGTCCCTCGGGTCAGTAACAGCTCAGCGGCGCGGTCGGAGCAAAGCCTCGTCCTCAGAGGACACTCACCCGGGGATCCTCCCTCCTCTCTGCTGAAAGGAAAATCTCTGCTGAAGGGAAAATGTGTGTCATAACCTGTCCTACACCCCCCGAGGTCAGCCCTAGGACGGTGGTCAATAGCTACGGTCAGACAACCTTGCAAGTCCCCCTGAAATAAGTTGGCGGGTACTACGAAAATAAAGCGAGGAGGAGAGAGAAGGAGAGGGAAAGGAGGAAAATAGGAAGAGTAAATGAAATGGCGTTGAGCTGCTCCGTTCAGCATACCTATTCCTCTCCAACTGTCAGGGAAAATCAATGTACAAATGTGGAATTTCCAAGTCCTGGCGCGCTCTGAACATGCATCCATGTGGATGATGCATCTCAGTATGTCCGTCTGCACACACGCACCCTCTTAGTCTGCCAGAGACGCCACCCAGCTGTATGGATCATGCTTTAATAAGGATTTATGGTGATGATTTTCACAGTGTAATAAGTGCTAATTCAATACTAATAGAATATTAAATGGCACGTTAACTGACACTTTAACTGCAATGCAATAGGAGCATGGCATCAGCAAGATATCAAATGACTCTTATCGTTCACTAATAATCAATAATCAAGTTCACAGAGACAGTCAAACGCTTTTCATTAGGCTTATTGAAAGCATTACCATCAGCATCAGCGAACGCTAATAAATGATCTGCGATCCATCCATTTTGCTTTTCCTTACGGTTTCAGGTGTCATTTCTTGACATCTCTGATGCTGCTAATGAGAGGACCAGCTAGCAGTGGTGGTCATGTCCTGCACGATCACTGCAGGGACCCAGGAACAGGATTTCAGCACCAATTCGAACCACAGACACAGAAGGACAAAAAAAATCTTACTGCTGTGCCCCTTTAGCCCTTCTTGCCCTTGCGTAAACAAACATAGCAAAGTTTGGCACCTGAGTTTTTTTTTAGTGACGGCACCATTTTTAGCTGCTACGGATGCGTTTCCAGTTCTCACACAGTGACTAACAACCACGTAACAACCAGCCAGGAGAGGATGGTTGGAAACTGGACGTGGAGAAAGGAACCTGGGCTATCCTCGCGTGTCTCCCTCAGCCTCAGTTTCCCCACGTGCAAATGCGGACGACGGGGCTCAGCCGTGCCGCAGGAGAGAGGGGGGGTGACGCTTTCGCCATAGGAGAACACTTTGGGACCTCCAGTAGGAGCCATCGCCTCGAATGGGAGGGAGGGCTGCCCACCACCGTTCCTGGTCCCTGGATTTCAGACCGGGGGGGCACATGTGGTTGGAAAACCCTAGCACAGGCTCCAACAGCCAGGGTGGGGCCTGCAAGGGGTGAGGAGGAGGAGGAGGATGCACGAGAGCTGGGGGCTCACCAGAGCGCTTCTTGTTCTGCCTCGGGGAAGGCAGCACAGCAGCTACGGCCCTGGGCTACAGAGATGGAGTGGGGGTATTTTATTGCCTTCCTTGGGGGGGGGGTCTTTTAGGGGTAAGTTTGGTGTTTAGAAGGGGTGGCTGATATTTAGAGCCTACAGTGATGAAGGGGCAGGAAGGAAACCCTGTAGGACCTGGTGAAGCTGCAGTTTAAATGATTACTTTAACATGGTGGGGATTTTACAGCATTATCCATGATGTATTGGGTCGCCTTGAACTCGCGATAATTGTTGGGGGGGCGGGGTTACTGTTGTTGAAATTCCAAATAAATAATTTTTTTTACAGCAGACCCAATCCCACAGTTCTCTGCCAGAGCCCTGCTAGTGAGAAGAGGCGAGCTGCTAGGATTAATGCAACGCCGCGTGCTGTTTTACCAGCAAGCCACAGCTTTTACCTCATTTGGGGGAAAAATAAATAAATAGCGTGGTTTCGGACTGCATTTTCTGCCCTCCTTCTCCAAAGCACGTCGTGGCGACAGCTCTGTGTCATAATTCCCATGCTGCTCTTTAATCATCTTGTCTCTGTTAACCCTTTGATCATCTCTTCTGTAGGACAATCTCTGTGCAGCAGGCCACAGCTCGGCGGCCTGCTGCACACGCAATTAAGCACCTGAAACCCACCCCATCGCACTCGCCGAGGGACACGGCCCCCTTTCGCCAGAGGATGCCACAACCCACCCCGGATCAGATCTCCTGCCTCCCCCTTGGGTCTGTGATGAGCCTGCTCTAATCTTCTCACTTCACACACGCTCGCAGGATCCAGCTAACAACTTCCCCTGCTGTCCTCTACCCCCGGCAGCAAAATAGCAAGAGGGAAAAAGAGAGAGGGATCAAACACGGCTTGTTCGGCACAAAGCAACGTCAGCTCCCGGCTGTCAGCTCTGAACGTGCAAGACAAATTCTCCGTTGTGTTGCGAAGTATGATCCCGGAAAGCTAATGCGGTGGTTAAACACAATACCGCTCGCAGCCTTGTGAGGAAAGCTCAAGAGCAAATCACGCTCGCGCTGATTCGTCTCGTCTTCTTGTGCTCTTCAGTCCTTCCCCGAGCGGCGAGCAAGGACCCGAACACAGCCATGGTCAACCCGGGGAGGGGGCAAAAAGAGCCCAGCCCCTCCGCTACGCCCCAGCAGGGACGTGGGCAGCAAGGGCTAAGGACCGACCACGGTCCTACCAGCCCTGACCCTCCCAGGCGGGGTGCTCGGGGAAAGAGCCCAGCCGGACCCCACAACGCCACTGCGGTGCTGGACCCCGCCAGAATTTCAAGAACAACGCAGCGCTGCCGCTGCAGCAACCAGCTCCCTTTCCCCGGTGTACGGTCCCCACCAGAGGAGTACACTGGTGGAGCACGTAGTCCAGAGGAGTAACATAGGAGCTGTCGGCCCTGGGGGGTTCCCGCTATTCCGGATCAGGCTCTCCTCAGCCGGAGATGCTGCAGGAGGCGGCTACGGCTGAACGTATCTTCAACTCTGCGAAGGCACGGGCCCCCCGAGTGGATGGCAGCGGGAGACTGCATCAAGCGAGCGTCTGAAACCTCCTTTCAGCCAAGCACCCAAAGCCTCATTTTACCAAATTTGAATACGCATGGGCGTGAGGCGTTGCTCAAACTTCTCCTTCTCCTCCCTGCTGCCACTGCTCCTCTCTTTCCTCAGCCTGGTCCTGCTGCTGCTCCCCTCCTGATGGGTCACTGCGAGAGAACGCTGCACCAAAGCGGGACGGATTCCCAAAATGCGGCATAAATAGCTCCTGAGCCACCACCGCCAGCATGATAACACAGGCCCTCGGAGGGATTTAGAAAACTACTGCTCAAAGCCAGTCCTGCGCTGGAAAACTGGCAGGAGGAGAAACTGCCGCATCTGTTCAGCCCACGCTTTCTTTCAGCCATATTATGCTGTGACCTTGGTCGTCACACCTCTCTGCAGCTCCCTGTGCATCTCGGCACTCGGGTGGCAATTTGGGGCCATCCTCCTGTTGGGGCGGTGCAGGGCTGATAGGATGCCCGCACTTCTGCTCATCCTCTTTAGTAAATTGCCACTTTGGGAGCGCGAGGCTAGGATGGGCTTCCCAGGTCAGGGAGCCCCAGCCTCCGTCGGCACGGCCAGCTGTACCTTATCATCTTTTTCAGAGACGTACTTCATTCCTACTTAAGCCTACTGCATTTTGGGGGGGGTACCCTCCCCCTGCTTCGTACGGCAGGCTGTTCAAAGTCTTTCTGCTCTGCTGATTAGAAACTTTTTTTTTCTAATTCTAAGTCTAGATTTATTCACGGCTGGTTTATATCCATTCCCTCTCACACCACCACCATCCTTTAGCTTAAATAGCTCTTCTCTCTCCCGGGTGCTTATCTTCCAGCATGTTCACAGAGAGCAATCATATTCCCTCTCAGCCTTCATTTTGCCGGGCTCAACAAGCCAAACTCTCCTAGTTTCTTCTTGTATGATAGACTCTCCATTGCCCTAAACATCCCAGTAGCCCTTCTCAGCACCTGCTCCAGTCTGAATTCCTCTTTCGTGACCAGAATTCGTACCCAGCTTTCTAGATGAGGACTCCCCAGTGCCTTGTAGAGAAATGTTCCTATCTCACTCTCTCTCCCATCAACTCTTTTTAATGAAAGCAAAAAGAATTGCAACCAGTGAATATGACTATCAGTGCAGAACTGCTCATGTGCTGTGAGCATCCTCGTCTCTCAGTCCATGTGATACGCATGGAAAATGAAACCCAAGGGAATTCATCAAAAATACACCAGCCTAAAAAGACAGCTAGCTGCACAGGCTCTCACTAGCAGACACACAGCTGGTCTCACATGGGTTTTCTTTCTGTTAAAATGACTATTTAAGAGTATAAGTTCCTGTTTGCAGAGGAAAAAAAACAGAAATCAAGCCCCAAATTATAGTAATTGTTATGCCAGTACTCTCCCGGGGTGGATGTAACTATATCAGAATAAGAGAACTTGCACTGGCATGATTTATTGCTCTTCCCATCTTCTGGGGATCAGTATACCTGCATAAACAACTTCAGTCCACATCCATTCCAGCAGAGGTACCTTCTTAACAGTATCAATACGAGTTGCTACGAACAAAGTTAACTCCATCCCAGCCACATCCCAGCACGGGTTAAAACTTCAAAATACAGAAAAAGACTCAGGCTGAGGCTAACCCACCACGGTGCCGGGTTTTCCCATATCCCACCAGACCTAGGAAAAACCCTCCATTTCTTTACAGTGTAGTCAGGAAACCCTTGGATGGCTCTTTGCCCACTCCGAGGCGCGTATCTGGAGCGACTTGTCTCCAGTTACAGGGCTCCTGCCAGAGGAGACGTGCTCCTCACGTGCGTGCAGAGGGCCTGAACCGCTTCTCTAGCTGACGCTCGCAGAAATGCCAAACGCTCTGACAGCTTGCATCAGGGTCTTGCACTGCGATCAGTCGGGAGGATGAGATTGCTGAGGAAACAGACCCCCCGCTCCCTCTTTGCCTTCGGAGTTAGCCGAGGACTCGACAGTGTTCCTTTTTGGTCCAGCCAGAAACCTGGCTCTGGTCTTGATCCAGCGTGATTAGGTGATGCTCATCAGCTATCGATCACACAGCCTTAGTGAAACGCCCAAGCAGGAGCGTATGCCTCGCTCTGCTGTCCGCGGCTTCCTGCAGCGCCACGGGGGTCCTGCACCGTCAAAAGGGGAAACCAGGGAATAGCAGAGGTGATGAGAATAGCAAGAGGGAACGCCGCCAGATAATTTGCCTTTTGGTTGCACTGCCCTTACGCTAAGGGCTCTGGGCTTTTGCCATCGCTAAGGCAGGGGCTGACGTTTAAAAAGTACCTGCGGTCACTTAGGAACTGAAGTTCACTGAAAGACAATAGTAATTAGTCACTTATGTGAACGGGATATTGGCTTTTATGCCAAATTTGTAAAAGGACTGGAAACCAAACAGTTATTGATGAGTTTCTGCACCCTTAGGACTTTTTTCTGGTTGGGAGATACACCAAGAAGGAGAACAGGAGCACTAATAAGGCACCCATACAGACTACCATCCCTTTTGTTTTACTTCACAAACTTCAGTACTGGAAATCGCCTATTTCTTCCACCTGAACCCCCAGTGCCTGGTAGGTAACCTTCATGTGGTCACCACTCGGTAACTCCAGAAAAGCTACTTCCAAACTTTTCCCTTGGATTTCTTCTTAAAAAAAAGAAAAAGTGCATTTCAGAGATGTGATCTCCTCCTCTGACAGGCAGAGAGGGAGGGTTTGGCTGGGAAGTCCACGTGACTCTGTATCTGGTAATTATCCAGCCGCAGAAGCAATCTGAAACGTTCTGTGCTGTCGCGGAGAATGACAGCACCTGGAGCTCCAGCACCCAGATAAAAAGCGGAGAGACAATCGGGCAGATGGAGAAAGGCAATGCTACATCATGGGGCGACAAGCGGGGGGAGAGAAAGAGCGGGGGGGAGAGGCAAAAGCTGGCGAGAAACACCAAGGCAGCCGGCACAGCTACTGGAGAATGAGATAATGCCACAGATTAGTAATGCAAAGGGCAGCTCTGAAAGAGGGGGAAACAGAGAAAGAAGGAGTGAGGGCAGGTCAGGAGAGAACGGGTGCAGAAGAAGGACAGTGCAAACAGAAGAGGGAATGGGACAGTGATGCTAGACGGAGCTTCAGAGCATTTTGTGTGGTCCTGGGTCCCTTCCTCCCACCCCAGTCACAGGCTAAAAATGCAGGAGCTCTCACCAGAGGCTGTCACAGAGCAAGGGGGAGATTTGCAAATCAGCTCCTCGCAGCTGAAGAGAGACGTGGCACTGCAAATAGCACTTTCCAGCTTGTGGATTTCAGTGGTTTGCTCAGGGAAGGGGACTACAAAACTTAAGATCGAAATAATTACAACTGGAACTTTGGGGCATCACCTCATGTATTTTGTACGGCGGAGAGGCGAGAGGGAGGTTCCCCGACTCTCCTTCTCACAGGCGCACACGCAGAGGCACGTGTGAGCCTGCAAAACACCCCGTGTGATTGACGCCGTGGTGCCACGGCCCAATTCCAAAAAGCAAGGTGCCGCACGTGCCATCCCATGCGGCAACGTGACAGCATCAGCACGCGCTCTCGGGGCTGCTGCAAACGAGGGGCATGGCCCCAGGACTGGCAGCAGCCTTCGACGGGTCTGGAAGAGCTGGCTGCCAGGCGGCCCGAAGCCACGTACCACCTCTGGGAAGGTTTCTGATGCCGGAAAATACAGCCAAACAGGCAATCAGATTAGGGGCAAAGGCTTGTCGGGGACTGGTGTTGGCCACCAGCCTCAACGCCTGCTGGGGTAGTGAGCGAGGCACTGGCCGTGACCGATAGACCTGCAGTGGCATCCCCTCTCCACAGAGGCAGGAGGAACTGAGTGCCCAGATGTCCACACCTGAACATCTGGGGAAGGAAACGGGAACGGTGGTAGCAGCAGCGAACGGGTATCACAAGGTCTGAGCACTGGGCCGCGTGGTCCAGTGACCACCCTCCCATGATTAGTGACAGACGTTTCAAAGAAAGGCGGAACGCCTCCTAAAAGGACAATGTAAATCACCATCTACATAATTTCATGATCCTTCCCAGCCATAAAAACCTATTAATCTAGCCCCAAGCAAACGTAAGTTGGCCTGCTCTCCGAATGACAGCTTGCATTCCACCTTGTAAGTTTGTACTCTGCCTTTCTTATCCCCAGGCATTTCTCAACCCCTTGCCCCCTTTTTCTTTTTTTAAACTCATTAACATGCTCATCTTGGTGATACTTTCTGGCTGAGAATTTCGACAGTTAACCATTAATTGGTACAAGGCTGTGAAAGAATATCAGATTTAGGTGCTATGTGAAACTGGCAGGTGTCTCCTGTGTTTTGCACTACATGAAATAGTTCCTTCCAACACCTGAGGAGCATGCTACCTCACGTGGTATGTGCTACTTTCTTGACCTTAACATCCATTTCGTCTCATACTGCTTCTTCTCCAAAACGGAAAAGAGAATATCGCACCTGAAGCATTAGCCTTTGACCTGGGGGGGTGAGGGAGAAGGATCTACGCCCAAGGAGAAATCCGTCTTGAAACTCTTTGGAGGGGCAGATCAGAGTGGGAATGGGAGCAACATTAGGGAAAATAACACTTAACTTTCCTTCTTTTCTGATGCCATATAAGTATCAGAGGTGGCTCAACCAAGTCATCGTCCTCCCTTCCTCAGGCTGCCAGCAGCTGACGGTGAAGGGTGGTATTTCGCGATGAATGAGAAAGTGGGCCCATCCTGCCTGCTCACTCCCAGCTGCTGCATTTCAGCGAAGGACACCTCCTTGATGTGCAAACATTCTAGTTATTATTTACAGCTGACCTTTTCCCTCTCCAGCTCCCGCTGCTGCAGCACTGCTGGTGGAGTCAGAGCTTGTAGAGATTGCAGAGACGATGTGTAGCGAAACATGTTAGCTTCCCTGTCTGTGCCAGAGCTGTCAGCAGTGCCACTGTGGATTGAGCTGCACCCGTGCAAGCAACGGTGGGAAATGTGAAGAAAAAAGCCTAACGTAGACAAAGCCTTTGAGGAGCTTAACCCCTCTTCCCCTTTTCCATCTCTCTCCCACTTGAAAGCGGAGAACAGCTTCTGAGCAAGACACACGCTCTCATTTCCATATCTAAAGCCAGTCCTGAAATACCGTTGTGAAATAATGCTCTCGGAGAGGAGACCACGAAGCAGATTCCCTTTGAGAGATTCTGCTGCTTCTCTTTTTAATTCCACCCCAAAAACAACTGCCACCAAATACCGAGCGCACCTGGACTGGTGCAGTCAATCCAAGGCACCTTGTTACCAGAACGATACGGAGAAATTGGAGGGAATTCAGAGGCAAGCAACAACAAAATCCATCAAGGGCTGGAAAGGGATCAGCATCTAAGGGAAGCTTAAAAATATTAAATATGTATAACTTGACTAAGGGAGGACTTAAAAGGGACATGTTGACAAGCTATACCTCTTTGAAAGCTGAAAGCACCAAGGGAAAAGGGGAATTATTTAGCAAGATGCATAGGGGTCTAGAAAGGAGTAACAGGTCAGAAAAAGAAGAGAACTAAGTCTGCTCAAACTTGAGGAAAAACTTCCTGTCATCTACAAGTGCTAGTCTTGTGAAGAGTCTCCCAAGGAAAGCAAGGAAGCCCCTATCGTTTCAGACATTTAAAACAAAGCTGGGCTGAGGACGAGAGGATGTTTAAGCTGTGCGGGGAGCAGCTGCACAGGGGCTGCAGGGAGAACAAACTACAATGACCCCGTCTTATTACTTTTACCGCCTACCTGGCAGAGTTCAGCAGTATGTCAGGAAAAGACGACTTCTCTCACAAGTTTCTTTCAGATGAAGCCGTGTTTTTAGCGAATTTCACTTCACATACAGCTAAATATTTCTCGGCAAGACCTTAGACCTCTATATACTGTACCGGAGTTAACTGGCACAGGTATGGTTTGGTTTTCCGAAACTGGACCTGTTAGAAGTCATCCATGGACAGGTAAAAAACTACTGATACGAAGAACCAAAGTGTTCTTATTTCTGAAAGCCATTGGCATATGGTTGTATTCCCAAATGTGCTGTGAGTAAAGTCGTCAGGCACTTAGAAGTCACACGTGAAGCTTGATTTTTCAAAGTGCTTAGCATCGAAATTAAGAGCAGATTTGTCAAACTGCTTTTGGGCCTACCAGCTCGCAAACTAACACACAAGAACCAAATTTTCAAAACAGCGTTTGGCACAGTGAGCTCCTTCACCAATACAGCCACTTCTCTTGCTGCCTAAAATGACATACTTTTGAAAATCTGTCCCACGGGTGTTTTACAATCGTAGAACAAAGTGCTGCAAACTTCAGACTCGCATGCTGTCTTTATCTTGTGTGTTGAAGAACTCCTGTAAGTGGAAACCACAGCAAAGCTGTGGCAGCTAGGCAATGCTCAACTCCACTTTCTTTCCTTTATTTGCAGCCTTGCTAAATTTTGGCCCTCCCTAATGCCCCACTTTTGTCCACCATCAGGCCTTGCGAAGGGAGGCATCTGAAAAAGACTTGCAGGGAAAGTAGAGAAGAGAAGCTGCTGGGAGGGAGAACTCCCAAGAGCTTTGATCTGAGCTTACCTTTATCCCCACACGCACAATATGCCTTGCAGAGGAGGACATGTTTATAAATAAATAAATAGCAGAGGAGAGGGGGAAGAGTGGAAGAAAAGAAATGTCAAGATATATTTGATGGAGTTTCTGCTGTTGGCATGAAAGCCGGGAGCTGCCTTAAAACCTCATGGTCAGAAATAGAATAGGAGGAAGGTACAACTCCTTGAGAAAGCGGGGCAGGAACAATTCCCACCGCTAGATCTCCTTGCTATCCTACTAATCATCATAATAGCTTGTGCTGTCCTTCCTCGGAGACCCTTGCAGGACTTGGTCTTGCAAGGCAACTCAGCACATGCTGCACATCAAGCAGAGCTTTTGTCAGTTGGACTAAGCTCTTGCGCTTTGTGGAGAAGTATTACGATGCCTGTTCTACGCATATGGGGAGACATTGGAGAAGGAAAGAAGTAGGTTGTGCAAAGTCATACAATGAAATGATTTCATAGCCGGAACCAAAACCTGCCAGACCTGACCTGTCTCTTATAAATCTCTGGAGTGTATTGGTTGCATGAGGGTAGCGAGAGGGGGGCAGTGACAGCTTCTAAACAGCCTTCGCAAACCCAGGTGCCGCCTCCAGGCACGCCTACCTTAGCTCTACTGCGAGAGATCACGCTTTTCTTTCTCTCTAATTGGGAGCTGCCCGGGGACATGCAACCAGGGCAGAAAGAACTGGCTGAAGCACAAGCTTCTCCTCCCCACGGTTTGAAGGCAACCGGCTTGGGTCACTTGGCTCTGTGCTCTGGAGCCTGAACTCCAGCCTAGCTACCGACAGCAGTGCAGGCATAACCACAGGGACCGCTCTGACTGCTTCTGCACCTTCTGACCTGCAGTCTTCTGGCACTGGCAAAACAAGCTGCGCAAATTGGCTGGAACACAGAACATAAACCCTTTTCGTTTCTTAGCGAAGACAATGTTGCTTAATCCTACTGGAAGCATTTACCCAGGGATATCTTATCAGGATCCACTGGCATCCCTGCCTCTTCTCCCAAGAGCCTGCTGCGAAACGCAACCTCTCCCCTGCGCACAGCTAATCCGCAGCACAGATAAACCATTTCCCCACAGAGTTCCCTCCTGTCCAGCTGTCTGACTGGTAGTTTAGTTTCTGACACCGCTGGGTCTAAGGCTGCTCACGTGGGCCTTGGCTGGTCTGAGGCTGGATTCCTATTTCTGTTCTTCTGGCAGGTCGCTTGCTCTAAATAATTTCCAGAAGTCCAGTACTGTACAGAGAGATGCCAAACTGCGGCTTCAGCTGGCATAAATCAAGGGTCAACAAGGCGCCACTAAAGTAAATGGGGAAGCCTAGATTTACACTAGATGAGGATCAGCCCTGCTTCCTTGCACCAGACTCTAAATGAATTCATTAAATACAGCACTTCAGTCTGCTCAGCTAAAAGCAGCTCCAGCTGGCAGGAGGTTTCAGATCCAGGGAATGTTTAAAAGATGAGGATTTGTAGCCTGCTCTGAGTTTACACTTGGCTAGAGGTAGGCTCTCATCAGCCGTGCAGGGGAGATGACATCATGCCCACCCGATGGGTGCCTGTGCATCCCCAGCGTCCGCGCACAGCACGACGTTTACACAGGACCTCGCAGCCTTGGGAGCACAACCTAGACCTAAGTTCTCCTGGGAAGATGCTCAATTGAGAGTCCTCCAGGGTAGCAGAAGAGAGGCCCTGCTGTACCTCCACCAGACTGAAGGGCTTGGTTTGGGTTTTTTCATTTTTGTAAGTTTTCACTTGGGGGCTGGGGGTCTACATCAAATTTGAATCTGCAGCAAGGTAAGCAGCAGCACCGGGGGCACGGAGAGCAGTTTGGGATTTGTGAGACAGGAGCGAAACAGTTAATGTTGACATTAAACCCTAAATGAGAGGATGTTAAAAGTTATTCTTAGCTTATGAAAAAAGAAGCTGTGCTGTAATCGTCTGGCCTGCTCTCATGTATTGTACAGATCTCATGATTCCTGCAGTTTAATCCCTTATCCGCTCACTAAAACAGATGGTGTTGCAGGCTCTTTGCAGACTCTGACAAATACGACTGCACTGGGAACACTGTTCATATATCCACACTTGCCGTACAACCCTCAGGATGAGATAACACTGGCTTGAGATGAAAGTTCACATCCAAAGCACAATCTGCAGCAAAGAAGAGAACCTATTCTCTTTCAGCGTTGCTGCTGAGGTCTCTAATATGCACAGTCACACGTAAAATAGCGTCCTATTGACATATATAAAGGTCAAACCAATGGGACCCTCCAAAACCTTTGTCCTGAGCTCCCAGTCAAGCCCTCTCCCTTTGGCCAGGACCAGAGCGCATGTTGTTTTTCCTTAAGGAACAGATCTGCCCACTGAACAATGATACCGCCAATAAGCTGGGAAGTAAGAGACCCCGAACTCAAATGGACCCGACACCGACCCCTCTCTGGCTTTACACTTACTGTTCCTTCCTTAGGCTGGGAAAAAAGGGTCAGTCCTGGCCAGCCACTGAGAGGTATGGAGAGCACGCAAAATTATTCATTGATGCTAGACTATTACATGTCTTCTCTCCGTGATGCTACCGTGTGTGTGTGTGTGTGTGTGTTGTGTGCCATCAGCCAGTGCTCGGAAAGACAAGTGAGGTTAACCGAGCTACATGCATTGCTCCCACTAGAGCAGTATAAAATGGTGATAAACCACAACTGGAACCGCTCTGCAGTAAGATCTGGCCAGAGGTGAAGCATGAGGTTACAGCAGCAGCTCCACTCCTCTGTCCCCCTCCGCCTGATGGATCTTTGGTAATAAACCACCCTTCAGCCTTTCCTGTCTGAAACCCAAACTGCTGGGATTCAGGGAAGATAAAGATTTCAACCACCTTTCAGAAGAGCCTTCACAAGAACTAAAAGCCCCTGTTGGCATAAAAGCAGACATGTAATGGGCTTTCTCTGTCCCTGAAAGTAGTTTAGCACCGCAGGAACGTGCAGTCCTTTTATCTCTCTTCTTTATTTAACTGGAGTCGTTAAAATAAACTGATTTCCCAGCCAATTAATTATCAAATATCTGTAACAGCTTTCAAGCCCTGCCATTACTCAGTCTCAGAGGCCCCCACAGGCAATGTTAAGCTACACTCTCCTTACCTGAGTAACCACTGCTCCTGCAAGCCTGCTCCCTTGTGCTGAGCTGACAGCAGAAAAGCAGCGCAGGGGCTGGCAAAATCCTGGAGGAGAGCTGCGAACGCCACCACCCCTGCGCCTGCCTAAGCAGCGACTCCAGCTACGTGCGAGCCCCAAGCCGGGAAGCTTTACCGCACCGCTTGAGCAAGACGCGCTCACCAGCTCTCGGACACGGGCGCGCGGACCCCAGCCCCGCCGCGGGAGCAGCTAAACCCTGTCGAGGCACCTGATGCTGCCAGCGGGATCGGCTGGTCCCCGACGGCAGGCGCTGCCAGCCGAGGTGAACCGCAGATGCCGAGTGCCCCCAGCTCAGCTCAGCGGGAGGCGTAGGCTTCGGTTCAAAGCACGCGCCAGGAACCAGCTGCTCGCCCAGACGTGGACAGGGACAGCTCCCGCCACGGCCGCGTTACCTACTGAAAAACCAGTCTCTACCTCTCTGTTAACTGGATGGTTGGACTTGCCATGGGTACATTAGCAATGCCCCTGCCATCTATTTTATAAGCAATAAACTCCACTCATATGTGGTTTCAATTAGGAGATTTCAAATGAGATTGAAGATAATGCATCCCATAATTACTCACCCTTCTCCTTTCTAGAAACTCAAGCAGAATCATTTCCAGGCCAAAATGCAGTCTCTCTTGATTGATGACGCTAATAAAATGGCTTTATTGTGATATAAATAGCCTTAAAAACGTCCTGGAGAGTCAATATCAGTGCTTGATGACCTTACACAAGCAAGGTCCTTATCTTATGGTGTACTAAAGCTTAATGAGTTATGCTTCTGAGAAGTTTGCCATTGGATTTGGGCACTGGTTTGGGCAACTACAGAAAGGTAGCTCCCGAATCAGACATGCAAAGTGGGAACTGTTTAAACACCTTTCCTCTTCCTTGCGTTCCCTATTAATAATCTCTTCGCTTCCTAGCTTGCCTGGTGCCAGTTCAAACACAAGCACCGGCTGAGCCCAGCAGGAGCCACGGGAACACTGTGCTCCAGCGTCTCTTTGCTGGAAGGTTACCAGCTACTGCTACAGTAATTGGAAAACCTGAAATTTCTTCCGAATCGTGCACACTCCGAGCCGCTCACAGCCCCTATGGAGGCGTGCGGCCGTTTCCCAGACAAAAGGCCTAAAACCGGCTTGCTCTGGAGCACATTCGTGGCCCACATCATGGTGGCCGATATGTTTTCATTACCCCCTCGTCAGGAGAGGCCACACGCGGCCTTCCCCGCCATGCAGCTGGGAACGAAGAGCTTGGTGCCTTGGGCTGCACTGGAAGCTCGGGGGTAGCAGAAATTTGAAGTCATTTTTTAAATGAGCACCCTCCGTGCAGTTGCCTGCTCCAGCAGGCCAAATACAGAGCCTGCCTCAGAGGAAGAGGGAGAAGACCTTTGGGCGTTCACGAGAGAAATGCCTAGAGCTTTCTTCTTTTTTTCTGAATAGCAGCGTACCTCAGTCCTCATAAGGACAAAATGCTGGGTTTAAGGCCTTATTTGAAAGTGGGATATCCTGAAAACACGCAGTCAGGTCTAGTAGGACCGTAATCTTCTGCATGCAGAAATATGAGATACCATTGACCGTGCTTTCCAGTAGTGCTACCTTGGCTCAGATCCGGAGGCAGACTGGGTGCTAAAGAGCTTTGCTGGGAGTGACAGAAGCATGTACACCTGTCAGAAAACGCTGATATCATAGCAGCCGTGACAGTGATGTGATCAGGACCTGGCAGACGGGCGAAAAAGGAGAAGGAAGGATGCACGAGAAAGGGCGACTGAGAAACTTTAAGGGAGAGCGGTAAGAGTCTGCACGCGAGGGGACGCGAATGAGTGACGCGCGGTGCTTGTCTGTGCGTGGCAGAGGGGATGAGGACTCTGGGGCTGTGTTCTCCCCTCCACCGGAGCAGTGCTTCATGTCACCAAAGGGCCAGGACACTACACAGTTTCCTAGCCCTGTCTCCCTCCCCGTCACCGCCGTAGTTCTATCCAGTCCCATATATTTGAGAGCAATTTTCCTCTCGGCAATAAAGCCTCTGCGAGCGCGTAGGTGGCCGTGCACGCGTCCACGTGTCGTCTGCGAGAGCGCGCAGGAGCCGGGGTCTGCTGAGGTAAGAAGGTGGTTCTGCGTACCCGACAGAGCAGGAGTGAGGATGAGACTCCTGAACATGCATGCGAGGGTACGAGAGAGGCTGTGCTTCGCAGAGAATCAGACGGCAAGAGTGAGAATGAGAAGGTGCTCATATGAGACAGGGTGTGCGTGTCAGAGAGGAAGAAAGAGAAAGGTCTTAGTCACAGCCTTCCTGTACGTGTTTGATGAGTATCACAAGTTTTAACCAAGAAAAATATGTATGTATTCAAATCAAACACAAAACACCCCTTTTGCCTGGAGCGCTCCTGCCTTGCTTGTTTGTTCTGTTGCAAGCTGCTTGTTAGAGGAACACCGGAAACAAGAAGAGGGAAAAAAAACCCCAGGTTGACATATTTAAACACAGCCAGCTACCAAGGCAGTAACAAACAGTGAGAAGGGGAAAAGCAGGTGGGATAGTCGGAGGGCTGCTGCGACGATGCTAGAATGAGACATGCCTGTGAGAGTTTCTGAAGACCATCCCTCAAGTGGATTATGATCACTTTTACTGTACACATACTGAGTTGATCCTGCAGCTACCGACAAGGAAACACACTCAAAAGCATATTCCTTGGAGCCATTTTGCAGCAAAGAGTCAAAAGACAATGCAAGGAGTGCTGGTGTCCTGGCTCAATCTCCTGCAAAGCTCTCTACACTTGAGTCTAGACAGCCGCAGTCGTCAAAATGTGAACGGAGGGACAAAAGGACCTGAGCTGGATTTATCAACGGGGAGAAAAATAGTAACAACAGATCGAGTCCCAAACCTCCTGGGGCTAAAGGCCTTTCTAGGACCGCAGGTCAGACAGACAGGGGTATAGAGACAGGGATGGCTTTGAAAGTATTTTTCCCTGTTCAGTTACACTTTGTTCTTGCTGGTAACTTTAAACACCGTTACATGTCTATGGCTCTTCAGCACTATCATAATCCACAGGCCTACGCTGCCCACAGGGAAAATCCACCAATACCCACAACAAGTCAGACTCGCTAAGTAGCTTACGATGCCACAGGCAACGCATGGGAAGAGCAGGAGCCTGCCAAGAACTGACTGTAGGAGTGGTGAAGCCACCAGATCGGAGACAGCGTGTTCAAGAGAGCCAGGGAAAGGGTCAGAAGCGCAGGTGAGGCTGTACCCTTAGGCAGCTCACCCAAGCTTCGCCCAGAGCACTGGGGATAACAGAAAGACTCTTCCAGGACATGGGCAGCTGTGGTCTTTCTGTCCCTCCCTCCCCCTTCTAAAATCAGAGTGAAGGGCTCTGGTTTACAGCTGGAAAGCAGAGCTCTCGTGACACCAAGGGCAGGGAACCACTATCTTGATGTTGAGGCTACAGAGCCGGTGCAGGAGAAGGAAAAGAAAGGTGCAATACAGAGGGCTTGAGCTCGGGTGCGGCTTTTTCACCATCCCCTCTCCAGCACCTCACCAAACCACCACCACCTTTCTTTGGCTACTGAGACTAAAGCAGCCGGGGCCAGCGCTGGCTCCTGCTTTGGGCAGGCACCGCGCTATACGCAGCGGGTCCCTCCTGACCGGGGTCCCCGGACTGCTACTGCATCCTCAGCAATATTATTGTTCAAAAAATTACCCAGAAACTTGACAAATCCTTCTGCAGCGTTTGACTCTCTGACCTCCGGAGGCAGTGTGGATTTCACAGACTGACTACCTGCTGTGTGAAAAAGTGTCTCCTTTCCTGTGATCTAAATTAAGCCACCATTAGCATCTCCAAGTGACCTCTTGTTCTAGTATTACAGGAGGACAGAAAAAGGAGGGACTGATCAGTTTTCACCGCACCCTTCATTAGTGTAAATAACTCAATTATAAGCCTTTAGCGTGTCTCTTCTGGGAGGCTGCGGATGGCCGGTGCTTGGCATCTCCCGTTGGAGCAGGCCGGGAGCGAGCGGAGGCAGTGCGAGCTCGGGGACGGTAGAGGGCACGGCGGCAAGACAGGCGACGGGAGAGAAATGGCGCTTGCACGTTTTTGCCAGCTCGCTACAGCGAAAGAAGAAAACCCTGTTCAGTCCAACTGACTGCCTCCTTGTAGGTAAATCTCGCAAGATTACTAACCAAGCTTCACGGCCCTCTGGTAATTCTACACGCTGTCTTAAATGAGGGTGTAGCCAGCGTTCAAGATAATGTCATTTTTTATAACATATTCCCTATTGTTTTCCTGTCCCTTAAAGGCAACCAAGCATCCTTTACGCTTTTGGAATTGACGCTGCCCACTGAAGAAGCTTTTATCGAGTTACTCACCATGACTCCCAATCTCTTCCCTCCAAGGAGCCCGGGAGCTCAGCGCTCATCACCGTACAGCTGAAGTGGAGACTATTTTTGCAGTCCGCATTACCATACGCTCATCCACGTTATAGCTCATCCATCATCCTGCTGCCCTGTCCCCACAGTGCCTTTAAATCCTGCTGACTCACGGAGGTGGCAGCCCGCGCCCGCCTTTGATCGGCAAGATGGGGGGGGGGAGCTCCCGTGGAGGCGAGGGGGGCTGGGGCAGGGAGAGGACCCGGTCCCGGGGAGAAGATCCCTGGGATCCCAAGCCCTGGGAGCGGGTCCCGCTGCCTCTCTACGGCCCGTGCAGCGAGCACACGGAGGATGTGATGGAGCCGGCCCGCTCTCAACATCTCCTTCGGCTTTTGACAACCCGCTGCATTTCTCACCGGTCAAACCAGGAGTCGCCGCCAAAGTACCAACATAACACAGGGAAGACTAAACACCTCCACAGTGTCTACTGACTCCCACCATTGACTTCTCTCCACGCGAAGGACCCACTATTCTTTGCTTACTAAAGCTTGACTGGGTTTTAATCCATGACAAGACCTTGCCCCTTCTCCCACAGCTATTTATTTCCCTTCATAATTTTTGGTGAAAGGCCTTATCAAAGGCTTTATGAAAATCAAAGTACGTTATGTCTGCTGGGGATCACCTTTATCTTATTTTATTAAACTTTAAAAAAAAAAAACAAAAAAACACTTGCAGCTCAAAAAAGCACAATTTTCTTTTCCAGAAGCCATACTGGATTGACCCTGTCATGTTATACATACCCAAACGTTGTACTAGTCTGTCTTTAATTAGCTTCACAATCAGTTTGGCTGGAACTGAAAGAGAGCTCATAGATCTCTAATTCCCAGGATGTCTTTCGATTATTAAAAAAATAATAACAGTACTTGGCGTGCCTGGAGTGCTCTTTCTCTGAAGACCTCAAAGCGCTCCGCACCAGGGTGAAGGCAGAGCAGGCTGGAGACAGCCCTTCACCACCTTCACACCTCACGAGCGGGGAAGGAGAAGGGAGAGCAACTTGGCCACGAAGTCCGCGGCACAGCTGGATATGGAGCTGCCACCCTGTTCTTGACCCTCTCGACTGTCATCCGTCTTCTAAAATCACTCACTGGTCCTTGGGGGCGAGGAAGGGGTGGCGTTTGCCCATCTGCATCATCTCGCCTGAGCACCGAGAGATTTCAGCGTTTTTCTCGCCGAATCCGGCCCTGCTATTAGCAGCTCTGCACTCGTTAGAGAGATGCTGTTTATAAGGATCCGTCAGACACTGCTGTCAGTATATTTCATGCATTATTTACTTCAGAGCCCTGAGACTAATGCTACCCCAGTCCCAGTGATTTACTGCATTTGAGTTTCTCAACCTGATCCATAACTTTGGGTAATAATAACAATAACAAAATACTTTGTATGCATATATCATACCCGTCAGCAAAAACCCGCACAGAGATGAGCACATGATGCCGGAAAGAGCTGCCGCTCCGAGGTACTGGACCGTCAGCCATTTGCAGGTACAGCTGCCTCCTCACATAGATGCGTCCCCCACGCTCCAATTTTAGAATACTTTGCCTTAAGACTGGTACGTGTGGACCCTTCGAAGTGAGGGTCCGCACCCGGGGGGTTTCCCCCCTGCCAGTGAAAGGTCAGCGAGCCCCGCGGCACATCTCCTGGCAAGGACAGCCCTGCTCGGGCAGAGGAGCCTCATGAGCCCGTCCCAGCCCACGGATGGGGTCCCTCTGCTTTGGTAAATTAAAAATCCCAGAGGGACGCTCGGCGCCTGGGATGGGGACTCTGCAAGCAGCTTGGCGCGAGCCAGAGACGCGCTTCGTTGGCTTTGGCTCAGCTCTTTAATTGCATCCCTCGCCTGCGGCTCCCCTCATCCTGCTCCTGGCACTGCACGGCCACAGTCCCCTCGCCATCCCTCTCGCTCCCCCCAGCTTCTTTCTCCATTTACACCTTGCCTACCATTTCATCTGAGCCCCGGTAGTTCGGCTGTTCTTTAAAAGGTGCTTGATGAGCCCTAATAAAAGCCAACACTCTGCCGTGCGGCTGGGGATCCTCCCTGTCCCCTTTCCACACCGTGCTCCCACGTCCACCTCGCACACCGAGGCAGGGATGACCTCCAAGCTGAGTCCAGTGCTTTTAAAGATTGTTTTCCTGGTGTGTTTGCTTTAATTTATCTTGCCCTTCAGCCTAGCATTCGCTATTGTCTTTCTCCTCAAGAGTTTTCCTGCCGCCCTGTTTGAAGTTCACCTATCCTGCGTATGCCTTGCGGGCGGGCACCCCTAATGAGGAGCAAACCCCCCCTGCCCTCGCCCACGCGATGCCACCGAGTCCTCGGCGCTCACGCCTCCGCGCCTCGATGCTACCGCCTGCGGCACCCCACCAGCTCCCCGCCGTCTCCCCTGACACGGCTGAAGCCTCGAGGAAGGGAGCGCTGCGTCCTGGCAGGCTCTTAACATGCCACGGGCCCTATAATAACAATATTAATAAAACCCACTGAGAGACGTCCGCTCGGCCAGGCAAGGCTGTAGCGCGGAGGCCAAGTCCTACCGCGGCGCTGACACAAAATCACTGAGATCAATGAGAACGTCAACTAAGTGCTGCAAAGGACGCTCTTCTCCCTTGCCTTTCCCATTTCACCCCTGCAAAACCAGCTTGTTTCGAGGAGCAGAAGTAACCCTTCCCAGCGGTTTGACCCAGCTTCGGCCAGATCTGAGCCGGGGCCACACACGCCCTCCTGCTGCCGGCGCCGGAGAGATGGAGGGCTGCGGAATTGTGCGGCCGCCTTTGAGAGACACCGGCCCCACACGCGGCACTAAAGCAAGGGGGACGCTTCCCCGATGCCGTCTGTGTCTTCGGTGGCTGTAAGAGACCACACAGGGACCGCACAGACCCGCGTGCGTGCCCCGTGTCTCAGCAACGCGTGGGCTCGCGACAGCCCAGCCCCGGCTCTTCTCTGCCGTGAGGGATGCCCCCGGAGTAAGTACTGCTGAACAGAGCCCTAAATCAGGAGTTACATCTTCCCGCATAGGCACCAAAACAAGCTGCTCGAAAAAGCCGTCATTTATGGCGTCGATAAATCGCCTCTCCAAATCATGCCCAGATGTGCACTTTAGGGCCCAGTCACCTTGCCTTTTTATTCTCGCCTGCAAAGTGCTCTGCTCTCCTACAGCACTCCCTGCCTACTAAATCATGCCAAAATACATTAAAAGCACCCATTATTGTTATTAATTACTATTATTGCATTAGCAGATTTTACTACTTCCTTAATCTCTCCAACAGCTGAAACCCCGTGCTCTCCGAGGAGGGGGCTGGCGGGTCGGGACAGGGAGCTCCTCGGGACTCAGCCTTGCGTCACGCCACGCACTAACACACACCCATAACCCCTCCACGGAGCGGGGTTGACGGTGGCTGACAAACCTCCATCCCGCACATTTCCCTGACACCTGTATTTGGGGCTAGTGCTTTCTGGGTCCAAAAAGTCAGGTGAGGGAAAAGGGAGAAAAGCAAGTTTCCCAGCTTATCTGCAGGCTGGATAATATCATAGCACAGTGAGCTGGGCAGCCCAGGGCATGTTTATCATGTTGTCCTAATACTCAGCAAACACACTTCTACTCTCAGCACTGAAACTGCCTAAAATGTCAACTCAAGCAGGCCAAAACATCCCTCGGTCTCAACTTTTTTTCCTGCCCTTTCTCTGCTGTGTCTATTTAACTTGTATCCTCTTCGAGGTAGAAGGAATTTCCTGCTGTTTTCATACCTCAGAGGCTGCAGAGGGCCTCTGGCTTTCCACACTGTAAATCACAGTAGCAGAAGCATCGTGAAGTTCTCTGTTTCTTCTGCTCAATCGACCAGAAAGAAGGGTGCATCTGATCATCAGTAATCTGGACCCTCACCAACTTCAGGAATGAAACCAAATTCAGCGGAGTGGCTGACTCACCGGAGGGCAGGGCCTGCCAGTCAAAGGCCCTCAAGGACCCGGAGAAATTGGATGACAGGAACGTCATGAAGATCAACAAGCATAAAAGTACAAAGTCTTCCACCAGTTGAAATGACCCCCATGCAACACTACAGGATGAGGACTAGCCGGCTGGGGAGTAGCTTTGAAGAAGACCAGAGATTCCTGGTGGGCAAAAGTTGAAAATCAGTCTGCCAGCATGTCCTTGCAGCAAGGAAGGCTAAATACGTAGCCGGCTGCGATGATGAGAGTGTAGCCGGCAGGCCAAAGCAAATTATTTTTCCCTCTACTTGGCACTTCTGAGGCTGTATCTGGAGCAATTTTGGGCTCCCAGAATGTTTGGTTGGACATAAAAGAAAAATATTTTCATAATGAGGGTGGACCAGCAGTGGAACATGTGCCAAGACAGTTTGAAGAATCACTGTCCTGGGAGATTTCCAAAATTTGACTGAGCAAGGTCCTGAGCAACCTGATCTAATGTTGAAGTCAGGAGAGACCTCCAAAGCTCCTTTCCCACTGAAACTATTCTGTGATTTCAAGCAGGATGTCGTAGCTCTTTCTTCTATCTGGGATAGCTGTGGTTTGAAAGCTGAATCCGGAAGGGTTCCCTGAGAGATTTGCCCCACGTCAGTCCCTGAAAGCCTCTCGGCTGAACTCTGCCATCTGCCAGCAGTAAATGTGCAGGGGGCCAGTGCGCAGCCCGAGCAGAGCTGGCTCTTTCCACCCTGCTGCTTGCCTTCCCCTCCGCCACACAACCCCACCGAGGCAGCTGATGTGAACGGGCTGGAAACTTCCAGGCACGCATCTGTTTATGCAACCAGAGGATTTCTGTGTACCTCTGGAGGTACACGTTGTTCTCAAAATGTGGAGGGAGCCCCCTCTAACACGCAGGGGATTTTCCTGGGAAGGAACTGGGATGGGCGTATAGAAACTCCAGTAGGCGTACCCATACCCAAACGCAGAGACGCTTATGTCACGGTCGTTTCACTTAGCACGGAGAAGCAGCCGCTTCTGGGTTAGATCAACAACAGCCATATAACACATTTTGGTTCAGAAAGTGAGACCCTAAACCACCAGAATGGGATCGACAAGTAGGTCAGGCTGCAATTAGCCACTCTGAATTTAGACCTGACTCCTGGGATAACAATCTGGGATTTAAAACAAACGCGGAGAGATATTTAATAGCTGAGAGAGGCAAGAATGTTGATTTTACATCTCCTTCAAAACACAGCTGTCCGTTATTTCTTCCTTCAAGTCATCACTCTCCTTTTATTCCCTTTCTCTTCCATTCACAAACCTGAACTCCTCCTCCCTCCTCAATTTCCTCTGTACTGTCCCCTCTTCCAGCTGATTTCCGCAAGTCGATTCCTTTTTGCTTCATCCCTTGCCAACTTTTTGGCACTACCCGCGCATCTCAGCATCGCCTGCAAACGACCACGAAGCCGCTTGCGGACAGACAGATTAGGAGGACCACTTGACAGAAGCAGGGCCAGCACTTTCCCCTGGCTGCAGGAGGGACATGTGGCTGGACTCTCTAATGTGATGAATAACATATGAAGTGTGGAGTGTTGGCCATATGTTGTGGTAATTCCTTTATACACAACGCCCTCTGCAGAACAAACAGCCATGATGGAGGGCACGGACAGAAGTGCAGGCTCACAGAGAGCTTGCACGTGGGCACCCGCTCTTCAGTGCTAGACGGTAGAGAAGGAGGAAGGGTAAAACGGGCTCTTAGGAGTGATTTACAGTCACCTCTGTAGGTGGCATCTGCATAAGCAGATGCATATGCTTAGTAAAAAAAACAGAAGAGTAACTTCCAGGGAACGTTCACTGATAGGGGCAGATAGGGAAGACCAGGTGACCTTCCAAAAGCCCTGAACAACCACATACCGTGACATTTCAAGGGCTCCTGAAAGCTCCCAGGTCCATGCCCATATTTTGGCACAAGTGCTGTGAGTGACAATTACCTCTGCTGATATTGCCTTGTGAATGGCAGGGACCCAAAATTCTCCTGAGTCACCTTCCCCAGCAATTCAACAAGCCAAGGACCAGAATAAGCACTTGATGTAGCTGGGATTTCTCTTGTGACAGCAGGCAAGGAGAGGAAAATAGAGATTCTAGGCAGATTTCATGGGCTGGACCAGCTCCAGTTCTGCTTGGAAGTGAAGGGTATTAGGGTACATTTTCTGTGCTGCACAAAAGAGGAGAGTCAGCACTTCCATCCAGATGCTCAGACCCCTGGGCCAGGCAGAGAGAAGACAGCTGCTCTGCTTCATACTTGGGCTTGCACAGAGAAGGAGAAAGGTAGAAAAATCCCTTGCTGAAGAACAGGCAAGGAAGGAGGGGAAGATGTGTCATATGAAAGAGAAAAGTAGAGACTGAGTGACTAATGGCACCATAGCTTAGTTGTCTCTTGTTAGAGTCTTAAATTGCCCACAGTGGGCGGAAAGTCACTTTAACCTCTCAATATGGCACGTAAAACTACTATTGAAAGAAAAAACCCGAGTAGTGTTGAAGGAGTGATGGAAATGAGATTGTTACAAAGCTGGCTGTACCAAGCTGGGGGTTGGAACTAGATGATCTTTAAGGTCCCTTCCAACCCAAACCGTTCTATGATTCTAAGCTGGAGTCTTCTGGCAAGAGGTAGGCGAGAGCCTCCGTATTAGCTGATATACTGGGGTGGGGACTGAAGATCCCAGAGCTGAAAAGCACCCACCGCTGTCGCTTAAATGCCTCACCAAGGACTGAAAGAAGCTCACATCCTCTATGGAGAGAAGACACAGAAGCACAAAAGCCCTTACAGCAAGCCCATGGTCCTTAGGCAGCTCTAGAAGAGGTATCGCAAGGCAGCACAGCATATGGAGTGCACCTGGGTAGGTTTTATTTGATCAGATAGTTTTTGATGGCCCTAGGAAATCCACAATATCAAGGGAGGCAGGAGAATGGGCATGGCAGATTCTCACAGAATCAAGAAAACAGGATTGGAGAGGACTGTAGGACGCCATCAAATGCACTCCCCAACTCTACAGCAAAATCAACTATGCGTAAACGATCCCAGGGAAGAGCTTTTCCTAACCTGTTCTTAAACATCACCACTAAAGAAAACTCCACACCCACAGGAGTACCACGCTCCCCTTCCACTACGTGACCCGGTATGCGAAGAGCTGATGTGCTCACTTCATGAGGTCTGGGGTAGGTGAGGCTGCTGTAGCAGTGGGTAATTTTAGTAAGATGTGTCAGAGTGCACGAGACCATTCTGAAAATGAACAGGAGAGACTCTGCAAATAAAGATGTCTTCAATTTTTTAAATGTTTTGAGTCTTCTCATTTTATGTGCTAGTAAGGATTCTGTGGTGAGTTGGCAAATAGCAGATAAAGTTGTTGACAACAAAGCCTTCGGCTCAAAATTAAAGCTCATTCTGTAGTTGTAAAAAAAGAAAAAAAGTAAAATAAAAAGATGGCAGGTTAATTGTGATAACATCATTAAATTCGTACCCAGTCCTCAAAGCACATCATAGTTATTTAGAGGCAAGTGATCTGGGGAATCAGAAATGCAAGTGATTACGGCATTTCACCTCTTGGGGTCTGTTTTGCAATGAGACACAAATAAACTGAGTTTGGCAGTCAGAAATATTCTCTGACAAAATATTCTCCTACATCCCCAAGCTGATTAAAGGAACAAGCTGGAAGAGAGGGGTCAGTGGGTAGGCACACAGTTAAGCGATAGATAAGATGAAAGAAGACAGTGCTTGAGTGTATGTAGTCAATATCCTGGAGCTAATAAAAGTTCCTTACTGCAAACAGCTTCCTCCGCACGGCTTTTCACATCAGATCTCAGCAGCCAGTGCTTATCTGTGACCACTTGTTAGATTAGGTCCCATAGCAGGTAGTATGCAGAATCTTGCATCTAATTCTCCATGTGGACCCAGACAGATTCCCTACAGCTCAGAGAAGGCACAGGTAGGCAAGACCTCTCCACCCAGATCTTTCCACCTTTCTGGCAGGTGTCAGAGAGCAGTGACAAGATTTCTGGTGTAGAGAGGTGCTGTGGACAACACACAGGTTTTATCCCTTGGCAGCAGCCGTATTAATCTTGCCAGGGTACACCTTAACCAGAGCTGGCCCCAGAAAAGAATGGGAAGAGGAAAATGGTTTATGTAGTTGCAGCCTTTGACTCTCTCATGCAGGCTGGGGGTATAAGCAATGCACCTACGCTAATATAACAAGTTGCTCCTCAATAGATTTCAACAGTGACTGCATCTAGGTCCAATTAACTGGTAATGACAACCGGCTGCCAGCACAGGAGGGACTAAATTCTTCTCTAACATCATTAAACATGTAATAGATGACGTTTCACCAAGCATTAAGTTCATGTTTGGCCCTCTGCCTGCTCCTGCCATTCAAACCATTCCCAGCAGCAGGGGAGGGGGCACAGCGTGGGGTCTGCTGTTGACAACCACTACCATGAAGAGGACGTTTCTCTTGTGTGAATGGACTATATGTCTCTTCCTGGCTTCCTACCGCATGAGTGCTTCCAGCCTAGTTGAGATGATATGAAAAGGGAAGAGGGCACAGAGCCCAACGCCGTGCTTTAGCAACTTGCCAGTTGCTAGGGCTCACTCTAGCTGAGCACTACAAAGGCACTCTTTGGTTTGGTGGAGTTTCCAGCCATTAGCTCCAATCTTCGGCACAGCATACAGGGCAAGCACCGACACCAAGCTCAATGTGTGGTTCTAGAATCCCTTCCTTCCCTTGTTACTGGGAGTGGGGTACCCACATGGGGTCCCTAAAGAGGTCCTCATCATGCTAGGCTTTGCATGTATGGGAATAACGATCCCTCCCACAAGCAAATAATGAGATGGGGGAAAAAGTACGAGGCTTAACAGGGGCAAAATGCCAGGTCCAATACGGCAAAGGAAGCCTAGGCAGAGCTGGAGTGGTACTCGAAACATCTGAAGATGCCATTTCTAAAACCCCTAAAATGAGCAGGGCAAGCTGAGCGTGGACAATATGTGGGATAAGGAAAGGTAGGTTTTGAACGCAGTCCCTATCCACGGAATATAATGGTGCCAAAAGGAGGTCTTTAAGATCTAGAGCCAAGAAGAGAGCCCTAAATAACCCAAACCTACCAAACAAACTACACCTAACCTTTCCCTCTGCCTTTCCATCGCCGTGCATGTCCCCTGGGGGACCAGCCACTCCTTGCCAGCAAGCCACAGAGGGACTGGCAGCAAGCACCCCTGGCAAAACACAAGGAGAACAACGCAAGATAGCCAATATGCTGGCTCTACTGCTGTGTCCCCTCTTGTTTTAAATCAATAGTTTATGACATCTACAAGGGGAAACTGTAAATTTAATTTTGTCCCCTGCAGTGCGATTCATATCTTGTTTGCTGGCAACATAATGAATGTGTTTGCCCTCCAGACCCCCTGCCCAGTAGACCAATTTACGGATAAAGGGAGAGAAAATAGCAAAGTACAATTAGGGAGGTCGATTAATGCTGGATTAACCAGTAGCTCAGCTAAAGATAGCTTTACAACATTTATACATAAGGGGCAAAGGAGAGAAGGAGACAACAAGCCTGCAGAAGGAATAGAGAATCAGATCATTTCTCTTAGCAATAGAAACCTTACAGATGACTTGAAGGTGCACATTGCTTGCTAAACAACTGATAGAGCCTTGCATCACCTGCCAGCGTAAAGCCACAAGACTGCAGATGCCTTGCCCTGCTCGATGCTCGTCAGGGGTGGTCTAGAGTATGAACCCAAACTGCCCCAAAGGCTGGAGATACACAAGTTAAACCTTGCTGAAACTCATAGGCTTAATTGCTCCTGCAGAAGCTACTTGAGACTGTCACCGCAGTAGTTAGAGTGAGCGTGAGCTCGGAATTGCTAAGGAAACCTTGCTGAATATGCAAATGGGAACCAAACAGCGAGGGTAGAAAACGTGACAGCACGCTGAAGCTAACAGAGAGGGGAGCACTGAAGAGCAATAAAGATGACCCAGCAGATGGGAGCCCAGGGAGAGGGTTTCTCGCATCAGGGTGCTTGCGGCAACCAAGTTGGAGAGCTGGATGAAGAAACCAGCTCTGACTGCGTGCTCCCTGCTGCTCAACAGAAAGCAAGACTTGATACGTTCTTGTGAACAAACAGACCTTGCCAAAGAAACCTGACTTCATTGCCAATTTCTTTTTCCAGCTGGCATAACCAACAAAACTCCAAATTAGTTTGGCTAGGTAGATAGGGCAAAAGGAATAATATTATTTTTGGCCAAAATCTAGTGCCAAACTTTGCAGATAGGCCTTAGCTTCACAAAGAGGTGAAGCAAAAATACCCAAAAACCCAACCCCAAAGAAACCAAAAAAGTGCCAACCCACTAACCTGCACACAGGAGATCCAAACGCCAAGGGCTTTGGATCTGCAAAGGCATAGGCTAGAGCTTCCAGTTCGTGCCTTTCTACCTTGTGGTTACAAAGGAGCTGCTAATACAGTGTGTCTAGCAGGACTTCAGTGCTTCTGCTCTTTGAGTTAAAACCAAGCAGTGCAAAATTTTATGGAAATAAAAAAAAAATTAGTCAAACTCTCAGCTCTCAGAGAAGGCTTAGGTGAGGGGCTGAGGACAGCCTTGCTGTTTCTGAATTGATCTGCCCCTCTCTACTTTAAAACAGCTTCTTTTCTTGCTTTAGCTACCTCTTTAAAACACTCTCCTACATTCAGCTTCAGAGGCAGCTCCCTATGGATAGGCATTTTTAGATGGATACAGCGTGATCTTTACCAGTTGCTGCAAATTGGCTCTGAGGGCACCTTTACATGTCAGTTCTGCCTATTTTCTCTACAAACAGAGAGACACGGATGGAGAGGATGAGGGAAAAGGGCTTTAAATAAAACAAACAATAGGAGAGCGGAAAGCAAAGTCACAGCAGAGTCATGCATTCAGACCTGAAAGCGGGGCTCCTCAGCCCAGCACCATAAACAATCTCCCTGACATCAATTACAGATGCTGATCAGACACGCATGCGGGGAGCTACATTCATACACAAATTTGCAGTTTGCACCGTTTGGGAGTGACCAGTTTGTGACACTCCCCCCAGATCATAACTGACAGCTAACAAGCTGTGGGGAGGCAGCACATAATTGAGCGTGCAAAAAACACGGGCATAGCTCGGATTTACTTGCATGTAAACCAGCCACGGGCAAAGCAGCTCAGGTTCAGCCCCCTCCCCTTCAATTCATCCTGGTATCCTCAGATTCACCAAACTTTAAAGGCATCATATAAAACAGGGCGGAATGAGGGAAAACCACCTCCACGTTCGGACCCCGTAACACCATGATATTCTGGGCACAGGGATCTTAATCTGTGCTCTACTGTATTGCTTGAGGCAAGACTGAAGGGAAACATTAGGGTTAAGATCAGAGAGAACAGAGACGGAAAAACCTTGTAAGTGCACAGGGTTTGTAATGGCAAAACACAGCTCATCTCTACAGAGAAACCGCTTGGTTTCAGCTCACTGAAAATGTTGCGCGTCGTATTACGACAGCAGATGCAATCGCTGTCTCTGGGTCTGGAGCAAACGTTACCGTACAAGACGGTGCTACAGGAAAGCTTGGACGAACGATACGCCTGTAGCCTGCGCAGGGGTATTGCTGGGATCAGGGACAACAACAATGAAGGAAAGCCCCCAAATTCTGCGTTCAATAACAACGTGGAGTCAGGGCGTACATTAGTACTGAAATAAAGACAGTGAGCTAATGGTTGTCCGTGTGAGGAAATTTAATAGTGTAATGTCGCTGCTGCCCTTGCACCCCGTGTTGGTGCTCTCATTCCCTTGTCCACACAAGGAACTATGTGACTATGCATTTACAGTGCAGACGTTGTTAATGTTGCCTGAATTGGCAGCTTCTGCCCTGTCCCTGAAGTTACGGGTTTGGTTTAACGACGATTGTGCGGAAAGGATTTAGGGGGAGCACGACTTTTCTCTCCTGCGTATATTACCAGGTGGAAAAAGCAAACTCTTTTTTTTCTCCTCTGCCCTCCATCTGTCTGTCCAGCTCTTGTCCCTCATGCACCCACCTTCCTCCGTCCTTACACTGCAATTACATTTTGTAGGGGTTTGTCCTTCCAGGGCAATCTGTTTCCTGCCCCTTCTGAGAACGAGCCTAACAGACTGATTAAACACTTCTTGGTCTTCACAGTCCCATACTTTCCAGCGCTGACAGTTTAATTTCCAGACTCCAAGTTTTTCTGATTCAAAAAATGCCAGATTGTGCATTGTCATGGCTAAAATCAAATTGTTCCCATTTATTTCCCAGAATTGGACAGCTGTCTGAAGACTTTTTTTTTTTATTAAGACCCAAAAGATAATTTCCTAGTATCTGAGGCTGCAGTTTGTAACTACACTTGACATCAACAAATTCTCCAGAATTAGCCATTAAAAAAATAAAAATTATTAAATTTTTTTTAGTTTAATTTTTTTTTTTTCCTCTTAAGAAGTGTTCAAAATTGCTACCAGAGGTATCCACCTCACCTATGACTGACACACAGGGACTTCTTCTGCAGAACGTGACCATCAGCCAAATAGCACATAATTAACAACATAATTACCAATGGTGATTCCGGTTAAGAACTAAAAGTACGAAAGAGAAGACACAAAGAGAACATAAGCAGAAGACTAACAGTACTCTGACATTGTCGTCCTTTTTGGAAGGTTTCTGAGGTCTGGTTAACAGCTGCAATTGGCAGGGGTTCCTATTTTACTTCTCTTTTGGTGGATAGTATTTTATCTGCTAGTATTAGGTGAACAGAACAGTAGAAGAAATTTGTTAGCAATTTCAAAAATAAAAGAGCTGAGTTTGAATAGCTGTGATTCATGCTCTCGCGACACTTGCTCCTCGTGAGCGTTTGACAACTTGCTGGGTGTCAGTGAAAATTTGTGAACTGCCCAAGTTTCATGCTTTGTAACACGAAGGCTGATTCATACCAGACAACAAGCTATTTGTTATTCATAGGAATGATCCAAAAAATTAAAATAAATTAATCCCAGTGCATGCTAAATTTTGAAGTTCTGGAATTTGTTCCTATGTTTTATTACAGTCTTTTAAATTTTTTTCTTTTTTTTTTTTTTGCAAGAAAGAGCCACTCCTGAGCAGATAACAGTCTTGTCATTAAGTTGTTTGGTACATGCAAGATACAGGTACAAGTCTCTGCCTGATTTCCATACAATGGTTTGGCCAGAGTTTTCTAAATCTCCAAGATCCCCACCCGTTAAGTTACTGGCCATTTTGACCATGGCGCTCTCTTGCCTTTTGACCAGAAATTGAAATACCGAGCCCAAAAAGCTGAAGATAGCTGCATATAAAAACACCCGTTTCTGTAAAATGTTTTCATTTTGACATATCAGTATTTCAGATGGAAAAAATATCCTGACAACTTAATTAAAAAAAAAAAATCTGACCAATATTTTAGTTACCCAGTTGAGAAAGACAACAATTAGCATGACATTCAGTTAACCAATAAAAGAGCGCAAATACTGAGCAAGCAATGATTCACTGAAGCAAACATTTTGTGAAGAACAGCTGGAGGCCTAAAAATTACTCTTTTTTTTAGTGAGTACTTATCAAGCCCTAAAACACTGGAAGAAAATCTGAAGCCTCTTGCAAACAAATTGCTTACCACACAGTGACAACGCTCTGACAGCCCTCTGTTTTTCTCATCTCCTTATTCTTCCCACCATCACCTCTCAGTGAAAACTTCCCCTGGTATCAGGTGCCGTGCGCTGTAACAACAGCAGAACCTGGCCCTGACAAATCAGATTTGTAACTAATATTTCAGGCTTCTTTATCGCTGGGCTAGAGGGTCAGTCGCAGCTTGTAAGGACGCAGTGACACAACTGAATTGGTCCGTGCGTTAAGCAGACTCCAGTGATCAAGTCCCGCAAGGAGCGTTGCTCCCGCCGGAGTCTGCTGCAACAAACGTCCCCAATCTTTGAAGGGAAAGAGACAAAGCGGCGCACGCTAAAATGGAGCTGCCAGTGAGCCTGTAGGCATGGGCCAAGGGATTTGATCATCCTGCTGAGAGAAGACTGTTACCCCAGGCCGTGCTTGCAAAGCTGGGAGTTCTTATTTTCAGAGCGCGTACTGAAAGATCACGCCTCGTGCCGTAACCCCCCACCCCAAACAAGACATCAAATGCCAGGTAGGGTTTGTAGCGCTTTGCACCTGAATTGGAGAAAGTAAAGCCGGCCAACTACAGAACGGCGGATAATTAATTAATGCTCATGCAACACGTTGGAAGAACGGGAAACGCTCTCGCCATACGAAGAGGCTGCTCCGGGGTGCCGAAGCAAAGGGACTGCGCTCAGGTCCCTGCTGCCCGCACGCACCAGGCGTGCTGCTTCATCCCAGCCGAAGGGACTGAGGTCACTTGTTATCTAAGGCCGGCAAAGCTGGATTCTTTACTGAGTCGGAGGAGAGAAGAGGCTGTCCCCAGAGCACAATGAGACGGCCTAAGTGAAACTCTTAATTCTCTGTGATGACTGTGTAGGAAGCCAGGGTCTGGTATAAATCCTTCCCTGGCTAAGCGCGACTCAGACGCCTGGGCAGGCGGGCACCTGAGCAAGGCCCCAGCTCACACAGGATGCTTGTAAGAGCATGGAAATTAATTCAGATGTCCCAGGTCTCAGGCTAGCAGTATAATCACCACCCTTGAGAATGTCTTCTCAAGGATGTGCGTTCTGTACTGCAAGGCACAAAACAGGTTTTGGGACACAGCACCTGCTCTTTAACTTCAAAAACTGCTTTGGAGGCTCAGTCTTCTCCATACAGTTTGAGCTAGGCAACTGCCCTGCCACCAAGAGGCCGAACCACCCCTATGGCACCGTATATACAAGCACTGGTTCTCCAGAGGTACCCGGACAGAGAAGAATTACAGTGGTTGAAACCCTGGATGGCTGCTACTCCAGCGACCGCATGAGACCTGCCCACCGACTCCGAGGAAATACCCTGAGAGTAGGAGCCAGTGCCTAAATGGAGAAGTGCCCATCCTGGAGACCCAGGATGGTCAGACAGGCAGTTTCAGCAGGGAAGCCAGTAGTCAGGCTATTGAGTCTAGACCCTCTTCTCATGTCAAAGCAGAGTAGTTTAGGCAAAGTAGCAGAGGGAAGATGCCAGCTGGCTGCTGTCTTCGTGAACAGTGAAATGAGCTCTCTCTTTGGCATTACTGGTCTGTTTCTGGTCAGGATGAAACGCATTTACATGGGATGTGGGGATCGCTGAGCACGCCACTTGGAGTTACATGTGCCACTGCTGCCTCAGACTGATGCTTCGTCTCCTGCCCAGCCAAAGGTTTGAGAAACAAATGATACCTGCTCAGAAGCCAACCTCCAACAGCAGGGGAAACAAGAAAGATCACAAACCTCAGTGCAGAAGCTGCAGGAAGACAACAGTTTGTTGTGTTTCCACAGCCAGAAGAATTCAAGAGAAGAATCTTATTCTTATGTTTGCCTGTGGTTCCTCCTTGAGTCGGCGATTTATAGCACTCTGCAAGCACATCTGTCTTACTCTTTATTCCCGTCTTGCTTTTCTGGTGTTTCACTGCTTCTTCTCTGGCCTTGGAGGCTACTAAGCTTCACCTGCTCTGGTCAGCAAATGAGTCATCTCCGCACTTTCACAGCTAGTGACTGAACCCAGAGCTTTGATGGGCCCGTTCTGGGGACAGAACAGCGTGGGAGAGGGAGGAGACTGCACTTGAGGTCCAGAAGGAGAAGAAAATGCCACTGAAGCTGATAATCCTGGGGTAGTGAGCAAATCAGATTTGTTCCACTTACTGCAGGTTCAGGGCAATTTTGGTGTCAAACACAAGAACAACTGGTGTTCGTCTCTCAGAGCCTTTCTCCTTGTTTAAGCCTGTGTTCCAGCCACCTAGCTCATCATCCCCACTAACTGAGTAAGCAGGGGTGGGAGCTAGCTGGGTTTCATCTCCGAGGCCTCAAACACAAGCCCTTGCCCAACATCTCCAATACCGGAGTGGACCAGCAAGTTCTCACGTGTGAACAAAAGCTCTGCCTGGGCAGCAGCCCCCTCCTCTTTCCTGCAGCATGACCTCTGCGAACGGCTCACGGCTCTGTGTGTCTCCTCGGGGGGCTTTTCAGAAAGGTGAGAGAGAGGACATCAGAACCACCTCTCTCTGCAGCTGCTGCCATGCAGAGCCTTGCAGGAACAGCTCGTTTTAATAGCTGTGGGTTAATATTTGTCATATCCTCCTCAATTTGCCTGTGATCACTGCAAAGGCAAATACAGAAGCAAGTCCCCAGGGACGGCCATCTTGTGTGCACAGAAATAAATACTGGGGAAGGGGAGAGGACAGCGCGTGTGACTTTGTGTCGCAGATGGAGGTATGGGGGAATGGCAGCAATATAAGCACACTGAGCTGTGCTGGGTGTGCTCAGGGGTAGTGATGGGAAGATGCACACAGACAGGTCCAGAGGGTCACTAAATTCGGGTAAGGGTGTTCCCCTGACCAGCAGCAGGAATGAGAGCAGATGACAGTAACGTGTGGAGGGTGGTGGCTGCATGGGGTAAGCTGCAGAATGAGGAATGGCAAGTGCTTGTGGTGGTGTGACAGGGGAAACTATGGACATGCGGAAGGATTTCCTTCTGATCCTTTCCCCATAAAATGCTGCGGTGAAGCACAGATTAACCTGTTCGCTTGTAGGCGTAAGTTCTGAAAACGTCCTTTCCCTTGAATATTTCCAGCACACAAAAGCTGATTCTTTAGCCTGTGTGGGGAGGAAGAGGAAGGAGGATGGGGAAGAGTGACAGCGCTCCAAAACGTGCAAATTCTGAGAGCAATGCAGAACATCAGGACTAAATTGTTATTTGCAGAATGGTACTCAGAATGCTTTGCACTGCATCTTTGCTCTTAAATGCTATATTTCTAGAGGTCACCCTAACCTAATTAAGTCTCTGGATCTGGTTAAGGCAACAGCTGCACAGTACATGTGAGTTTGGGGGTGGCTGAAACCAAGAGACGTGTCCTACATTTGTTTTTCTAGCCATGACTGAGCTGCTGACCATGGGGAGACTCAGTCTGGACAATTGCTGGGAAACCAGATTTGTGTTTTGGTACAGCTGTGCAGCCGCTGTGGCTGGCAACATGACGTTTGCTGTTAAATCCCAGCATGCCAAATGGATACGTAGAACTTGCTTGTCTTGTTGGCTGGAACAGGCAACACATGGTGGAGAGCCACAGACAGCCGCACTGCGTCATTCGGTTCTGGCCCTTCAGGAGGTAACCTTGAATACACGCCTTGCCTTTGAGTTCCTGTTGTATGAAGCTCCTTCCATGTCAACACACTTGCTAAGAGGTCCCTACAAGAGGAATTTAATTGTCCTCCAGAGAGACAGACCAAGTGCATACAAGACAGAGTTGACTGTAGTGCATTGCGTGACATGCTTAGCATTCGTGGGACACGCACAGAGCCTTCTGCGTGGAGCACAACAGTCACGTCAGCGTGTCCCATATGTCTCACTTGCACCAGTTAGCTTGGAGCAGATCTCAACACCCTTTTTGTCTCATCTGGTGCTGCCTTCTGCCCAGGACAAACAAGAAACTACCAGAACTATAATACAGGGGTTTATGTTGGGATATAGCTCAAGAAACCCACTCAGTAACATTGCATACCAACTGTGGGGCAGCATTGCTGAGAAAACAATGATATGACCACAGCTGTAAGAGGCTCTGCATTAGGATGTACCAAAATTGTCCTGTCAGAAACATACAGATGATGCACTGAACCATCCTGGAGAAAGGAAACGGAGGGAATGGACAATTTCATGTAATCAGCTTCCTTGCAGCAGTTTCCTTCTCCTTATTTATAGCCACTCTGTGATTCAGTCAGGCTGGAACTGAGAGTGCAAACACGTTTTCTTTGCTCCAGGCTCTCCTTGGACTTCGTTTGCACAGCAAAGCATCACCCAGTGCCAGAGATTTATGATACGCTCAGAGCCCAAACAAGGCTGGATCTGAACAGCCACATATCCTCCAATTTCATGGTGGGAAATGTGCCCCTAGTGGGTTCCCGAACAGTCCATGGCAGGTTCACTGATCCCGACTGCAGTTGTGCACGTGGAGCTGCAGCTCAGTCTGCTCCAAAGAGGCAAAGGCTCGGCAAACTTGAGTTTAACTTCAATCCTAGGAAAAGCTCCTGGATGGATATAACCTTTTGTCAGGAAAACTGCCAGGCCTGGAGTCTTCTAAACTTGCATAGACTCAGATCCAGTGCCAAATTTTGCGCATCAACTCTCCACGCTTCATGCTTGTAACAGTGGGTTGAGCCAAAAATCACAAGGGCTGTCCTGCCTCCTCCTGAAGGCTTGTGAAATTCTTGCCTTGGACTCAAAGCTTCACAGCTGAGGTTGCTCTTCATCACAATGGTCCCAGTCTTCATTGTTACTATATGGTAGCACCCTCTAAGCTTCAGCCCGGACCATGAAGTTGTTGTCCTGGGCCTTGTATGAACAACTCAGCCAAAAGACATTTCCTGCCCAGAACTAGATTTGGTACTACCTTGCTCTAAGCTTACAGTCATTCACAGTTCCCTATACGGCAAACACAAATCTCTCTTTCCTCAACTTCTCCCCACACCTACCACAGCCCACAAGCAATAAATGAACTTATAAGAAGAGGAGTCTGTCCATCTCTCTTTTTCAAAGCTGGAGTGAAAAGTAATGATCTTGTTCTGGAAGAAAATCAAAGGCTGCCAACAACAGCATGAAATGTCAGCTCTTTTAATTTCATTTATTTATTTATTTTATGCAGTTGCTTTAATCCTTGGAGTTTAAAGGCAAAGAATGAATGCAACGTGCTGGAAAATGAAGAACATGTGACAGTATCAAAGAAGGAAACCAAAGGAAAGGGGGGGTGTGTTGGAGGAGCCTTGTTAGGAAACACATTAAGGCAATCCAGCTGATAGATGAAGCCTTTTATAAATGAAGAGTAAAGTCTTCATGTCACTCTTTATCTTTCCTTCCCCCCCCCCCTTTTTAACTCTTGTCTCTCTCTCTTTCACCTCCCCTTGTTTTCCTATCATGCCTCTCCTGTTGTGGTCTCTTCCCACAGGTCCCACCTCACATTTGAACTGGGGGGCTGCCGCGGCCATGGTGTTATAAAGTCTCCCTCTGCCCCGTTAAGTGTAGCAGAGTCTGTGTTTCAGCAAGCCATGCTGGTACCTGCCACTGTGAGACCCTCCAAAGAGACTAAAATGCACCTTATTCCAGTCAGGCTAGGATGTTGGTTCATCTTGGTCTCTTGGAGCTATAAACAAGGCATGGAAACTCAATCACAGGCAACGGGAGCCTGGCCTCCAGAGGATTTTGGCACCGAGGCGGGAAAAATGCAGCACAGAAAAGTTGCTGTGCTGTATGTAGAAGTTGCAATAGGGAGGCAGCGAGAGGGAAAGCAACCCAGAACTGCCTTTTATCCTTGAGAGAAGAGCAGAAAGACAAGGAAACCAAATCACCACATTCTCCTCTGTCAGTTCTGACAGCCCCAAGAAACAACTGCAGTGAAGAAACTGCTGTTGGGTACTGTTTATGGTGAAATTCAGCAGGAGTGACTCAGTTCTCATTGTCTCACACACACAGAGAGCTTATTATCTGTGATCTTTCTACCTAGTGCATGTCAATGTCAGGCCTGCTTCCTTTGAAGCCTCTTGGGCTTGGTCAAACAGAAGAGTTTTACATAGACCCAATTTCCACCAGTAGCCTTCGTGCCTCGCTGCGGCTGCTCTCTCCTAGGAAAGGTCGCACAGCCTCACACACCAGCACACGCCTCTGGCTCTGGTAGTGTCCAAACAAGGAGTTCAGACCCCAGCAGAGACCAAGCCACGATGTCTCACTGCTCGTTGGCAAGCAGACTCAGAGAGGAGTTGGAGGAGAACCCTTCAAGATCACAAGACAGACTCCAAATTTCACCCTCTGCCAGCCTGAGACTTTTTTGAGCCCTATCCCCAGCGACAATCCTGTGAGGTCTCAAAGCCACAGACCCATTCTACGGAGAGAGATACGGAGCCGAGTCTGTTGAGTGACTGAGCGAGCGCAGGACGCGTGGCTGGCGGTGGCCGAGGTGGCCACGTTGCCACAAGACCCACGGGCAACCCCAGCTCCTCCCTCTCCAGTGGAGCTCTTGTGATGGGGACTGGCAAAAGTAAAACGGTTAGCACACACAAGGCAGGTACTTTACTTCTGTCAACATCGGGCCCCTGGGTGAATCACTTCTAACCGCACTTCTGTCTCTCCGGTAGCATGGGGAAACAGGAATCTCTCTAGCAGCACAGATGGGAACGACTGGGGCGCAACCAATGGATCGGCAGATTCCGCGCTGAGGCTGCTGGGCTCTGACCAACCTCTCTGGTTTTTCACTTCCTGAGCTGTGTTGCTTAGGATCTGTATGCAAGGCCTCCCAGTCCTAAAGTAGATTAAGTAGACTTCAAAGGGTAGTAGACTACAACAATAATAAAGCTGGTCAGCCTCACAGAGGGAGAGCAAGCCTTATATTATTAATTCTCGCAAGGTGCAAGAGATCTGAGATCTTTGGATGAAAGGAGGTGTAAGAAAAGCCCAGAACATTTACTATTCCAAGGTGCAGTTTGCCCTTCTTTCCCCAGTCCTAAAGGAACAGGCAAAAAGAAAGAGGAGAGACCCGACTACAAACGCCACAGAGCAGGCACAAGTCAGGTTGCACTTAAGGTGACAGAAAGGGCCACTGGGAACAGAATGGAGAGAGGGACTTGTCCCCCCGAGATTGGAATGGAAAGGCAGAGCGCACCAGAGGCGTGCAAATGCACGCCAGCAGGACCTGGGGACTGGTCCTGAATCTCAGGTCACTCCAAGGCGCAGAGGGAGACACGGGATGGACACCATTTACACGTCAGACATTTTTTATCTTTTCAATTCCAATTTTTAAAAAAAAGATGGGAGACAACATTTTCAAAACTCGGCAACTGTCAAGCAGGAGTCTGGAACAATTAAATGTGATATTTAATTAAACATCTATACTCCCATGGAATGCAAGATTTACCTCCTTTCTCCTTTTTAGTACAGGAAGCCCAGAGATAAAACCTTCAAGTTATGAGTAATTATACCCTGCTGAGAAAAGTGATGGAGTGCTATGCTCCAGAGAACTTAACCAGGCCCCAGAAAATGTGGAGTTGACACTTAGGGGGTTTTCTTATTATTATTGTTGTTGTTGTTATTATTATTACTATTACTATTTTCCCTGACACTAAAACTCTTCTTGGCTTGTTCCCAGAGGGAGATAAACAGCGTGTGCCTGCATTTTAATGGAAATAAATGGGGCCACTCTACTTTCCTGATGCATGGGTTCAAACGCTTTGTGCTAGGGGAACTGCTGAAAGCCGGCATACTTCAGCGGATGCTGGGGAAGGCTGCAGGGCCCACGGATTTTGTTCAGGAGACAAACACAAATATAGGCCTTGGGGCCTATATGATCAGGGCTCGGCTCTGCTACGGACTTTTTATACAAGCTTGGACAGGTTACTTAGGTTCCCGTGCTCTGGCTGCTTCCTTCCAAAACAGGAGTAATAGCATGTCCCGTGCTATTCCAAGGACACAGTAAGAACAAAGGCCTAAAAGTTTTCGGGCATGGTGATAAAATGCATCAGAGGGTGATGTAAATACTTCATACAAGGTGAGAAATGGGCTAGAGAGGAGATTCCTATATTGCCTGATTAGATGAAGCTGCAATCAGAGACTAGGTGCAAAAATCAAAGGCGAGGAATCAAAATCTTAAGTCTTTCAGTTAGTATCATCATTTACTGTGGCCAAGTGAAAAAGGCTACCAAAAGAGTACAAGAAAGCTATGTTTTCCTCAGCTGTATTTTACTGCCTTAATCTGGATAAAATGATTGTGCATGGAATGGGACATTGGAGTAGAGAAAGATGTCAGGCATGGCCCAGGTCATAAGAGAGCCAAAACTCAGGCTGTGGATTTCAAGCTGCAATGGTTTCAAATGTGACTGGAAGTTACTTTATCCTTGGGGGAAAAAAAAAAAAAAAAGGGCATTGATGACCTCCCTGCTGATGTGAACAGGGATCAAAGATCCATTTGCTTCCCAGGAGGCCATGGAGAAAAAGCGTGACATAGCACAGAACAGAAAAGCTCTTGTACAGGTTAAATAAATAGTCTGTGTCACCTTGTGTCTTGCCTCCCACAGTGACCAAAAGCTGATGCCAAGGGAAGCCTAGAAAAAAGGGGAAGCATGCATGATACCCTCCTTGAGTATTTACCCACCTGCCAGACACTTTCAAGCTCAATAAGATTTAGATGCATTTAGCTGTAGATAGATCATATTGCCTGTACCAGGGATTTTTGTGGGTGTGCTGCAGACGGACAGCAGCGTAAACAGTCTCCTCCTGCTTGCAGTGGGGTCAAGTGCTCGATAGTTTGGGGCAGTTGTGATAAAACAGTTTCCTGAAGTTGTAGGTCAAGGTTTGTTCTCAACTTGCTTTGTGCTGAGGTTTAATACAAAGGTAGCATGAAGCACCCTTCTCATCTTACGGTGCTTCTCTCGTATTTTCGGTACCATCTCCTTTACCGAAGATATCTCTTGCAGCTTAACTGACTTCCCTGCCACTCCAACCCTTTCCAATACACAGAACTTCGTAAAACACCTTGCGCAGGGAATACCTCTGTACGTGCACCTTATCCTTATCGCAGCCCTCAAGTCCCTGTGAGTTCTCTGAAAGCACTGCCCGTGACATACTAAAAAGGCAGAGGATAAACTTGGTAGACTTTGTTGCCCTCCTCCCCTCAGCTACTTGATTCGCTGTCACTTTGCAGGCTGCGGCAGCCGTAAGCCGCAGGTTCGGCTGTGGGACTTGGGGCATAGGGTGAAGGAGAAGAAATCTCTCCTTTAGGTTGCAGCACAACATCCTAATCATCCTCTGCTCTTTGGAACTCACAGGGCCCATTGGGCTTATCCTTGGGCCTTGCCAGGACAACAGGGGTACTTGGGAGCATTCCCCGATGCTGCCTTCTCCCAAAGCAGTTTGCTGGACTGAATTCTGGTGTACACCAGGAGCGCGCGCTATGCCCAAAGTCATCTTTGTGAGCGCCCAGGTGCTGTGGCTGTGGAAATTGCAGAAGGACCAGATTGAGTCTCCCTGTCCTCTGAGACAGAAAAAGTCCCACCCGTTCACTAGGTTCCCCTGTCACATCCCATCATAGCCAGTGACTTGTCTTCAGTTGTTGTGAAAGGAGAGCTCGCTCTCTCCTCTTGGAGACCTTCTCTGCTACCAGGACTCGAGCCAATCTCATCATCAGGGCACTTTAGCATATCTTCTTTCTGTAATGACACCTCATGTCTTCCAATTACACAGCCTGGCACCCCCCATAAGAAACTCATGTCCTTCATGGTGTTTACCCTTCGAACGCTTACAGTCCACGGTGGGAAGCACAGCATTCAGAGAAGGCCTGCCAGGCGTACAGAACGTGGAAAACGCTTTTCAGGAGAGTACAAAATGCAACTTTTGTTAGATAAATATATTAATAAGGGAGGGGGAATACCTAGCAAACCAGCAGAAACAACAAGAACAATAAAAAAGCCTTTGGGGACTGCAACTGGGGTCACGTTCTTCCCAGCGTGCTTGTCTAATCTCTGCTGATGCTAGTTCAAAACACACAGAAGGCCCAATCCTCAATGGTGCTGAGCAGACCCTGAGAGCATCCTTTGCTCCCAAGGAACACGAAAGGTACTCAGCTCTTAACAGAAATTGCTCATAATGACTTGAGCCTCTGAAGTACACAAGCTGCTCCGATGGGAGGCAAAGCCATTTTCTTGCTGAGTTTGAAACTAAAAGCTCTGTCTGTTTGGCAGCTGCCATTCAAGTCACGATCAGATCTGGCTTTTCATGAAAATGCAAGCTCATTAAAACATCCGGCAGAGTGTCCGGAGCTTCTCTGAGAAGGGAGGGAGGGAAAGGAATGTGGCGCAACCCTCAGCTAGCGGGATGAAAAGAGCAATCGCAGTCAAAAACGGGGCTTGGTAGGCTGGTTAAACGGCAAATCGATGTGGAATAGCCACTAAGTGTGGCCGTAGGGAGCAGTTAAAGGCAAGCAAGGGGAAGGGATGAAGGGGACCAAGGCTAGACAGCAGCCACAAAACGCTTCGTCTAACTGTCCTGAATAAAAGCAGAAATGGGCATTTACCTTTAGTTGTTCGGGACTTTTTTTCCTTTTTGTTTGTTTTTCCTGCCTCCACAAACACAGCTTGGCTGCTGAACTCCACAGCAGAGAGATGATGTAGAGCTGGTGAGAACTTGTGGCCTTATTTAAACAAAGGCTAGATAGAGTTATCTGGATCGATTGAGCCAGTGCTTCCTTGAGCAGTAATTCAGGCCAAACAACTGCCACCGAGAATAGGCTCAGCTGACCTCGCTGGGAAGTGACCAGGCGAGATGAAGACATAAAGAGCAGCTTTGGACACGGGTGTTGATGGGGACAACTTTGTTCCCACATGAATGCTACTTTACGTAAGCAAAGAGTGGTCTCAGACGGGCAGAATTATCTCATTACAGCCCTACCTAGCAATTTAGCTTAAGCTCAGCCCTGCCAGCTTGGAACAAGGGCCTCCCTAATCCTTTTTCTGAAAATGGGCAGTGAATTATGCTGAGGGTAAAGGGGTCATCCATCCCCACAACATCCTCTCAGCTTCCAGCAATCTGCTCTGAGCAGGCCTGCCTTCATTTTAGCTCATACAACTTGGGAAAGGGTTTAAGCTGAACCGAATCCTCCCATGCACTCCCATATATCAGTGTATGAGACCGCTCCGTTACACAGCCAGATCACCCAATTATCTCTATCCGGTAATGCTTCCCTGTGTGCCCGTGTGAGCTGGGAATACACCCCATTAAGCCACACACTTTTTAAACTCCCTTTCAGTCATTAGTGCCACTTGGGACTTGGCTTGCCACTTCTGCTGACTATTTAGAGCGCCGGAGCCTGAGTCACCGCCTCTGATTCATCCTTTCATGCCGGTGTGGCTCTCTGGGTGTAATGGAGCAGCGGTGAATCAGGCCCTCTGTATCTCAGCTGGCAAGAACTCAGTAACTCCCCACCCTCCGCTCCTTTCCCTCCTGGGGCCTGTAGGAAATACAGAAAACGCTAAGCTTGTGTCAAGAGCTAAGCAAGTTCAAAGCAGGGGTGACCAATCCCATCCCAAGGAAAGAAAGCGTGACTTGTGAAAAAACACAGGGTGAAGCTCATTTCAAATGATGCCATCTAGCAGAATCCTACATTCGTACCCCAGGGTCCGATCCTTAGCATAACTACTGGTTCAAAGCAAATGTTATATCTTATCAAGGGCTTTCAAAGGCACTACCTCACCTGCCGAACAGAGGGAACGTGCAGAGGCACCACCAGCGTGTATCTCCAAACATCAGACCAGCTTCCCAGCACCTTGGTTTCCAAGACAATTGAGATCTGCAACCTCGGTTTAGCCCGTCTTTGATTGTGATGTAAAAATCACTGCCATGGCAAAACAGTTCAATAGCATAACCCCCTCCTCTTTCACAAACCCACTGCAAGTCTAAATGAAGGAAGATTAGAAAGTCCTCTTTTAGAACAAGAGGACCTTTAACTGTGGACAAAATGGGAAGTACTCACACAAAATGCCGGCAAAGTCACGAAGTCAAAAATCTCCCGACAGAGCAGCACTGAACTTTCGTCCCCCAGCAACTGACGGCAACTTCGCTCCTCTCCTCATCCCCACGCACCAGCGTTGCAAAGCTCTGAAAGCGCAATCGCTGGGTCCGTGACAAAAGCCCTTGTTCCTAAGCACAGTATAGTGCTGAGCTACACCTTTAAACATCTGTTGAAGATGCAAATTCAACACAGGGCTGTGGCAGCCCCTTCCTCTGAGTCCCCTGTGCTGGGGGGGACAAGCGAGCAGCCCCTCTGCCCCATCACCTCAGTGGTGTTATGGGACAAGTAAGAAGGAGGGATGTATGGGGAGGGAAGGGTGGCTTGGTTCCAAAGCGGGTGTGTGCACGCGTGTGTGTGTGACTGTCCATCTTTTTGCTTTTGTTTTTAGGTAAATATGCAACCAAAAGCTTGTCTGAAAAGGCAGTCTGTGTTCCTTCTGCCTCGTCAAACTCTTCAAGGGAAACATTATCGCCTTAATTGCTTAATTCCAATTTGCATAATACGGCGCTCTGACAACTGCAAAAACAGGGATGCAAAAAGAAGATTAAGAGCGACATTGCACGCTGCCAGCCCTTCGCAGTTGGGAAAGCAAAGCTGAGGACCAGTGCTGGGACAAGCAGCCCTGCAGGCTCACCCACTCCCACCTCCCCGCTCCCTCCCAGGGAGCCTTTCCCACCCCTGTGGCCCCCAGCCACCCGCACACGCAGGGTTTTCGCTGGCCTCTCGTGGGGTTTCCAACCGTACTTCTCCGCCCAGGAGATATTTTTTTATCCAGGGACTGGCTGGTCCAGAACCTTTCAGAGGATCCTGGATGGACAAGCTGCCACTCAAAAACCGAGAAAGCAAACAGGTAGGATATGCTGCATACCTCGGGTGCGGAGACTTGCCCTTTACCTTGCATCACAACCGATCGAGGGGAGAGCATGGCAAAATCTAAGCCTGGACAAACCAAAATGTCTTAGATTTCCTGTTCTACAGACCAGTCCTGATTTTTATTTCTCATGTCAGTGCCTTTCTGAATCCATGAGTGAGTATTAGATGCTGAACTTCCTAGATACTCTCAAGAAAGTCTGTTCTCCCGACATTTCTATCTTGGCTGGGGGTAGATGTACAGAATCTCATGGCAGAGCAACCCATTTCAGAACCACAAGGTTCCCACAATTACAAGCACAGGACGTCTCCTGTGAGCCAAACTCACTCCCACTTCTGAAATAAAAAAAAAGTGCCTCACTTGCAGAAGGCAATGAAACCATTTTCCTACTTCAAAAAGCCAACAACCCCAAAGACTTCCAGCTGTGGCAAACACGCAACAGCTGACAGGGAGGTCTGAATTTTCAGCGCTGATTCTGGCCATTTCTTATTTTACCTACAATATCTTCACACTCTGTTCCAACACGCAGCGCAATCCTACAGAAGTTCTGTGCAGATCACGAGCTGTGTTTTGTGTCTCGTGGTTTTATTATTCCCTCTCTTCCCCCAAACAGCAGGCCAAGTTAAAGCTGAAGATTTATGTTGACGTTAACAGAAACGGCACTGATTTCATGGGAAGGAAATGTGGGATTGATACCTCTGTGGATACAACTGGGATAAAAACCATAAGTTGGACTTTGGCTGTGGGCATGCGTGCCTGCACCGGAGGCTGAATTTCATAGCACTTAGGTTTACACACTAACTTTGGAGGCAGCCTGCTTCTAGATTTGGCACTACTAAAGCACCTTTGAATGGTATGGACTAACCCTCAAATGTGGGCAAAGTGATACTCCTACAGAGGTATTTGTCGTTTATCCCTCATATATTTATATAGTTGTCGTGGTACAAAAAAATCGAGGCAGGCAAGCCCTTGGGATACAAACATCCGTGAATTTCTGATCTGAATTTGCAGCTTGTTCCTGTCTATACGTAATTGAGACACTAACCAAGACTGTAACAATACAGAATAAAACTAAGAAAGGGAACATGTTCCCGGAGGCAGGATTTTGCTGCTTCTTGACACAGTTTGTTGAAAAGCTATGTAACAGCCAGAGGCTATTCCTGGTCTGGGGCACCTGGGGAAAATGAGCCATGTATGCTAACTGATAAATTGGGCTCGAAGTTAGGGAAACATTTCCAGTAAGAGTCAGCAGTGGTGCGACCTCTCGACTGAAATAAAACAACCAGCACACAGACAGAAGTAAGAAAAATCGGAAGCCTGCTGGCTTTGCTGTTTGTAATGAGAAGCTACGCTGTTTTAGTTGCAGTACAGAGGAATTTGCAGTAGCAAAGCAGAAGATGCTTGTGGAAGAGGTGCAAACAGCGCTCATTTAGCAGCTGGGTATGAAAAATCAATGAACGGAGACGTGAACCAAGCAGATAAGTCAAGATATACAGAGCAGGTAAGCGGAGGAGTTTTAACAACAGCCAGTCTCAGAGGAAGGGAGAGGATCAGCAGACACTTGAGAATGAGCAGAAACAAATGGGAGGGAGATAATGAAAAGACCAAGCAGACAAATGTGAATGTCAAATGGCAGCAATCACTCTGCATCACAGCAAGGAGACTTCTTTTCTCTCTTTCACTCTAAAAGGCATGGGAAATAGAAGGGAAAATTGGACCCTTAATATGTGTGGGCAGAAGGGGAGAGCTACCCTCGGTGGGTTATAAAAGCTGCAGCATCAATCCCTGCCACGCTGGAGTAGGAAGCAGCCGTCTGTCTTTGCCACTAAGCCCCTTCCAGGAGAGATCCTTGAAGATTCAGACAGCGTGCGGACGAGTCAGGATCGGGAACTTGGGTGGGATGGCTATTTAGGACGGAAGCTTTCCCAGGCACCATTCAAACTGCCCATGAAGCGCAAACCTCAATAGCTGGCCCCAGCGCCCTCCTCCCCTCGTCCAGCCAAGGCCCAGAAGTGCAGGAACAGCACTAAAACGGGGCCTCCCGTGGACACTGCAATGTGCACGCTAGCGGCCAAAGCGAGAAAAGGAGGGCTTGGGTTTTGCATCAGCTTGGAGAGCAAGCTCCTCAGTCCCTGCAGCGGGCAGCAATGGCCCTGAGAAAGAGCTGCTAGGGACTCGCCTTTCCCTGACTGCAGTGGGCCAGGCCTGCGGCTCGTATAAACGTCACCGGTTCAAAAATGAAATTCATGTGGTGTCCCACGGGCACGAGTAATGAAGAGGCTTTGGCAGGCTGGAGCCAAGGTAGGGCACGAGTGGGGATGTGGTCTTTCAAAGGCTGTGTTTAATTACAAAAACAGGCTGCCAAGAAATGATTCCCACGTTGGAGTGAGAGCAGAATGGAGAAGATGCCCTGGAAAAACACTGCTCCGAAGTGAGGCCCCGTAACATACACGTTCTCACCCCTTGCGCGCAAAACTATTGCTGCTTCTGATGCTGTTGTAGCGTGTCTATGGGGAAGATGGGTTTTACGCTTGAAGGACTCCGGCTCAGTCTAAGGGAGCTCTGTTATGTTAAGAAGCTGCTAGAATACCCTGTGAATATCCAGGGGTCAGTCAGAAGAGGGCCCTAGCCAGACCACTGCGGGCCAAACATACCTCGAAGTCTGGGGAACTTCAACCCCCTCTCCAAAATTTGCTTTCGCCCTGGCATCTTTAATAAGCCGAAGCGCAACTCCGCAGCCCAGCAACCTCTCCTTCTCATTCACACAGACGCGTAAACCCACGGCTTTGCTCGAGCTCAGAACCGATGATTGCAGATCCTGCATAAAGCATGAGCCTAAGTTATTTCTCTCTCTCGTCCCCACCCTCAAGTACCATCCTCTCCTGGGGTATGGCAGATGTACTGACACAAACCAGGCTGGGATGAAGTGGATGGCTCCCCCCCCACCCTTCTAGCCTTCCTGGCCTGGTTTTTTTTTCAGCTCTCATCTGCAAGGTGCCCTCTCCAGACTGCTCTTCAAAGTAAAATGCTTTCCTCCCTGCCTCTCTCCCGATGCAAAGCGTCTGAAAGCCCGTTACAGACCTCGCATGCAATGCCTGCTTGGCTGTAACTCACAGTGAAAAATGCCCATCTCCAGCAAGAGTCTCCCTGAGCCTTTTACCTATCTCAATATGCTGCATCTCCACCACCCCCTCCCTGCTTTCATTTTCAATTGCATGTAATCAGTTTTCAGCTCTTTAACCTTATTCCAAGTGCTCTCTTTTTTAACAATTTGCTATTCCACCCTAAAGCACTCGAAGGGAAAGAAACACACACATTTTAATTAAATTTCTCGCCGTTTTTTCCCTTTCATTTGCATATTTATTTTTATTTTTTTCCCCCATTTTCATCCCTGGGGAAGATAAATAAATAAATAAATGCAAAAGGGAGAAGGACGCGGAACAGAAGCGGGAAGGTGACTGGGATGCAGATCGCAGGCACGGGCTGGAGGTGGAGGGGAGGACGGCGAAGGGGAGAGAGGGGAGGGACAACCTAGCAACTAAGCTGAAAGTAAGTCAGGCATGGCAGAAAGCCAAGGGTGCTCATGAAAAGACTTTTAGGAAAGGAAGGAACAGGTAGAGAAGAAAGACCTGTTTTGAAATGTCAAGAGTAATACGTTGATGTGATATGAAGCAACTCAGACTCTAATCTCTAATGTGTATTCATGACCGATTTCTGCTCCTCTGCTGGACTTGCGACCTGCACGCTCAGTGGTGTGCACTTTGGGATGCTGGGCAGAAAGCCGTGCTAGGCTCCTGGACTACAGGGTGACAGAGCAATGCCCCTCATTTTGGAAAAGACAAAAGAAAAAAACAAATCAGCCCAAAGTCTAATGTGAGTGACAAAAAATGGATGTTTCAGCGTGGGCAGAACTAACAGAGACAATTAAAGGGGAATACCTGAAGCGATTAAGATAATACAAATGAAGACTTGATCATTAATTAAAAAAAAAAAAGAATAGGGTGCTCTATGCCCCTGGCATGATCTTTTCTTCCTTTCCTTTTTCCCTTCTTTTTTTTTTTTTTTTTAATGTGAATAAACCCATGCAATTTGGCATTTAACTGCACTTGTTCCTATTTCCTTTTTGTTTCCAGGTTTCGATTTTAATTTTAATCTGGAAATAGGGTATGACCTCCTGTAAATCTAATCAGGGACATCTTCTTGTAGCAGTCTCCCTGCTGGTTCTACAGGTTCTCATTTCATACCTGTTCTTTTAAGGTTGCTTCTTCCCCCAGAATCTATGGTGGTATGGGGCAAGCCTGAGGGAATACAAATTCCTCTATGGAGGACCACAAGCCAAATTTGGGACCTGCCAACATGGAATCCCTTTGCAATAAACTGGAGATCTGTTACGGCCCCATTTTGCACACAGTTTTGTTATTACTCACACATTACCCGAGGACAGTGTCATCTTCTTTTCTCTGCAAAATGCATGCTGGGGCATTCAGGGTTCTCTTCTCCTCTCTACTAATGACCAAGTCTTTTCTGCAATCTCTATCTGTCCTGATTACCTCCTTAACTGACTCTCCCTGAGGCTGCCTACTCTTGGTATGTAAAGAATTTATTATTATTGGTTGTGTTATCTTTGGCTGTTTGTTCTTCAAATTTTTTCTTAATCTCTATTTTACATCTCAGTGCTGCAGTTTATGTTCCATCCTATTAGCATCACTTGGACGGAATATCCAATTTTTAAAGGATTCTTTCTCTGACTTGAATAAACCCACATAACTTGGTATTTAAGTGCACCAGTTTCTCTTACCTTTTTGCTTCCAGGTTTTTATTTTGATTTTCATTTGGGGGTATGGTGCTACCTCCTGTGACTCTAATAAGGGATTTTTTTAAAGCACTTTCCCTGCTGGTTCTTTGGGTTTTAATTTCATAACTTTTTCCCTTCGGGTTGTTTCTGACTAAGTTCCTTCTTTTTTTTTTCTTTTTTTTTTTTTAAAGTCCTTTTTTGATGTTCTGTGCCACAGACTTTCTGGTTAGGATAAGGAAATGATAGACATCCCTCTATTAGGGTCATTTTCACTCCTTACAACTGTCCTTTCACAGCCAGGCTCTGACTGTAGGTGACTGAAAGGCAAGGCCATACGAAGACGTCTCTTCCCATCCCTTTCAGGGAGGGTTAGAATGAGACTTCTTTTACAGCTTAGCAGAAGGGCTTTGCCATGGCAGGAACAGACAAGGTTTTAGCCAGAAACAGGCCAAAGCAAAACGTGCCTCAGGAAGCCCATCTGAGAACTTCAGTTTGGAGCCAGGACCCCGTGCTCCTCAGCACTTGCTGGTTTATCCCTAACGTAATGGAAATAACAGAGTAACAGAAGCAATCCTCCTCACACACTCACTGCCTCATCTCCCCTGGCCCCGTCCGACTGCAGAGGTGCTTTTCCTGCACCATCCTTCCTTTTCTCCATTGCTCGGTGAAGGCAAAGCCCCCTTCACGTTGCAAGCACCAGCACAACACGAGCACATCCACGCTTCCCCCTCCCTTCCTCTCAACTGATTCTGCATCTTCCTCTTGGACCACTCAGAAGCAAATAAAAGGTACCAGGCCAGATGCTTCCTAATAGCCCAAGATGGACAGCCAAGAGCCCTTCTCCTACCGCTGTCAATACCGTTCACACCTCGCTTTCCAAGCCCAGTTCTCTCAGAAAGCAGGTTCCCTTAGCACCTGTTTTCCGAGCCAGAATCCTTATGTCTGCACACATTTGACAGAGGCACAGCTATTTCTTCTCGTGACTGCCCTTCCCCTGTCAGCAAGGGCTCCTTTCTAGGGTAGGGTATGTACAAAAAACTCAGGAACATTTTTTAACTCTTTTTTTGAGAAATGAACATGCTTTTAAATGGAAAAAAAAAAAAAAATCCCTGCGATGATGCGGTTCCTACTTAGCGGGGACTTCTCCCACATTCTCCTCCCAGACTTGACATTTTAGTTCCTTTCTTTAGCCAGAGGGTCTCAGGGTTTTCAGTATGAGAACACTGAATCAGATCTTGATTTCCTGCCCCATTTCTTATTTTCACATCAGATGCAACAGGTTTTTACATCACATCATCTGAGTCAAACTCCATGCATTACCATACCTTGTGCTTTATCTCAGTAATGGGCTGAACCACAGTTTACCAGGGAAGAACCAAACTACTTTGCAGTTGAGGCCCATTTCCAACACAAAAGCTCTCAGACAAAAGAAATAAGGTAAGGCAAGCACTTCTGGGGCTGGCAAGCATTTCATCAATCAGCACATCCTCACCCTCAGGGCACAGGACCACTTATCTGCACATCTTTCTCCATACACCTCTGCAAGGCCACTGAGGCAGCCCAGACCTTATCCTTACTAGGAGACTTTTACCCAAGCCCATCATCACAGCCCTGATATGCCTCTTCTGTGGCACCATGAATCTGAGAAGAAAATGCAACCCTTGTAGGATCACCCACCCCTTCTATTTAACACCAAGTACTTGGGTTTGTGCTTTTTTGGTCTGTCCTCAGGGTCCAGGGCATTCAGAGCTGAAGCAAAGGGTCACCTTCACCTCCTGGAGGTGGGTTCATGCGCTGTGGCTGGACAGAGGTTAGCTCCCTGCGGTCATCTCCGCTCGCTCAGCTCATCAAAGCTCTGCAAATATCCCATGTCACAAGGATCCATTTAGGAAACAAGGGTGAAATCAGGCTGAACTAGCCAACCAGTTGGACTTGGATTCTCTGTGCATTTCTGTAAGTCTTTCAAAGTGGACTAACAAACATCCATCAAGATTGAAACTGTCTAGTGGCATTTGCCTCGGGGCAGGGGATGGACTAAATGGTCTTCTCCTGTCCCTTCCATTCCTATCCTTTAAGGATGCTCTGTTGCATCCCTTCCAGATGCCATATTCCAGTGGGTGGCTGGAGCTGACTTGCGGTTTAGAAAATCTCGGGCTGTTTTTTCCCAAAGTGAGGCTCTTCTGCAGTGAGGCTGTTAAACAGAAAAGAAATAAAAACCCCAAAACCCTTTGCAGCTGTCACGGCCGCTCGCTGCCTCAGTGCCTCCGAACGCCACTTGGCTCCCGTGCGTTGATGCATTTACTGTACTGGTAATTAATGCCGTTAGCTTTGTAATTAAAAAAAACAACTTTTTGCCTTTATACTTGGGGTGATAACGCTGCAAGTAAAAATTAATTAAAACGAGATGAATTGCCTTCAGTTAAACGAAACGGAAAGAGGGGGAAAGGAGGGGGCACAGAGGGGAGGGGGTCGTGGCAGTAGCGAAGAGAGGAGGAGGCAAGCAGGAGCCCTGCTAATGAAGCAAAATGATGCTGTCGGCATTTTTAAAGATTCTCCCCTTGGCTATGGTACCTTCTGTTGGGTTCTGGGTTAATGGAGCCTAAAGCTATACGTCTGGCAGGGAAACACTGTGAGTCACCATCGCCCCATCTCTTTCCGGAGGTCCACAAACACACCCGCCCATGTTTGTTCAAGTCCCTCCTCCTCCTCACCTTCCTACCCCCCACCTGGCTATGAGGGGTAATGGGCTGTGAAATTGGCTTTTCTATTATTATTAATTAGATCTGATGTCAGGCTTTTTGTTTTGGTTTGCGTCTGGGTTTTTTTTTTCCCCTAGGTAAAGTAAGGAAAATACCCAAATCCCTGAAAGAGAGGGCAGAGTCCTTACAAAGTTGGTGCTGGGAGCCAGGCCTAGCACCTGCAGCACACTTTGGGTAGAGGATCAGAGCTCCTCTCCCTCCTTTTAGCCAGATGACTTCTCTGTTCACTGCTTAACTCTTTCTGTCCCTCAAAGGAGTCCCACCTCTGTAGGCAGGCTTCAGGGAGAGCTAACTGTTAGGAGAAAGGATGAGAAGTAAACCTCTGTAAGAGATGGAGGAAGCCCCTGGCAGCGGAGGAAGCAGACGGCCTTGCTGAATGCAAGGGAAGAGAAACTGAAAGCCTAGCACGAGGCAGCAGAAACGGAAGCATTTCAGAAAGTCTTGCTCAAGAGAGAAGAGCTTTCTTTGGATAGAATAGACCCAAACGGTTCAGATCTAGATCAAAATCCATCTTTGGAAATTATTTTGAATTTTACCATCATTACGCACATCTCGTTTCCTTACTCTGGCAGTATGTGGGAATTCAGCAGATGAGGGAATAGGGAATGCACGATCTGTCAAAAACCATGGGATTAAGAGCATCTACCTACCTACCCACCCACCTCTCCTGTAGCACCCATTGCTTTTCAACCATTTCAGTTTGGGAACTTCAGAAGTTTCCCATGTACAGACTACCTCGCTGCAGACAGCAACCTACTTTTCCATCTATCACAGCTCCCTAAGAGAAATACACGAATGCCCACGGGGACTGCTGACTCTAGATAGCAAATAATAAATCTCCTTCTCTAGATGAGCTATCTATCTACAAATACTTGTCTACTCTAGAGTTAATATTACAGTATTTAAGTGCCCTGAGTCAGGAAGAAAGGCTGTTGCCATGAGAAAGAGCAGCAGTACCTGGAAAGTTCTCGTAAGACCTGAAACAACTGAGACACTATGGCTTGAATTGAAAACTCCTGATCCTAAAAACCTCTGCAGCTTTCCACATCAGCACTGCCCCTCCGTTCTCCCATTTCCCCTCCAGAGCACCTCGTCACCACGCTGGCCTGTTTCTGACTTCTGCGTACCCCCTAAGAACCCAAGTCCTGAGGACCAGCCCTCACACCCAACCTCTGTAAGGTCAAAGCAACGTGGTTTCACAGCGAAACAAAGTCAGACAGACCCTGTAGCGAAACTCAAGAGCGAAGTCCTGAACGTTTGCCCAAAAAAAGCGTCTGCTGTCTCCAGGTCAAAATTCAGCCAGATTTCGAGCAGCAGGACCCACCTATCCCCTGCGGCGGGGGGAAGGACTTTGTTCCCACGTAACCTTCACCTCTTAATTCTGGCGTTGTACCAGCAAGACCCACTTGAAGATGCTACTGATTTTGCCACGGCTGATGAGCACATAGCACTTTGCATGCCTGCTGGTGACGGGAATGCACTCCCTTAAAAAAGATCAGCCACACCTGCCCCACGGATGAACACATGCGTGTTGTTCCCACTTTTGAGAACGATGCTAGAGCTGCCGTGCGCAGAGCGCTGCTGGGACGGAGGAAAAGCCAGACCACCTCCCCTCCACGAAAGTTTTCCCTCCCTTCTGTGTCATGTTCTCTTACTTATCCGTAAGTGCGGTGTGGCCACTGCGTGGTGCAAAGGGGTGGACAGCTGACCTGTCCTCCCTAAAAGGTTTCAGAGCTAGAGAGTACTACAAGCTGTAGCCTAACTCCTCTTGGGTCCGGCTCCTGGTGGCATCAGGGCAGCTCTGGAGGACACACTGTGCTGCCCCGGCAACTCCTTCCCAATCGAGTTCAAGACGGCTCGATTTTTATAACTGTAAAATGGGGATAACAACACTCGCTCTTCTTTTGTAGGCCACCGGGAGCTCTGCTGGTGAAAAGCAACATATCAGAGCGAGTCTTTGGCGTCCTGGAGAGCTCAATGCAAACTCTGCTCCCGCTCTGGACTCCCTGCCTCAGTTTCCCCGCCTATGAAAGCAGGACAGCAGCATGCGCCCTCTTTGCAAAGGTGAGGTTGGATTATTGATTGAGAAGGTGGAGCCACAACCTTAAGCCGAATTCATCCTGGTGTAACATTACTGAATCAACTGAGCGAAACCACGAGTGACTTTGGCCCTTCAGCAGAACCGAGGCATTGCCTTGACCTTTGCAGGCTATTCAGGCTGTTCACTTGGGGTTGTTTCAGAATTTCAGGCGAGACCTTAGCCTGGCTGACAGCTTTGAAAAGACAGTCAAGCAAGTAGAGCAGATCCACGGTGGGGGGGTAGAAAGCAAGAGCTGAGAACATTGTTCCTGACCTTTTAAATGTGACTTTGCAGCCACGGTTGGGCTGAACACGCACCTGGGGCCTGACTGCTGCAGTGCCACAAACTTCTGTCAAGTTACTTCTGAGGTGCCGTGGTATAAGCAAGAGCCAACACCGTCCAGCCGGTATATACAACTGAATCTACGGATGGCCCCAGCACGGCACACAGAAGCTCGGAGGAGATGGGCACATGCAGCACAGCAGGGGATTTACAGGCGCCACGTGAGAAGGCAGGGAAGGAGGATGGTGGAGCGAAGGGTGGGTTTTGGAGTACAAAGATACCATGCAGAAGGGCAGCTCTTTTCACCAGAGTCAGTCTCTCGTGACTGTGGCATTCTCCCCTTCAGTTGAGACGGGTTTCGTTTTACAGCGCTAAAGGAAATAAAAAAACTAAGAGTGATGCTTTTCTGACTGTCATGGTAAATCAGGCATCACTTCATTACAATCAATGGACTTCCACCAGTGGAGAGTTGACGTGAAAGAGATGACCATTAGCCCCAGTGTATCTAACCTGCCAGCTATCTCAAATCCCTTCCGGATCTGAAAATCAGCTGTTCTTCTCTGGCTCTTAGAGGAACCCCAGGAAGAAAGAGCCTGCAGTCAGACTCTAGCTGCTGAGGCATGACGCGAATTAGACGCCAATCTCACTTCTCCATAGCTGTGTCGGCTCCTGCAGGGCTGAGCGTAAGACACTGAAGAAGCATGGGGAGCAGGGATAGCGAGCCAAACCTGGTCCCAGCTCCCATCCTTACACTTTGCTCCAGGAGCAAAAAGGTGCTATAAAGCCAAATGACCCAGTTACCTGGAGACTCCTCCCACGTGAACTGGAATTACTCCAACCCTTTTGCAGCCTTGGCATAGAGGCAATGAGATGGAAACAGGGACAAGGAAAAGGTCCGCTGTCTCCTAGTGTTCCTGTGATGGGTTACAGGTCCCTGCCAGCCAGCCCTGAATTTGCTTAGGCAAAAACTTACGTCCAAGCCATCCCTGCGAACAGAGCCTTTAACCCCCTCCTCAGCAGTGGCACCAAGCGACGTGTGACCGTAGCTGAGGATGGAGCTCCTTAAATGAAGAAACCAGATTTTTGCTGACTGCAGTCATCTGCCATATTTCACAGGTGAACCACAGAAATTTTACTTAGGAAAGCAAACGGTTGCTGGAGTAGTTCAAGGTCTGCCATCATTTCACAGCACGGAAAGATATTAGCAGTGAATAGACTCCTAAACAACACTGTCTGGAGAAATCTCCTTCCGCACTCGGTGATGAGCTGGGTCCGCACAGGCAAGAGAGTTCCCTTCTTCCCGAGAACTTGCAGAGCACCAGCGAGTAACTCATCCACCCCACAGACGCGAACTCCTACTCAGCAAGCCGGCTACAGGGCAAGACTGACGCGGGACAGCTTAAACGCCGTTCCTGCCACAGGGTTTTAATTGCCAACGCATTCGCAGGGCCCTCCGGTTCTGCCGCAAGTTTCCAGAGCTCCCTTGGGTGAGAGTCCTCAGTGGGCTCGTAAATGCTGCCACTTCGGGGCTAAACACGGCAGCTGCTTAGAAATGGGCGGCACTGAGGGAAGGAATGAAGGAAGCTGCTTTATTTAATTAAGACCGTTGGGGCACGCTAAAGGAGAACAGAAAATGGTTCTTTGCGCTGGAATTTTCCAAAGGACTGGGGCTACACGTGCCGAGAGCCATCACACGTCTATGTGACCGGGACCTCCGCAGCTCGCCCGAAAAGCTGCCCTCCCCGCAACACCGTGGCAGCTCAGCCCTTGCTGGGGTCTCCGCTTAATGCTGAATGAGAGGAAAAGCACCACCTGCCCCACAGCCACCAGCACCCCTGGATTCGCGTTATAGCTCTGCCGTCCAAACAGGCCGGCCACCGGTCTAACGCTGTTTAGACCGGAGGAGATCGCTGCCCCGGGAGGTGCATCTCCCACGAACCCGGGAGCCGACACGCCGCTTGCTCTGCTCCCAAGCCAGCGGCAACAAACAGAAGACGACGCTTTAAGGAACAACAAATTCCTCCCGTTTTTCATCTCATACTAAATACCTAAGCCTCCACCTGCCTGAATCCTCTGCTACCCTTGCCAGGAAGCTGCTGGAGAGGAAACTAGAAAAAGGAAGATGAGGCAAAATAAAGCAAACTGCCAGGGAAAAATGCCCAAAATGCTAGCCCAGAGGACAGGGGAGAATCGAGGTCTCCACAGATGAGTGCTTTTAATTAGGAAGAGGGCTGAACGGCAAGGAGCTTATGCTAATGAGTAGTCTCTTTTAATCAGCTTATTTTTTAAAAAAAGCATTTTTTAACAGTCAAAATAGTTCTGAAAAATGGTAATTATCAGAAACGCGTTAACATGGAGCAGGTGGGCCAGCAAGCCGAAACGATAGAGGCTCCCGTCTGACAGAAGGGGACAGCCTTGTCACACGGGGTGCCGCAGGGATGGGGATGGGGTGGGAGGGGGGGCCCCGGGGCTGCCGCCCTGGAACGACGGGCGCCTCCGACATCCCTGAGCTGCGATTCTTCCCTCTCCTCCCTGGTCTAATTAATCCTTTCTCGCCCCCACAACGGTTCCTCAGTCTCTCCTCTTCCCTCCCCTCGGCGCGTCCTCTTTGCACACAGAGACGTCCCTGCTCTTCGCTTGTGTCTCCGCGTCCCCACCTTTCCTCCTGTCGTCTTTACGTTCCCGCTCCTCCGAGGACTACACTGCAGGCGGGCGACGCCAAGGCCTTCTCCTGCTCGCGCTACAAGCCCCACCATGTTGTAGTAGTCACCGCTGAACGTGCATGCTAATCGCCTGGAGAGAGTATTTACTCCATACTTCCACCCCGCAACATCCTCAAGAGGAACTGAGCCTTTGCGGTCCGTGCCCGAGGTGCCCGAGCTCCTCCCAAAAAGCTAGTCCCTTTATTCTTGGGACACCCTTGCTGGAGATGGGCACGCATTTGCATGCAGCGGGCGTAGAGAGATGCCCCTCTCCTTACGACTTCTTTCTTTTGGCATCCCGTCCTCCTCTCTGAAAAGCGACACTCCACCAGAAACGCACAGGATTCCCATACCTACGTGCCCTCGCTACACCCTGCCCACGTGAGCCTTTGTAGCAGCCCGCCTGCTTCTCCAAATGGTACAGCACCCACCGATATTTCAAGTAGATGTTACCAAGTGAAGTGAACACCAGTTTGCAGTATCCTACTTTGCCTGAGGAAACAGATCCAGGCATGTGATGCCATCTGCTCCTGTAGGGCTGCCATCCTCGTATTTCTCTGTACCATGTGCAATAAAGAGCGCTACCAGACATCACTCTCAAGCTCACAACAACCTTGGGGCAGAAAACAGGAGGGGGAGGCAGCACATCCAACGTGCCACATATGGTGGGGTGAAAGGAGAGAGACAGAGAAAATATACACCAAAGGCTGCCTGACTCTCTCACGTGCAGTGAAAGATGCTGCGATTCTCCTGTCTGAAGGCTGGTTTAATGCTAAATGGTCTTCCAAGATTTCTGCAGCGCAGCAGAAAACCAGTTCAGCCATGTCTCCTGCTCTCCAGTCTTGACACCAGAATACAGGCTGCAGCCTCTACAGCTCTCCCTGTCCCGTACGGGAAGGGCTTTGAGCCACCGCTTACAACTGTGCAAAGCCTCCTTGGTGCCGTCAGGTTCAGCTTATGCCCAAGGACCAGACACACGCAGCGAGTCTCCTTCTGGCTGAGCAAATCCTACTTGGCGGTAGGGCAGCTTCAGCGCCGCTCAGCACAGCTGCAGTACCAGGGTCTCGGCTCTGCTCACCCTCTCCAGTTTCTCAGATGCAGGCTCCCAAGTGATGGCACCTAAGGGCAGCTAACCAACCAACACGGTTGTTCTTCAGGGAGCTCCCACCTCTCTGGGAAGCAAGGTATAGGCTACAAATCTCACGGCAGTCAAGTATCAGGCTGGGCTTATAACTCAGGATGAGCCCTATGAGAGAACAAATACATTTTTGACCCACTCCTAAAAGACACTGCCTTTCCCAACAATCACTGTACCAATGTGCATGGCATTAGCATAATAATTTGGTGTCAAAGCCCGAGGCCGTCCATGCATATTTGTGCATGGCATATCATGTTCCCGTGTAATCCCTTGCTCTACTTTCTCGCCTCTGCGTTTGAGGGCAGACGTTTCTTTGGTGAAAGGAAGCAACTATAAAGCTGATTATTTTAAAGCCGCATCTGTAAACTCTGGTGTCCAAGGCTAGCTAACAAAAACCAACACCTTGGGGCATGACCCGGCCAGATCTCAAAGGCAAGTTCATACAGACCTACGGTAACAACCTGAGTCAGCAGAGATCCAAAGAAAATGGCATCTTCTACCATTGGACTATGTTCCTCCACTGAGGCTACGACACTGCTGATCCCCCTTCTGATGTGAGGAGTGTGTGATTTAAGGACATGAGGAGCTGGAGAACTGAGGAAGATAAATGGGATGTAAAGCCAACGATCTCTGTGACCGTTAAAGATCCTGTATCGTGTTGCATTTTTCTCCTTCACAACGCTTCTAAACTCTTATCAATTTACATACCATATTGGATGCATTAGTAGTAATAGCTATTTATATAGCTGTAGGTTTGGATCAGGCTACTGTACAAAAAGAAAAAGAAGACCCTGACGCCGAAAGGCTACAATCTAAAGAGTGAACTAAATGCCAGAGCATATAAGGTTAAACAGCCTCAATAGCTGCCTCCCATCGATAGGTGATGAGATTGCTATTAATCCAGTGTAGAGGTAGAAAGCGTTAAAATAAAGGTTAAAATAAATTACATGCTAAAATAAATTACACCAACTGAGCACATTAATATGCGCTAATAAAGACTGTTGCTAAAACAGGACTCTGTTCTGGAGCAAAAAGCCTCAGTATTATAGGCAGGCCAAACCACAAGTCCCCGCTCCTGTAGCAAAAGCTGGACTGGGATTACAAACAGGATTTTTGAAGCAGAGGGAGTTGTGCCTTTCCAACAGAACCAGTCGGACTGGCATCCCAAGGCTGAGCTTCTCTCCACCTCGAATGGATGGACAAAAGCATCATGTTGGGATACTACCTCCCATATTATCTGATGGGCGTGCAGGCACCTGCTGCCTGCCTCGGGCAACGGTGCAGGCTGAGCTTAAAGCAGCACCATCTGTTTTGGGCTGCCAGCTTGTGCCCCAGCACTGGAACAGGGGGGGTCCGCGTGCACCAGGGAGGGAAAGGCAACCTCATTGCTTCCTACAGTACGGGGAATCAGCAGCTGTGCTCTAAGCCAGCAGCAAAGGAACGTCCCCCGAAAGCAAATGAAGCTGCGGTACTTCGTTGGCGTTAAGCTGCGGTACTTCGTTGGCAATGGCAGCGCATCCCCCTCCCTGCAACTGCCTCGGCTCTGGGCTCCGATCTGGACGGACCGTACGCAGGGCTCAGGGAGCACCCAGTGCCTGCAGGTCCACCTGGGCTTTGGCCTCTCTGCTGAGGCGCTGGCAAGTGTCCCGCCTGGGCTCCAGGGGGAGAGGTGGCCTGGGGGAGGACACGAGTCCCAGCAGGAGCTCAACCAAAAGCCACCTATCGAGAACCAAGGAGAGAGACATCAGGAAAGCTGAAGGCTCCGAGGAGCTGCATCGGTGCTGGTGCTTGACGTCCAAGCCCAAGAAAGTCAGGAACGAATCCAGCCTCCTCCTACGCCAGCTACTGACCCCAGGTCCCCACGGTCCATAGAGGGAAAGAGCTGCAAAGGCTAAATTTGATGCTTCTTGTTGGCACCATAGAAACTGGTGGAGTGAATCAAGTGGGAGTACAGCAATATAACAGCGGCCCTGTAAAGTTTTATTTCTGAACATTTAGAGTGTGTAAACATGTCTCTCTTTTTTTTTCCTTTCTTCTTTTAGAGTGAAGGGAAGTGATCTTGCATAATATAAAACAAAAGATGACACCAGAGCAGGTAACCACGCATCCCTGTAACCACAGGCAAAGGTCTCGCAGTCTTCTCAGCAGCCTCCTCCCTTTCCTCCGACTTCCAATTAGCCAACCTTACAAGGTCTGCTCTGTTCCCTAATCGTTCCCTTCTTGTTACTCTGCCCCGCATGCTTGCGTGAGATCTAGGCAGAGAATTAACAAGGTGCCTGCTGCAAAACAAGCAGGGATTCCGGCCCCGCTGCTGTACCGCTAAACAAATAGTTTCAGTGATAAATAAATAAAGCTATTCACAGAGGATCCTCACTTCAGTTTAGTTGGGCTTTCACCACGTCTGCAAACCTGTCATTGTTCCAGATTCTTGGAAACACAGCTATTAGCACTTCCCTCTATTTCTCCATTTTAAGATAAGTAGGAAATGCCATTTATTTGTTAAAATTTTATAACTCAAAGCTCACGTCTCCTTATTCTGCCTTTAAAAGCACCCAGCCCACGGTGAGAAATGACCAGCTGCAGGCAGCCCAAACAGGCCAATGTTCATTAAATGTCTTATTCAACCCCAAACCTCATGAATTGTTTAATGTACAACCGAGACAAAAGCCTTATTTCTTTGCGTGTCAGCTCTTGTTAAGCGGCTCCCTGCCCATCTTGCTGCTAGCTATAAACAGGATTAACAATTCCCGTAGTTAGACGCGGGGAACGCGCGCATGCTACACACGCCGGCAGACACGCGCAGAGGACGCGGCGGCGCATCCCTTACACAGCCCCACGCGCGGGCACATCCCGCCTGCGCGCCAGCCCTGCCCGCGCTGATTTATTCCCCGCGGAAGGCAGATGTGCAAATCCGGGCACGCCAGCACCGAGAGCCTAGGGTGCCCGCACGCCACGGGTGCCAAACGCGTCCATCCCAACCGCTGCGTATCGCTCGTCCGCGTGGATCGCTTCTCTCCAGCTTGTATAGATGGGAAAAGCACTAGCTCTCCTACGGAGGAAGACGCGCTCACTGGTTCACCGACTGCTTTCCCCAGCCCTCGCGCTGGACGTCCAACGTTAGACGGCTTGAACGTGACTTCTGTAAGGAAGTCTACAAGGAGCTGGGCACCGCGTCGCAGATGGGAGCCCTCAAGAGGCGGCGTACAGCAGACACTTCTGGAAATACGGCTGACACCTCCGCTCCTCCTCTGCCCGAGCACACGTGCCAACCCTGTGAGCTCGCACACACGCAGGCAGGGAGGCAAGCACGGCGTCTGCCTTCCTGCGAGATCCCTTCGGGACCCACAACCTCAGCCGGGGAGCATCGACCCCGAGCCACCGGCTTCGAGGGTGCCGACCGCCCCGGCCGATGGGAGGGAAAAGAGGGAGGAAGGTTTTGGGAGCTTGGGGCTAGCTGTACAAACGTCCAGCTTTTGGTGGGGCTCTGGCGGTTTCCTCGCCGTGCCCGGCGGCAGCGGGGGCCCTGGGAGCGCTTCCAACGCAAACGATGCTGCCGGCTTCAAACCGCCGACCAGCTGGTGAGCTGACGTCAAAGCTGCGGCCCGGCGGAGAACCGGGCAGCACGGAGAGGAGGGGGAGCTGGGGGGGACGGGAGGACGTCCTCGGGCGTGAAAAATTCACCGGGGACGGTGCAGGGGCAGCCCCTCGGGGTACGGCGCAGGAGGGGGGATGTGTCTTTCACGTAGCTTTCTGCCAGGGAAGGGGAGATGCCAAGTCGTCCTTTCTCCCCACCTGTCCCCGTGGAGGCAGAAATCACATCGATGGCGAGTGGATGCCATCCTCTGGAAAATGCCATCTGGAGAACATTACTGGGTTCTCTGGACAGACATCACAGGACTCTGCAAAACCCGGAGCTAAACAGCACTTGAAACTCATGTCAAATGGTTCCTTAAGAGGCAATAGCTTGCAGGGCAAGCCTCGATCCAGGGGTTTTTTTTCCTCATTAAAATCAGGAGGAAGCTGTACTGCTGACCAAACCCACTTGCAAGTTACAAAGTGAGTGAGAAAATACGTGTCTGATGAAAGCTAGCATTTTTGTGATAGCAAAGGAAATATCCCACTCTCATGCTCATTTATTATTCGGGATTATTGATGTATTTTTCTGGCAGCAAATAATCTTTTCCTGACACATCACACATATTGTGAATACTACAGTCAGCTGTAAAATCCACCATTCCCTCCTACGTACCACCGGACCGTAACATCCTCATCACCAACAAAATCAGCGCAACGCAAATTGGGTACACGACAGAAACGTTGGAAAATGTGCAAGCGTGTGTCCGGATCGAGGCTGAGTTTACGTGAGGGGCTGTGGGAAGCAGACCGGCCCCACCAGTGCTTCCCAGCGCAGCTCGTGGCCTGGGTGATGCACTGGGCGGCTGGGGACGTAACCTGGTCAGAGCGAGGTGGTACTTACTCGTGGGTAGGCCACTCAAGGATTCAGGTGGGTAAAGAGGAGTGTGATTTATCTAACTTGACTCAGGTAATTAAGGGCCAGGAAAAAACCAAAACCTGTGACTTGGACAATAGCTGGCAGCACAAAATGCAAATTTCCCCATCCAACAGATCGTTTCAAATTCGCCTTTGACGGAAATACTCATAGTAGCAATTTCCTCTTCGTGAGCGTTTGCTATCCCCAAGCTGCCGTGCTCGTGAAGAGGGACGGCAGAAGGGCTGCAAACATCATCAATTCAAGATTTGCTTTTGAATCGCAACAAACTATTTGTGAATCTCCCCCTGCCCCACTTTGGCGGTGCCTCAGCCGCCTCGAGGACCACCATCACGGTCTCCGTGTTGCCCGCGGCCGCGTCTCTCTGCCACCCTTCCCCACGTCCCCTTCTCCACCTCTCACCCGCGTTTCCTCAGCTCCACGAGTCTGATTCTCTTCCTGGCCTCCTCCCCGCCCAAAGAGCCCCCATCTATCCCAGTCCCGCTCCCACGTCATTTTTGGCTCCCTCTAGCCTTCAACATACTTCAGCGCGGTGCAAGTTAAATGGCTATAACCCCTCCCAAGTGACAGGGACCGCGTCCCTGTGAGTGCAATAAATATATTCCCAGGGCTGCCCGCATCTCCCTCATGCTATATAGGAATGTTGCAGCTCCGTGCATTTCCACCACCCCTTACAGCTGTGTCTCACAAAGCCTCGCTCGCGCAAGTAATCCCATTAAACTCAATGGGCTAGTTGCCTAAGCACAGATTTACAGGATCATGCTCTTAAAGGCTAAGCTCTTCAGTGAAGGGACCTGAAGAGTCCCTTGTAAATTGCCCGCAAAGCCCTACACCCACCGCTGGCCTGCAGAAACCCGGTGTTATTTTCAGGAGATCAAAGTCCTGTCAGGTCATGTTGACTTCTATTAATGGAAGCTGAGATGCTCAGCTGCACTTCTAGATGTCAGGCCTGGAAATAATGAACTCTTACTGATGTGTTTCACCTGGTGGGTTTTGCAGGGAGCTGTCAATTGGCACAGATCAGAATTCAAAATAAAGTGTGTTTTGCCCAACAACCTCAGGACACCGAGTTTTCCTGTTTTGCCCAGCGACAACCACAGCGTCAGCACAGGCTGAGCTCTCAGGACAAAGGTCTTTTGGGTACGCCGGGGCTGGGATACGGATAGCGTATCGGAAAGCGCCTGCCTGGCTATGCTTCCTTCTCTTTTAAAAAGTTTTTGCACCGACATATGCTTTTTCAGGTGACAGAAAGACATGGGGAAATGGGAACAAAATGTGCACGCTATTCATATTGAAGAAGGCCCGGTATAATAGTATAATTAATAAACCTTAGCAGACCTCTATTAATAGCTCCTGGAACCCGAGCAAGGAACACAGCGGTGGTTTTGCCAGGGCTCCCTCTGCAAGGATAAAAATTTTTTGCTTACTGTTTTCACATTTGCCATCAGACGTTGCTATGCTCCATCAAGCTTAGTGCTGCAAAGGCAGGAAAGGAAAGCAGGGGAGCAGAGGAGAGAGGAGATGGGGAAATCCTGGCCTGTGGCTGAGCGTGTTTTGCTGGCTTTACAAGCGGAAAGGCCGGATGAAGTCATGTTGCAAAATTACTTGTCCGTTCATGCATAGGGCTGAGAAGGAATCCTATACAACTAAATTAAATTTAAATTATCATATGCCAAATTGACATTAATATTCAGGGCAAAGGATCATTTTTTCAGGCAGTGCACTGATTTAGTCTTAAATATTAATAAATTCCTCCTGCCTGACCAGACACCAATGGCATACTGCCCCTTAGCTCCTACCTTACTTAACGCTAGCCTGTTGCCCCAAACATAGGGCTTGGCTTTACAAGCCGGGAGCAAGCATCCCAGAAAGAGCACATCCAGCCTCGAAAGCAGCACAGACCCCAGAGCCGGGAGGCTCGTCAAGGCAGATGCATTTCTCCTCTCCCCATTTTTTCCAGGCATCTCTTCCCTAAACCACTGCTCCTCGCCGAGAGGGTCCCCAGGGCTGTGCCGGGACCCGGACCAGCAGCGCAGGGGAAGGTGGGCTGGGAGGCTGCCACGAGGCTCCTGGCCCTCTCCGTTTGGTCCCCCTCCCCAGCAATCCCTACAGGTTTCATTGCTGAATGCCTCAGCCCCTGGAGTACCACAGTAATTTGGCACTGACGCCTTAGTCACTTAATTATTCTTTTCAAAGGTGCCTTTGAATTTCTTTTTCCCCACCTTGCTGCCTTTCCTCTCCCTCCCTTTTCCCTCTACACATTTTGACTCAATAGTTTTCCTTGAAATTGTCTAAACTTGCTGTTTATTTCTTGCCATCTAGCATGCTGTGATCTATCTTTTATCGTTAATATTTTTTTCTCTGCAGTGTCCCTGTTGCCTGTCTCTGAGTTCATTCTGTTCCCTCTTTCAGCAGCACTATATTTTTCCTCTCAGTATTTTTGCTTAGCTCTATTAACTTTTATTTATTTTTCTTTCACTCCTTCACCATGTTTCTTTTCTTAGTTGCCGTGCACCATCTGTATATCTGTTTCTGCCTCTCTCATGCTCCCACAACTAGATTACGCTCTGACTGCCTTTCATCACCATGGCCCCTTGACTGCCCTCCCCACACAATCCCCTTGCGAATAAAAACTATCTAGGACTGGCCGTGCCCCTTCTTGGGTTCCCCTCTCTGGTTCCCAGCTGTTGCCTGTGAAAAATACCTGTGTAGGAGCGTTGACACCATGAGCTGTGGCAAACCAAAGCGGCTCAGAGAGCCTGAGTCAAGAAGACTCAACATGCAATAAGAGATTATGAACTCAATGTATGATTTTCCAAATCAGGAATATTTTTAATTCTGCATTTTCTGAGGGGGGGGGGAGGGGGAGGCGGAAGAAAGAAAAAGAAAGAATCCCTCCTCCCCTTGACTTCTCTTGCCTGGTTTTGAACATCTCACTATGCAAACAAATTAGTTTCTCCTAATAAAGGTTAGAAAGCGAAAAATAAGCCTGCAAATGGAAGTATAAACTTAGTTTTAACTGAAGAATTAGAATTGATGCCTCCAAAGTAAAGGAAATTCACCACCTAAAGAGAGATGTGCACCAAGGAGGCATGAATGACCCTGTCCCCGTGTTCCTCCATTCCGCAGCGCCTTGGCCACCTCCCCACACCTCCGCATCTCTGCTTCCCACAACAAGGGGAGCAGCGCTAACCGAGCCCCCAACCGCTGTCTCTGCAAAGCACTGTGAAAATAGATGCCAGAAGAGCATCCCGTGACCGGTGCCTCCAGGACACACAAGCAACCTGGTCCACGCACGCCCTGAGACAAGGCTTCCCGGCTGACAGGGCTGGTTATAGGCACCCACGTTTACACGGCCCACGAACAGAAAATGAGGCAGCAGCGAGAAATGAAGTTCATTTTCTTCTCCTCGCCTTTTCCAGATTCAGACTGAAACTCATCAGGGTCACAACTACATGGATTACAGCCAAGGAGAAAGGTTATTGATGTGCCTCTAAGAAATAAAAACAAAGCCGAGAAAAAAACAACCCAGCACAGAGGCAGCAAGGCTAGAAGTAAGGAGAAATGCCATCAACGTGTTCCAGGTTAACAGGAATGAACCCAAATCTCCTTCCAAATGTCAGCAAGGTTCAAACCAGGTTTGAACCCAGAATGAAAACTGCATCGCAAACCCAGACGCTCACCAATGCAACTCTGAATCATAATACCCTTAAATCTCGCCGTGGACAGGTATGGTACGTGAGGATGGTAGATAAAACTCACGTGCCATTTTGGCTTCTTATCTTCCCTATTTTTGTAGACTATCTTCAACAAACCATGAATGGTTTCTGAATTTCACACCAGAGAATTTGAGAACATATTGGTATCTACATGCATACAATGCATGTGTGTGCATGTATCTACGCATGCTTATATACGTGCGCATCTACATCTATGCACATACATGTATAAAAACCCCGGAGGTTCTCTCATTAGGTGTACATACTACTTACTGGACTTCCCCTTGTCCCAGTCTGCCTGTTTGTGCCCCACAACACTTCACTGGTTCTGCACCTCGCAGCGCGTTCAGACATCCCATATTCTCATTATCCTCAGACTCACAGAGCCTGGCTATCCCCCCTGGAGGCTGTTCAGCAGAGAAATTTGTGCTTAGCTGAATTTTCACCATAGCTTTGCAATTCACCTTTACAAAAATAAACTCTCCTACGTGGAACTTTTGCAATCAGCAAAGAGACCAGAACAAACAAACGGGAAAACAGTCCCGTCAGCGATTTTCTAGCCATGTAAAGTGCATGCTCGGGGCCGGTGGAAAAAACGGCCACCATCCCAACAGCAGGCCCTGTGCTGATGCTCCTCTCTTGCTCAGCCGGCGCTCCCCTGTTTATCCGATCTAATGCAATAAAATGCGTAATTAATTTCTAAACGCTTCTGTTGAACGGTGCAATTTGTCAAGTCGAGTTGTTAATAGAATTAAGCTTTTTATCAGCGATTAGCAAAAGAAGGTAAAAAAAAAAATTAATTACGGAATTGTATGCCTCCCTGCTTCAAAGCCAGGTTTGGGATTAAATGTTTGATAAAGGTTCCCTGGCACGTTATAAAACATTTAGCAAAAGCTGCTTTCCCCATGGTGTTTTCTGCAAAACAGCCTCTGTGCGAAAGGGGGGGGGGGCAGAGGAAGGAGGGGTGCAGGCAGTATACTTGATCACGTTGTGGGGGGGCTGGCTTTAAATCGTGCAGAACTTATTGTACGGGAACACACCCCCATATTGTATTCTGCTGGCACTACATCCCGCCTGCCTCGACCTCTCAAGCGTCTCTCTCTGTTGTTTGTGTAGATAATCTATAGTGACAGGGAATTACAGGTAATATTGGGTATTTGTGCCTGTGTGTCGAGAGGTGCCCCAAGCCCTGACCTCAGTGGAAGGACTGGACTGCACCACGCGGTGAGGAAGCACGTACAACACAGGCTGGTTATGTCGTTGGAAGTCCCCTTACAGCCCTTCTGATTCCAGTAAATCCATACCTCGTGGAGGGTTGACGACGTAGACCCTACAGATTACACCAAGAGGTCGAGCCAGCGCTGTCCTCCGCAACGGAGCTGGTGCAGGACCATCAGTGCCGGGGAGGGACATCCCTGCAGCCGCATACCTTGCGCTGCGGCGAGGAGAGGCGAGGCGAGCAGAGCAGAAACGGGGCAGAAAGGAGGACTCGGCATCATCCTTTCCGACGAGCCTGCCGGCACGGAGAGGGGCTGGGGGAGGACTGCTAACCCAAGCGTACGACAACCTCCTCTAAAGCTCGTGCCACCTATGACTGATGACAGAAATACTGCAATCTCCCTCTTTCTTGCAAATGATACTGTGGCTATTTACACCTGACCTCCCCTGCGGACCTCGGTTTGGAACACAGTCCAGCCCAGGCGTTTCCCTGTCAAGGCCCAGCTCTGCGGCACTCTTCCAAAACATACGGATTCAGTTTCTCCACGGACCCACGTCGGGTTTACCAGCGGCAAAGCGAGGGACCCACCCAGGAGACGGCTTTGTCATCCTTGCTGGGAAATGTCATCGTGGGACACCCGGAGACTTTGCTAAGCAAAAGGGGTGCAGAGCCCCAGGATGATGTGCTAGGGGTTTTTTGGGGGGCAAGCAGAGGTAGACAGGAGGATGAAACGCAGCAGTGGTGGGGGACAAGGGAGCAGGAGGAGTCGGCAAGCGAAATGCTCGGCCAGGAGAGCCGGAGGGCTGCAGCGCAGGAGGAGAGAGCTACATCAACAGAGCTTTAAGGCGTGGTACGGAATTAAATACTGACAACAGTTATGTTTCCACACATACCAGCTTAATTAGCGGCACGAAGCTTTCTGACACCTCCATTTCACGCTGTCTTTATAGTAAGTTTCTCAACGTGCAGAATTGCTGGCAGCTCAGCACATGCGCTGTGCAGCGGCCGCGCAACTCGCAGGAAGGAAATGAAGAGGAGATGAAATCTTTAACCTGATCCCTGATCCTACCGGCAAGATAAAGTTACAAAGCTAACTGCACATTTAAGTACTTCAGATGCCCACAACGAGACAGGAAGGGAACATGAGGTGCTCTTGAGCAGCCTCCTCACCCCATGTCGTCAGCTCAGCCCCCCTTTTCCACTCCTAATAGATCTGGCCCGAGCGAGGATGGATGCGGAGTGCCCAGCACAGCCTTCCCACTCCAACGCTTATTCGTGTTAGCTGCCACGACCCGAGGAGGAGCAATTACTGACAGACCTAGAAAGGACTGTAGTAGTGCTAATGGAGGGCAGCCAAGACATAGGAGACTATGCAAGCGCAGGGCGCAGTTCTTACCATACGTCTTTATATAAATGAAACTCACAGGTCAGCATCTATTATTTCCTTTAAGACACCCATCAGCTATCTGGGATTTTGGTTGGGGTTTTTTTGTCTGTTTATTATGGGACCCAAATTATCAAATGCTCAGTCAGTTACTGCTGACCCCTTGAACCAGGCTTGTCAATTCCTCTCTTTTCCTTTCTTTCCTGGCTGTTCGCATCCTTCAAAAGCTGGTAGATTGTTACCATTCATGTCCCGTCTTAAGTTGCCACTTAGCCAACCTAGACATATTTAGTTCCTTTAATCTTCTTCCCTAATAAGTCAATCCTTCAGCCCTTTAATCATCCTAGCTGCTGTTCTCCAGATTCTCTCTGATTTGTCTGCATCTTCCTGGCGTTGAGGTGCCTAGAAGGCAAAGCAGGGTTGTGAGCTGCGCTGAGCAAGCTGTTCCCTATGGCCATGAGGGCAAGAGACCACAGCCCAGATCCCTTAGGGTTTGTTTCTTCTCCCCCAATGCTGTGCCCGTTGCATTATCCCAAAGCTCCTCAAGGAAAGCTTTCCTCGACACAGCTGCAGCTATCGCACGCTGGTTGTTAAAGCCTGATTCTCCTTTCACCTGCTCCACTGCTGTCAGTGGGTTGCAGCTGATTCGCCCCATTTTCCCCGAGAAAAACAGCCAGCAAACCGTTTCTGGTCCTGCATCTTTCCCTTTGGAGGAGCTCCACTGAGGGCTGCAAAAGAGTTGTGCAAGGAAAAAGGCAGACCCATCGTTCTCCCCTCTAACTACTTGCTCTCTCCCCAGCTGGGCTTTTGTTTCGTACGGCATGAGTATCATGCTGAAATTTCACCAGTTTGGGGTCTTGATATGGAAACGCATGAATGTTGTGAAAAGGAGGAAACAGAAGAAGAATCGGGAGCCTCAAGCTGGACACCGGCCTTTTGAGTCAGCTTGTGCAAATCCTTCTCTTCCTCTGCACTTCTGTTCTATGGAAGTGGAGTGGTACTTACTTCCTTTCCTATTCAAATACTTGAAGAAATCAAGTATTGAGAAACGTATTCAGCTTTTGCTTAATAGCTACACATACCAGAATAATTTGATTCACAGATTTCTGCCAAATGTAGCCAGCATTTTGATTCAAAGCTGCTAAGTGGTTTTATTTCATTTCTGCTTCCATCAAAAGAACCCCACAACGAAGTTCAAGTATCCTCAACAATCCTGAGTTCCCTTGCTTAAACTGACATTGTTCTCAAGGAGATATCCTAGCCAGTACCTTATTTTGCTTTTCTTTAAGCCTCTATCTGAATTCTTTCACAGCAGTAAACACATGTTGCAAGTGTCTCTACATGAAAGCTTATTATTCTCATTAGTAAAAGAAAAAGTGCTTGCAGAGGCAATAGACAATTTGGGAAGCAAATGCAAAAGTGCATTCCCCCAGGGAAGTTTCATTGTCAGGCCCCCGGAGCCCTCTCTGCCAAGCAGACGGATATGCCAGCCTCTACACATAACAAGGACAGAACTATATTTTGTTGTTGATTTATACTGGAAAACATACTAGTGTGTGTCACATTGATTTAAACTAAATTATCAAAAAGAGAATAAATAAATAAATACATGCTACCCTGACAGCTCTGCGTGGGAGGTCTCTGCCCATTGTCATCTCAACTTGGTAGTACGCTCACATAGGTGCACAGCTTAGCAAAACGTGACTCACATATTCATATAGGTTGGGCACTCTTCAGCCCAGAGCTCTCTCTGTAGAGGGGAAAGGGCAGGACGAGATGCGGAATACCTGTGTGGGGTTCAATTCCTTGTTCTGCTAATGACCTCCTCTGGGGGACGGGGCGACTCTCATCGTCCCGCTACCCCGTGAAGAGACTCCCCATGGAAGTCTCTCCACGGAAGGAATGGGCTGCTGCATCCGTGTGTCACAGTGATGTGCCACGTGAAGACGCCGGCGTTGCCTTGTAAGCGTGGCGTGGTGCTCAAGCCAGTGAGCACCGTGCCTCAGCTCCTAAGTGCCCGTGTGACACCGCTACCGCGCTTCCCGATGGGACACGAGGGCAGCCAGGTTCCAGCTCAGTGCGAAAACCAGCTTCCTTCTTCCCCAGGGATGCCAGGATGGGGGATACAACAGAAATCCCTGATTTGCTCAAACGGCCGTGCCAGTGACCAGATGAAAAACAAAAGAAAGAAAGAAAAAAAACCCTCCTCTTCTCCGGCAGATAATCTTTTGGCAGTTCTGTGATTTTATTTTGGGCAAGCAATTTTTCTGCCTTGGCTATTGAACATTCAATCATTTTGCAAAGGCAGTTCTAGTAGCCAGTTTCAGCACCACAGAAAAAGATGTGGGTGTTCAATTCATGTCGCTTCAAATATTTAGGGGACAATTTCAGCTCGAATCACCTAAGGTTTTCTCACACAAAAGCCCTTTCCCTAGCAGCTGGGGAGGGCCAAGGGTGGCTGAAAGAAGCTCTAATCAAATGTTTCAAGAGAAGCTGGCTGATAGGCACCGTGGTACAATTTATAGCTGTCTGGATGCAGGTACTGTAGTTTTGCAATCATGCCAGCTATCAATCAAGCTCTATTCTATTGGTCTTTTACGTCCTGTACTCCAAACTCCAAGCCTAGCTTCGTCAATGGACAAAGTGTTCTGGTAATTGCAGATGATTCTCCTGCTGGATGCTTTCATATATCATAACGCATTTGGACAGGACTGATAGTCTTGGGGTAAAATAGGTCCGGGGCTGGGAGAGCAGGGCAGGAGTGAGGGGTACTGGTCTAGCTGGGAGGCAGGGCTGGGAGAGCAGGAAGGGTGCAAAGCACTGGTCTCATCCTCAGAGTTGCCCAACAACAGGCAAGTGAGCTGCTATGAAGGCAGACGGCCTTCCATTTTTCACCGGCAGAACTTCACAACCCTCTCCCCCAACACCCCTACAACACCCTGAGCTCAAAGATGTGTTAACAGCCGTGCAACTCTTTATTCAACCCCCTCGTCCACCTGTAGAGAGTTTCATGGCTACTCAGTGCCCCTGCCCTTTCGCACGCAGTGACCAAAAGCCGTGACAGAACACCTGACAATTCATTTTTGCAATCCACCTTTGTTAAACTGCCTCCTAGAAAGCCCCTCTCCCCGGCATGGAGAACAGCCCTCTGGAGTAGCCGCTGGCCACTGCCATGGACAGAGAGCTTTTCCCCATGGCGACAAAGACAGAGCTGTCAAAACGGTGTCACTTCCAACAACCAACCTCCTCCCATTTCGAGCTGCCCTGGAGAAGACGTCCCCTCACCAGGTTAGGAACAGACTGGAGTGAAAATGAGAAATTTAGCAATACTCAGTGATGAAGCACACACTACTGTCTGCTGAAAGAAGGGTTCCTAGGAGGAAAAAATGTGCCTGTGCCTCAGCACCCCCTGAGCTCGACACTTTGAGGACATAAATCCCTCACTCCCGGATAAGGCTGGAGTGCCTGATGTGCCAGGGGAAGCAAGGAAAGTCGCGTGCTGGACCTCACCTTAGCAGACGAAAGCCCAAGGGCATGGTTTGGCAGTGATCTCCTAATAGGCCTAGACGAGATTTACGTTGTCTTGTTGGTCTCAGGACCGCTAGATAATTTTCCGAAGGTTTTTCTGGAGCTTATTTCAAGGATGTATCACAATCTTTGCTTCTGCGCATCTTAAGAGCAGATAAGCCCACCACATTTTAGGGTTCATTTTAGTTTGAGTTTCTGATTGGGAAGTGGGGAGACGTTTAACGGAGACAATTCTGAACTGATTAAGGGATGGTATAGCTGCCGAGTTTGTTATGAAATTGTATTTTATTTCATATCCTAACAAACTTGCATCTGCCTCTTCCATGATGCAGTAACTCTTTGAATCTACAGGATGCCAGGATGTGCGGGGCTCGCAGAATTACCATCTGTTTCCCTGTCATAAGCAGCCCAACGGCGTGCACACCGCTGAAATAACAGGCCGCTTTGGTAATAGGCTTTATTTTATTTCTGCCACCGCTTTGCATGGATCAATTATATCTGTTGTGCTCTCCGATAAGAGATTCCCTGCTGAGGAGGCCGCACTTGCCCTGCTGCAGCTGGGCACAGGCCCTTGCTGTTCCTGATGGTAGGAAAAGCTGTTTTCCCCTCCCGAGCATGTTGCAGAGCCAAATACGACACAGATTTCACGGCGCAGGACTTCCCCCCCCCAGCTCTGGCCCTACCCTGGGCTCCCCACCTCCCACTTTGCCATGCCACCACGAAACACCTTTTTGATTATTCCACTTTTGCTCTGCGTACAGCTCCCCAGCTCCGGAAAAGCCTGTGATTCTCCCGATCCCGAGCTTCCTTCCTCAGCCTTTTCCCCTCTCCTTAAGTCATGTATGTACAATCAGCTGTCAATCTAGGCAGGAGGCTAGCTCTTCTTGGGCCCACCAGGATCCGAAGGTGCGTACGTTCAGCTCCAGGGGAGATGTTATTACTCACTGAGCGCTTTGCCGGGGGAAGGAGGGTAAGCCCATGCCGGCGGGAGTGGGAGGGAGACGGGAGAAAGCCCGATGCGGGGCTTCCACCGCTCTCCCGAGGAGAGCTCGCATTTCGCTTCTGCTTCTCCTTGGGGTTGCAATTACTCACGACGTTAAAACAACCTCAACCCCCGTCCCCAACAGGCACCATCCCCCTCCCCTCCGCTCCACACAAGAAGAAAATTGTGGAGAAATGCTACTTAATTATCACACCACGTAACTAATTAAAAGCTGAACGCTTGTGTGTGGTATGCTAATGGGGCATTAGAGAGCCAGCCTGCTTTGGTAAAGAGACACGAGCCCCCTCTTTCCCCCTTCACCTTACTGCGGGAGCTGCAGGCTGACAGGCACCTGGGATGAGGTGGGAATTTATTATGCTGCCGTTGAGTTCACAACTTCACAGAGGGCACCAAGGTCGAGCAACTTGATCAGTACGAAGGGAGAAATCACCTGGGCAGGCGCCAGGAGCAAGCTATATAGTGTGGGTGGCTTGCTATGGAAATTACATACACAGTGGGGCTCCGCATGCACCCTAAAGCCCCTTTTTTTTCCCTTTATGGGGTTCTTGGTAGGAAACAGGAGAGTCCCTGGAAGAAGACATGCGTATCGAGTATCGCCCTTATAGACAAGCACACTCCAAGTTCCCTTCTCCCACTATGTCACTACACCAGCTGGCACCAAGTGCCAGCCCTCTCCTTCCAGTTGACACTGTGCTACAAGTCCATACTTGCTTGTCCACTCACAGCCTGGACCACTGAAAAAGATCTGTTAAGGAGGGAGCTATCTGACTTTGTTGGGTTTTTCTTAACCGCCATGGTACTTGTGCATCCATCCAGAAATTTGTCCCGGCACCTGTGCGCTTTGGGAAGAGCCTGTACGATCTGGGGTGGCCAGGTAGCCATCCCACCATGGTTTGGGGCCAGAGAGGGACCCTACAGGGTAGCTACAGCAGCACGCTGTACCAGTTCACCCAGTGAATCGTGGGGCACCTCAGCCAGTCTAAGAGCGCACTGGGGCTGAGCTGAATCCCTAGCTGTATCCCTAGTTATGGGTCTGTAAGCTGGGCCTGCTGCGGGGCATTTCCCCGGTACCACCTCCCATCTTCACCCACAGAGAGGACCTGTGAGAGAAGGCAGGTATCCTGGGAGTACCTAGGGTTTTTCCATGGCTTGTCCACCCTTGAATGGCATTGGGTGGGGACTTGGATAAAACTACAGCCCTAGAAGGAAAAGAAAGCGTCACCAGTGTCAGCAAGGAGAGGCAGAGATTTCTCACGTCGTCTCCCTGTTACCGCTGCCTGCTAAACTCCACACGTGCCTCTTGCGACACGTCCCGTGACCCGCAAAACCCCTTGGCGAGGGTCACGACTGCCCGAGGCATGAGCAGTCCTGCAACGGCCCAGCACGTGGCCAGCACTGCCACGGGACCCGAGTCCCAGCGGTCAGCACAGCCCCGCCGCGGAGATGCTTTTATCCCACCTGCCCCACTTCTTGGAGCTGGAGGGGAGTGGGTGGGAATGCCTGGCTGGAAGAAGCCAGCAATGACCAGGCCCTCAGAGCTGACACTGCCTGTGTTTTCCTCCTGCAGGCTTTCTGTTGCCCACCCGTCCTTCGGGCACCTGGAGCTGGGTTTGCCAAGTCCAAGGGTGCCGACATGCTCCCCTTCACAACTCTTGGGATTCGTGTGATGAGCCAGGTTCTTCCACCAGATACATCCCAGCGCACTGTTTACTACGGTTTTTGGCAAGCAACTCCTGTGAAGGCAGAACCGTACCCCTGCCGAGCAACCGCAAGTCATTTCTTCCTGGTTATAACATGGTCTCAAACTTAGATCCTTATCCTCTCCCATCTCCATTTGGAAGAGGCTTCTAGAAGTTTCTTTTCCAATCGCTAGCCCAACACGCTGTACCAGGCCAATGTGATACCGCATCAGGTGCCCGCAGCCCCTGCGTGGCAAGAGGGTGCTCCTGCCGTGTGTGTTGGCTCTGCTGCCGGTACGTCAACACCAAAGCCGTGTGGACGCCCTGTCCCAGCAGAGACAAGGGACAGCCACTGATGGCGAGGAAGAAAAAAGCTCAAACGTGAAGGAGCTGAGGCTGAGCACATCCCACCAAACTCATGCCAGAGAACGACAAGGATGAATTTCAGGGAGAGGCCAAGACCTCTTAAGGAAGATACCGTTCTTCACCGAGATGCCTTTTGCTCTGCTATGAGATTCAAGTTCATGGCAAAATACCTTTTGGTGCCCTGTGCTCTAAAGATGAGCACAACATGCCTCGTGGTTGGCCTGTCCTTGCCCATTAGCTCCTCTCCAGGAAAGGATCTTCTCCTCCCTGTCTCCATTTAGTCCCAGCAGCTCCCTTTGGCTGGCTCTCTCCAGCCACCTGCGCTCCCACTGCGCACGGCATGGAGTGATGTTCTCATTCCCTCCCTGTTATTCTGCCATCTCTGTCATTTCAGAGTTGATTCGTGACCATTCAGGTTTGGCACAGCGTGCTCACAGTGTGCCTCAGCTGATGCTTGACCCTCTCTCCTACACCACCCAATTTGGTCCCAAACCATCAGCCTTACTTTATGGATCACCCCAAAGCCCCAGACTGTCAGAACAACTTCAATTACAGCAGCGATGGGCCCCGTGCCACCAGCAGCATCCGCGGCCTTCCAGCGGCTGACAAGGACTAATTAGGAAATGAAACATTAGTTAAGTCGCTCTCAATTAGGGCCAGGATAACGTTTTCCTGGCAGCACTGGGGCGCTTTAACTGCTGGTCCCATGATGACTGTGAGCACATCAGACTTGCTGAAGGAGCTTTAATGTTTAACATATGTTGGAGGATTACAGAAACCCTCTCAGCTGTGACATTTCTGTGTGCTCCCTGCTTTTTCTTTCCCCTGTAGCAAACAGTGAACGGTGAATGCCAGTACAGGAAAGCAAGAAAGAGGCTCAGAGCAATTAGCAGCAAGACATGTATACATGCACACACACACATATGTGCACAAATGATATACACGCCTCTGAATATATACTTTCCACATTTTAATTAAACAATCACTGCACTCCACTCTCATTCTTCCCCATCTCTAAAAGCACACCAGAGATGACAGACCATCGTCCCATCTCAAAAGGCATCACAGAAGCACAAGAGCTTCCAGACTATGAAAAACACAACCAAAAAAAAAAAAGAAAAAAAAGAGAACCCAGTGAGGTCAGGAGAGAAGCAAGCTTGGACTTTCTTCAAATAAAAGCCAGATGCAGCTAAGTCTTGTATGGGAACCTCAGAGGGACAGAAAGCAATAAACAAAACCGTAATCTACCAAAACAAGATGAAAACCTAAAATTAAAAAGGTTCCTGTGTCCTTGAAGTAAAGTATGGAAAGAGGAGGAGGGTGTGAGAGGGTGTTAAGTAAAGAAAATATTGTATTAAGGAAGTACACAGTATATCAGTATATTTTGTGCATAGTCATTTTGCGTGGTGCAGCAATCTTTGGGGACCAGCTGCAGCACACACAGCTTTGCTGGGATTAAGGAACAGGACTGGACTCTCAGGCGCTCTCTCCTGGGGGGAGATGTAGGGCAGAGAGGCTGGGAAGCCAACTGCAACTGTAGAGGAGTGTGTGCCACAGTCTTTGGAGTCAAGAAAGAACAGATCTGCATCTGCTTGAAAATTGGCTTTTGAAACACTTTTAAAATGGAAATTTCAGTTTCTGAATAAATGAAGAATTGGGGTTTTTTTCTCAAAAGGAGAAGACTTTTCACATGGAGAAATGTCTTCCAGCTAAGAAATGGAGAACCTTTTGACTATTTGAAGTTTGCTAATGGAAAACTTTTGCAAGATCATCACTCTGCCATTTGGCGAAAAATACCCACTTTTCCAAGTGGTTTGAATGTAGCCCTTTCTGCAAGCCCATCTCTTCAAAGCCCACTAGGAAACTTTCCATTGAATTTGCTACATCCAAGCTTTTCTGCCCAGCAAAAATGCAAAGTCCTGTCCAGAAACTGAATATCTGAGAGCTCTTGTGGCCCATGTAACTGGGATCCTTAAGCGACTGCACCAAACCCCACCTATCAGTTAAGACTTCTGCATCGCCGTTTGATGAAATACACCCTTGGCAGGGCAGCTCTTTCTAGAGCTCACCATATGCTCCTAATGCATCACAATTTCAGCTCACAGAGGCACATGCAAAAAGCCTGAGGAGAATTTAAATGGACCTGCATGTATTATGGTTGCACCAAAACATGAATCCTGAACCAGCATGAGATATTACCGAGGCATCACGAGAAACTGCTCTCTGCCGACCCACACGCTGCTGCGAAACCCATGCCTGTGTGAGCAGGTATGGACCCTCCAGTAGAAGACCAGAGTCTGGCTGCAATACATCAGTGGTGAACTCAGAAGCTACAATAACTATTTTCATGTCAGCTTTATGCCAGTGATAACTGAGACCATAACCTGCCTATTCGGCTTGCTTGAGGTCTTAGTTCTCCACTAGCTTTTACCTTGTGTTGTCATTTACAGCTTTGCTGCACAAAAACTCCCGAAGAAGCATAATGGCAGGGTTTCTCTTAGTGCGCCCACACACGAACGATGACACACGTTGCTAAGCCGAATCTCATTCGGCAGGCATGCCGTGGGAGGCCCTGGAAGAAGGCGACTTACACCTTCCTCATCAAGCTGCTATGTGATTTTGACTAATTTGGTTATAGCTACCTTCATGCTGTTTAAACAAAGCCTGCTTAGAAGACCTAGCAGAATAAAAGGAAAGCACCAGGATGTTCTCTTTTTTGATCCTATAAAATCAAAACTGCGTTTTTACCAATTCTCCTTTTTTTGAGGTGGGAACATCTGACTGTAAACACACTTCCCACTGTGCCCCTGTTCTGGCTGAAACCAATGACTCTAGGGGGTGATTCCTTTTGATGGAAACGCCTTACAGGGAAGCGTAAAGACGCATACATGCAACTCGCCGATCTATATTCACAGAGGCTTTGAAGGCCGATGGCTCATTATTTCACGCAACAATAGCTAAAACCAGGACATGCTTCTAGTTTTGAGCGTGCCCCCTTGACCATTACATTAGCCAAAACGGTGGGTACCTCTAGGAACCTCCTCTCACACAAACAGTACCATCCGATTAGAAATCCAATAGAGAAGTGTTTTTGCAACTTTGTAAGGACGTTAGCATGCACTAGAAAGTATTACTGAGGAGGAGATAAGAAGGGACTGACAGCCAGAATGAAGAAAACAAAGGGCACATCCAGTGCAGCAATCTTCACTCTTGTAGAGTCTTCCTTGGTATGACAAGAAAGCCAGATCTTTCACATCAGTCAAATTGGGGCTTTTCAATTCAATACAGGCATCTGTGGGAATTGTCAGCAACTGCTGCGAGACTATTCACAGCACAGAAAATTAAATAGGTGCTTAAGTGTTTGCAGGATTGAGGCTTGTGTGTCATTTGCTACGTGGAACTCGCCTTCCTTACAATGACAACGATCTCGACCATTAGCCTGCTTGAAAAATTATGGGAAAGCAATTCAGAAGTGTGACCCAAACTTTGCCCAGAGGCTGACATTGCCTTAGGCAAGCATCTACCTAGTCGTCTATCTATCTAAACTCATTTGCGTTGACAAGGGAAAAAAAGCCAGAGAGACATGAAAATGATGGCATTTGATACCCACATGCAGGAAGATTCGGCAGCTCTACTAGGCAGTTTTCCTTGGAAACAAATTTCAGACCCCTGAAACCTTGAGATAGTCTTTTCATGTGCAAATATTTAACTGAGTTTGTTCCATAATAAGATTTCTAGGGGACAACCTTGCCACCCGTGCCAGCCGAGGAATACATTACCTGGTGGGGTTAACAGGGTTCCCTGCTGCAGAAATAAATACATTAGGAGATGAGACACAAAAGGTTTCACAGCTCCTGATTTTCCTTTAATAATATTCCATTAAAAATGACTGAAAGGCAACTCTCCTCCTATAAATCAGGTACCTCACTGATGCCTTTGAGTCCCGAGATGGGCCTTCTTTGGTTTTAATAGCTTCCCTTCCTTCCCTCTCTGTCTGTCTGTCTCCAGATATGGCTGATTTACCTGGATTAGCAGAGACATTGGCTCCACATTCTTCAAAAAGTGCTGATCAGGCTGAGCTGGCAAAAGATTAAAAGTCACACAAATTGCTTCTACCACTGAAAGAGTCTAATTGATTTTGGAAAAAAATCTAAATCATGATTTGCTCTCTGCCCATTGGAGCCTATCTAGAGGAGGGGCATTGTTTTTAGATGGGAAGGAAGAGAAGTATCTTCCCGGACCCCGGCAATTCCCTGCCACTGCAGTGGGAGAGGCATCTCTCTCCCTTCCTTCTCATACTTTGCTTTCTTTATATCCTCCTCGGTGATCGAAGTTGTTATTCGGTAGGTGTAAGGCAGGTGGTCCTGCCAAACTGAGGACAAAACTGGGAATGAAAGCACCTCTAAGCCCAGTCCCGGTACAAACTCTCCCTCAGTTTCTCTACCTGGAAACTGGGGGGTTTACTGCTCGTTCAATTTATGGTAGGTATTAAGAGGGCATCACAAACTAATACTGCAGCAATCTGCCCTCCCTGGTCGTGAAGGGGGGAGGCAGAGAGGCTGAAGGAGCCCTAGAAGGCAGGCTAGTGGAGCTAGCTCTGCCAGGAAAGGCTCTTGCTTCTAGGACGAGAGAGTTGATGTTCAACTCCTGGTGCGAACAACCAAGCACAGGGTGTACTAGTACCTGAGGATTAATTGATATTTGTAAAGCACTTCGGAAATATAAAGTACCATCCAAGTGGTAGCTAGGATTATTTCCTAGTAAGGAAATGACTAAACATTCCTCTATCACTTGGGGCAGATTTCAACCACAGCCATTTATTCACATACTTAAATTGGTTTTTAGGCCAAGCTTGCCTGATGGGAATTGTAAATGTGTGCTCCATAGCAGCCACAAACCCTGCCAGATGGGACACCGGGGAATGAAGGGAACACGCCCTCACAGAAATATGCATGTCATCGTGTAGAGAAATCACAGCTGCAGTGAAAAACAAAGGGATGTATATATTTGCGTATCATGGCACAGCATATTGCACAGCTGACATCTAGGTGGGGTGGGGTGGAGTTCCCTAGATGTCACATACGTTGTCAGTGCTTCCCTCTCCTTACTCTGCTATAGGAGGGAATTTCACGCAAGTGCCATATGAGAAAAAAAACAAACCAAAGACATGTGTTTGCTTCTCCTGAAAAATAAGACCAATATTTCCTAGTCTCTTCCCAAATCATGGATTACAAGACTGGAGCTGGATTTGACTCAGTACTTGACAGAAGACAGGAGAAGATGTGGTTCATCTTCCAACACGCATACCAAGGAACTGCCCCAGATTGAGCCTCACGCAGACAGAAAATGCAAGGCAGCGCTGCAGGCACAGGAATAGGTTTGAGCACGGTTGGTACAAGTGGTTATAAGCATCGATTTGGGGGAGGAAGGATACTGGCACGTAGGAAACGGGAAGCTAGCACAAATAGAGGGGGCAGGGGAAGGCACCACATTTTTAATCTGTTTTTATAATGGCTTGCAAAGGGGATCCTGACCCATGAGCAGGCTCCTGAGCACTATGGGTACGGCGATACGACCACAGGGGTGGCACGAGGAAGGGGAATGCATACCTGGGAAGAGATGCGACTGCCTCTTTCAAGGGCCAGCCACATCTAAAATAGCGCAGGAACGCTGTGACACTGCAGCCTGTCATACTGCCAGGGCTTTTTCACTGAACAGGTATCAATAGCACATTTCAGCTCAGCACATTGAAGGGACTCAAACAGGAATTGATTAAGCCACAGAAGTCTCCTAACCCACAAGGCTGCACCGATGCATCTACCCTATGTTCAGATAGGAAAACTGAAGCAGAAAAGAAGATGTGAAACACCCAAAAATGAGTCAGAATCAGAACTGGAAGCCAGCTGCCTTATTGCCAAACTCTACAAACACCGTAATTCAAAAGACAGATACCACGACACTAGCAACTCTCCTCTTCCGCACCCCATCTCTGCAAAAGGCTTGTACTGGGAAAAGCTACCGAAATGCCCCGTACTGGCCACATGCGCAACAACGTGTCACAAAGGAAGATTGCCTCCTATTCTCAAGTCATTTGGTGCTTTTTTTTGTTACCCTGGAACGGGAAGATTCAAGACCCCTTGCGTCCTCATATCTTAGATAATCCTCCTCCAATATTTTGTATCTTCATAGCTTCCCTATATTATCTATGAATCTTACCAGTATCCAAATATGAGTCTGTTTTGAATCTCACTGAGCTCTTACTAAGTTTCTGATTTCAGAGGTATCTGGTGGCAGCAAGTTCCATATGTTAATTTTGTAAAAGAGTATTTCCTTTTCATGGGTTTAAAGTGGTTTTGGTTTTTTTTCCATGTAATTGCTTCCCCTGTTGTTCTCCTAATAAAATGAAAAGTAAATAGGAACGGCCAAGTGAACTTCTTTTTTGTGGTGACTATTTCTATACCTTTGCCACAATGCTTCTTATTTGTCTTTTCTCAAGAAAACAGTGTTGCTCTTTTTAATCATTCTTTATGAAGAAGCTATTAAAAGACTCCAGACATTTTTGTTCCCTTTCTCTGGTCATTCTTCTATTGCTGTTATTTCCTTTTGTGAGATGGGGTGAGCAAACTGAATAGAGTGTACAAGGAGAGCACGTACCATCAATTTATATAATGGTACTGTATTATTTTATCTATTATTCTCTACCCCTTTCTTAATGCACTCTCTCATCTTGCATGCTTTTATTTCACCATCACTACAGACTGAACAAATGTTTTCACTGAGTTGCGCACAGCCGTGCCTTCCCCCCCCCGTTCTTTTCTTTTGAGTGGTTACAATTATTTTAGAACCCAGAAACGAGCATGACTAATTCTAATGTGTTGTTTCCTGAGTGCATCACCTTGCCTTTGCCATACTGCATTTCATTTGCTCTTATGACGCTTGTAAACTGCCTCAGCGAGCTCATTGCCAGACCTCCTCGGTGTCTTTTCTAGGCTTGGGTAACCTAACCATTGCTGTATTATCTACACATTTTTCCTTGTAAATATTCTTCCCTTTCTTGGGTTATTAATCCATATTAAACACCAGACATAATACTGCTCAGTGACACATCCACTGAGCTGAGGCATCTTTTCATGCTGAGAACCAGCTATATATTCTCTCTCTGTTTATTCAGTAAATTTTGTTTTTCTTATTACTTTATTTATGATACAGCTTTATCTCATATCCAATGACAAGTTTGTTCCTTAATAATCTCCTAAAAGAGACTGAGTAAAGAAACAAACCCAACAAGCATTTGGAAAAGTTTGCTTACATGAAATTTACTCCTTTCCTGTTATCTCATCTGTTTCAGACTCGAGTAATTTTAGCAGACTGAAAAAAAGACACCTGGCTTATACGGAAGCCAGATTGGTTTGACTGTGTCAAATCACAGAAATCACAGCAAGGTGGAACCAGAAGGGACTGCAAGAACATCATTTGGTCTAGCCCTCTACACCGAGACAGGATCAAATATACCTTCAGATCCATTCCTGAAGAATATCTGCCTACACGGCTTGAAGAAGCTCCGATGAAAGAGGCTCCACATCCTCCCACCCATGCTAACCCCTTCCAGTACTTTGCTAGTCCCGGAGTTAGAAAGTCTTCTTCATATTTAACCTATTATTTCTTGTCTTGGGGATTTGCAGCACAACAGATCGATACCACGCTCTTACTCCCCATTTAGAGCAAGGAAACTTTTACGACTCCAGTTCTTTTAACCTTCCTGTACAGGTCCTGTTTGCTCAGCCTGTCGGAAAGCCTCCTGCTCCCCTCTGGGCTCTCTCCTCCTTGTTTACGTCTTCCTTAAAGCCTGTTGCCCCAAACCGTAGGCTGCACCGACCTCCCGCACCCGGCCCATAACACGCCTGTCCACGTGGCTCACGATGACACAGAGGGACTTCTTTCTTCAACTTGATGCTTTCAGAACTATTGGTGGGTTTTTTTAACTACTTCTAATCCATATTTCACCCAGCTTGCCCAATGCAAAAAAGAAAATCCCTGGTCTTTAATTCCCAGAATATGACCTTGCACCTTTAAAATTTTCCAAAACTCCTACCTCAGTTTGAATGATTGGCTACAAATATATGCCAGCAACTGATCAGCCCCTTCAAAACCCCATGCTCATCCTGGTGACATAGAGCAATCGAGGAGTGTAAATCTGCTCAAACTGACTAAAAATTATCAGACTTTTCCCCCCCCCCCCCACTCGCTCAAGAAAGCACAGAGGGTCTGAGCGTCATTTGCTCAGACAGAGCTAACCACACACAGTAAGGGAAGATTAAAATTAGTCCATTTGTGACCTGTTTGTTCTAATGCCTTTGCTCTGCACGCTGCTCGAAAAGTGTCAAAGAAGCTGGGACAGGTGAGGCACCCCCCCGCCCCAAACATCCAACCTAGCAATGATAAATGAAGCGGAGTTGCTTAGCGTTCCCACCATGCCCTTAACCTTCTGTCATCTATATCCATATTTATGATTGATCTACGGCGCGAAGTAGATACAAGTTCACAGTCAAGAGACAGAGATACATGGATATATTTAGAAAGAGGAGAAGGGGAAAAAGCAAGGCAGGATTATCAATCTAGTGTTTAGTTTATCAAATCAAGAGCGATAGTCTGATGTGCATTACATGGGTCAAAGCTGCTTAGTGTGGGACACGAGATTCTTTGACCTGCCCCAGTTAGAAGATGACCCTCTTACATAAAAAGGTGCACTGCCCAAGCACGAGTCTTAATTTACTGTACACAAATCCACGCGTCAAACAAAAGGTACGGAGAGCATCCTAAGGACTCCTCTTGCCACTCGCTCTGTGTGCGCGCCCACACGCTATTATGAAGAGAAAGCTTCCAGGTCGCAGACGGGATGTTTATTTCTGAGTCTCTGTGTGTGTGTACAAAGGATATCTGGCACCATCAGCTTGCTCAGCTTAGTGCCCTAACGTTTTCCAAAGGCAAAGAGAGAGCGAGAGAGCAAAAAGGAGATGCGTCTGAAATAGAGCAAAACACAAATGATACCTTCAGTCGGCAGCAGCACGCAGAGAGCACAGGAGCTTTCAGAGCAAAGGGGTTTGTGTGTGTGTGGCTTCTCTTAATAGTTTCCTCCCGGACAGAATGAAAGCTCACAGCAAGCAGTCCTATCATCATCACACTTCTGTGAAAATGAAAAAGCATTCCCAGCCCTTTTCTTTGTTATACTCTCAAGTTATTCCAAAAGCCAGTTTCCACATGACTCTTATAGCTGTTATCCACCTACTGCCTGTGTTCTCCAAATGCAGGAAAAATGTCTAAAAACGTTATCATTTTCCTACCCAAAGGAAATTCCCTCCTTGCTTCAGCTAGGCTCGATTAATCCCTTGGGGACAAGGGGGGTTTACGGTAAAGGAGAAGTTCCTCAGTGGCCATATAATCAAAATGGAGGCTTAGAGAAATCATCCCAAACTCATTTGGCTCCTGCACCTCAAGTCTTTAACCCTGAGCTTAACAAACACTTGCGGCTGGTCCCGGCGGGTGATACTGGCTGGCTGAATTTCAACTCCAGTCCTTCCCAAAAAGGATCCCAGCAGGGTCTCTGGAAGGGGCCCGATCGGTGGATGAAGGATATTTAATTCACAGCCTAGCGCTAGGGCTCCGCAGGCCAGCAGCGAGGAGAAGCACTGTCGGAAAAAAAACCCAAAACTGGTCCACAGCCCTCAGTGGGAGGGGAAATGCCTCCTGACACTGCAAAATAGAGAGCAGGTCTCAGCATCCTGAACTTTCACAGCTCCAGGGAGGAAAGCGGCAGAAAGAGTTTGTACAGGCTGAGGAAATATGGAGATGAAAGTACATTGCTCATCTGGAGTTCATCCTTGCTGCCACTGGAGGCTTTTTCAACGGCAAAAATACATCCCCATCATGTGTTTTATGGAGACCAAGATAATCCACTACAAGGATAAGAATGACACACAACACGGTATAAGATGCTGGGCAAGGAAACTAGTAAATAATCTTTTAAATTATGTATTTAGCTCACTCTAGCCACGTCCCTTTCTGGGACTATTCTACTGAGTCAGTTCACTGGCCAGCCCATTTACAGACAGTCAATGTTAAGTGAACAGTAGCAAGTATTTGCTGAAAGCACCTTCTAAACCTGGAAACTAGAATAGATGCCCTGGAAAACCAACTCTGAGTTTGTAAATGTACATTAAGACGTCCCTGTGCTGCTCTGCTAATCTCCTAGATGAAAATTGCTCTGAAACAGGCAATGTACAGCAGGCTTTCCTCAAAGCGAATGTGCCTTTACATGCCCAGAAATTTGCAGGCCTGCTTAGGAATAAAAACAAGAGATGTAGTCAGAGAGCCATTTAGCAGCAGTTCGCTTGGAAACAGCACAACCTATTGATCCTAGGTCACAAGAAAAAACAAACAGCCCAGACATTACACAGGCTCCCGAGAACAGCTTAGGGAGCTGGGAAGCATCTTCTCCGATATCCCAAAATGCTGCACACAGGGCAAGAGCCAGGAAAAGAAGGCGATAAAACTCCAAGCCAAATTACGGTGATCAGAGTTCCTGCCTCCCCCTGTGTAGCTCATTATTAGAAATGACATTGAGTCCAAAGGCCCCACGGGAGAAAAAAACAACAAAACATTCTAGACCAATTAATACAAAGTAGTTGTTCAGGTGTCAGCCCTAGAGCTTGAGATGGAAGGACAGTGCACTGAGTCAGAGCTCTCCAGCCTGCACCAGGACACGCACAAGGCGGTTTTGCAGAGCCCGCCTCGGCCAGAAGCGTGGAAGGCAAGTCGATCATATTGGAGTTAAGAGCTGCCACCCTTTCATTCAGGATTTTTGAGCCTAAGCGGCCCCATCTCTGCTACGTTCGTTAACGCTACAAGGAGAGGAGACCCCAGAACGCCTACACGCAACCACATCTGTGGGGAGGACGTGTCTGTTTGCAGGGCAGGCTGCAGAAGCTGTACTAATCCCCAGTTCTTTTTGGGAAATGAAAGTCCTTGACTCAAGCATGAATGATACTGGCAAAGATCCCATTACTGTAAAGCTCTCCGCCAGGCAGCCACCTCTCCCCCTCCCCCTTTTTATATCTCTAAGGTCACTAAACTGCAATTTAGTCATCATTCTTTATAGAGCATGAGCAGATATGAAACATCTGGAAACTGTTGTAGTCACACTTTGAGATACACATCCCGAGGGAATTTAACTGCATAGGAATGGGATGAAGTGCTTTTTACCTCGAGGTCACTGCAGCTTGAATGCATTCTCGGTAGCTAGTTACTGGCTACTAACGCCTCTTAGATGACCAACTATGAAATGAGTTAGAAGGTCTCGGTACAACTCCCAGCAAGATGAAAACCTCAACCCAAAGATCACCTCAAGAAGTCCATTAGACATCCTTCTTTCTGGCAGTATCAGTGAGGAAAAGTGGGCCACAAAAATTTCACTCCTTGTTTAATTCCAGATGTGGTCCCTCTAGAGGTGAACTGTGGCCTGCTGGTAGGAAAGAAATTTGCCCTGCTGCTACTTCTGCTTTGTCAGTAGGTAACAGCAGTCCCCAAACACATAAAGAAATATTCCCAACCTGATATAAAAATGTATTTATGTAAAAAAAGGAGCAGAAGCTTTTTTTTTTTTTTCCAAACCCCTGCAGAAGCCAGCACCAGCGTCAGTCAATTAGAGGAGACAGAATTTTCTTACCTGACCCACGCTATAGAAAGTTAATTTAAACTTTATCTTTAATAATCTCACTTCTTTTTATTTACTTCATTCAGAGGGTGGAGGGTTAAACATGAGGTGTTTTTGAATAATTAAATGAAGGAGGAAGCACTATCTTACTGACAAAGCCCCTAATCTTCCTTATTTATTAATAGGAGCTGCGTTAAGACTGCCTGTCCTTAATCTGGGCTCTCACCATGCAAATTCAGAGCATTAGAAATAGAAGAGGCTAATTGAGGCCCTAACGCCAGGAAGAGAGACCGTGTCAGTGTCAAAAGCTAAAAAGGGCTAGATCTGATCAGGACCTGGATGGGGAGCCGCCAAGGGAAGCCTCGCTGGCTTGGCTCTTTGGGATTCAAGCCTTGCCCTGCGGGATTCGGACAAGCCCCGTTCAGTTGGTCTGGTCCCCGAGATGCTGCATTTGGTACCACATCGCCTTCAGGGGCAGGTGTTTTGTTTGGTTTTGAAGGAGCTCCAGACCACCTTTTGAAACATTCGCTGCCCGTACCCGGAGCCGTCAACGTTTGGTACCGAACGACTGCCCCCGCGACAACGGGCAGGGACAGACTTCCCAAACACCCCACTGTGCGGGGTCCGAGCTGCCCAGCAGCCCGCTTACCTGCCGGGATCGTGCGTAGGTGCTGACTGCCCTGCGAATCCAGCGGCGGGTATGGGTGAGTTCAAGGTTTCGGTATTAAAGAACCTAAGCTTTTCCCTCTTCCCCAACATCCTCCCCAAAGACCCAGCTGCCTCATCAAATTCTTTGCCTCAGCTTATGAGCTCTGACAAGATCGCAGCCCAAGGAGGCTTGACTACAGACTCAGCAATCCTTACTACATCCAACCCAATTTAGCCATGCTCTCGGAGCATCGTGCGTGCGGTAAAGACCTTATCTAAAGGTAATCATTAATTTGTTAATGCCAGAAGGATAGGGCAATCGGCAATAGGATGCTGATTGTTTGGGGGATCAAGTAGTTGATCGTTCATAATGGATTTCTTTGGTTTTTAAACAATAACCATCCTTCCCAGTTATAACCTTTTTATGGACATATTGTAGAGCTAATCACAAAAGCGCTTGCAAATTCTTTTTGCCCAAAGACAATGCTTTTTTCACATTATGTAAAATTAACTTCTGGAAGTTACTGTTGCATATTAAAAAAAAAGGTTTAAAAATAGGAAAAAATGTGAGCAAAGCATTTATAGCAAAAACAGAGTCGTCATCTATGTTTGATAAAGGACTATAAACCCTCACGCTGGCAGGCTTAAGATGGTCATTAACCTCATTCAGTCAGAAAGAAAACATCTCCTGCAAACAGGTAATTCCGTCATGGTGCAGTACAGGCTTTCTTGCACCTTTCTGAATTATTTGGCAGTTCCTGGAGACCAGGTATTACATCTGTCTAACCCAGACTGGCAACTCCAATATTCCTGTGTGCAGCAAATCACAGAGAAGTTCGATCAAGAATTAAGCAGTGCCAATGACTCCGCCACTACCTCTGCCGAATTTCTGGTGCGTAGCCCTGCCCATACACCCTCTCAAACAGCATAGGCGCAGAACCTGATATGCTTCCTGGGAGTACAAAAAGGGGATAGGAGAAATAAATCTATATTAAACTGGCCTTCTGCATTCCCTCCTGATTCACAGGAATGTAAGCTGCAGAGTTTACTCTGAGGATTAGCACAGTTTAGCCTGTGCAGAAGATGATCTCAAAAAACAAAGCTGTTGAAGATGGAGAACAGGGAAGGTCAGGTACTGGTCCTTTTTCTTCACCTCCACCATACTAGAAAAGAAGCACAAGCCTGTGACTCCTCTGTTTGTAAGAAACCTTCCTCTTTACTCCTGTCTCTCAGGTTAGCATATCACCTAGATCTGCATTTTCCCCCCAAAAGTACCTCATCGCAGCCCTTCTCCAACGTACTGAACCAGATGTACCTAAGAGAAATGCCACTTCACGAAACAGAAATTATATGCAGGAAAATTTTTACCCCAGCTGTAACGCCCTTGTCAGCTACCCCTCGCATAACGTCAGCTCACACGGGAAGCCAGTGCAATGCAGCAGCGGGCCCTCTCTGGCTATGAACAAAAAAGTAGTCCCCAAACTATTCCCTCTATTTCTCAGCTCCTTTAGGACAGGCCTGACACAGTATTTGCTGTGTTTTAACCAGCTCCTCCCCAGGGCTAACTGGTTAAACCCAGTATTGCCCTCTGGCAGCTGATCTGTGTTCCTAGGATTGGTAAGCATCACAAACATCGCTGGCTACATTTGGGAAAGTGCTGAAAAAAACGTAAATACCTTTGTGGACTACCTCAAACTTCAACTCTGGTGATCTTGAGCTATAAATTCTTAGGAGATTTGGTTTCCTTCTGGGCTGGAAACACCCTCAGAGCAGTCCCTCGTGGTGTATTCTGGCACGTTTGCTTCTGATACCGCTTTTTTTTGCCCCCAGATGATCTGTCAACACAGCTAGGATGAGGAGGATGGGCAGGGGAGACTAAATATGTGATATTCCCCTGCCTAGGCCAATACAACAGTGAGAAGTAGGTATCTGCAGAGCCAAAGCCATGAGCGGCGAGACCTTAAGACAGAGAGCCAGGATTCCCCGTGGAAGGCTGCAGCAGCCTTGAATCCCTGCGGATCAGGCACAACGCGGGACCAACGAGACCTGGTTGCCACTAGGCTCTCTAAAACGGCCGACAGATGAGATGGATAACAGCTCAAGCTAGTACCTCCTTAGGCATCGCTGCCCCTCCAGGGACAAGCAGACAGCACAGAGATGGCAATGAAGTTGGGTGGAAGGGAGTGGGGTTTTTTTTGGGGGGGGGGGAAGCGGCTACGTTACCTCCCTACTGACCTCCAAATTTTGCTCACTGGCAGGGTAGGATAAGACAGCAACGCGGATCTGCTTTTTTTTTCCAGGAAGGGATCCCTGAGGGCTGTTAATGATACAGCCTCTCTCGGTCCCCTCTCAGCCCTGCACCGCCTCATCCTCCAGCCAAACACAGCAGCGAGAAGCCAGCAGGCTGCTGCAGTCCCAGCCTCCTCTCTCCAGCGAGAGCTGGGGCCTGACAGCCCAGCAAAATGACCCACTTCTTGCCGACTCAGACAAAAAAACTCCACTTAGGCCCCAGGAAAGTGTCTCTAATAAGGCCATCCGTTAGCTGTGTCGTCCGGACCCCTCTCAGCTATCCTTCATCCCTGCCCTCCCTCCCTGCAGCCAGCCATTAATGCAGTCAGCACGGAAGAGAATGAAGCCGTCGGGCTCAGTAAATATTACCGAGCTCCACACGGGGAGCACAAGACCATTATTTAGACTCCCAGGTCCTGGGTATGTTTTGATCACACCAATTTAGCAAAGAGAGGTAAAAGAAAACAACCGGCTAGCGGCTGGCCTCCACACCTATGCGTGTCCTGGTCTGGGAAATCCCAAATCCCTCTGGACCGGCCGAACAGTTGCACACCTGAGACTGGGAGCGCTGCTGGCAAACCCTGGCGTGAGTGGCCCAGCGGAGGACAGTGCTGGATCGGTTCCCACCAAAGGGTACCTGAAACACAGCAGGCCAAAACTCACCCCTGCTCAGCCACTGAAGTCAGTTGTTCCAACACTTTTGCGTCTCGCGGCTGTGGGGAGGAAATGTCTTTTCTTCCCCTGAGACTTGGCTCTCCAGGTTCCCTCGCATATGTCTGTGCTTCTGTCTCGCCATGTCAGAAATCGTACGATGCTGCTCTGCAGCTCGAGCTGTTCCAACAACCCCCACTCCACAACAACGTGCACTTCTCAAAATCACCCACCCCCTGCTTTTACATTATTCCTCTGTTTGTCCCAAATGACTTCCCTGCCATCTTCTCTTGCCCTTGCCCCACACCAAGCTCTTCTTTCTCCCTCCGTACAAGGACACGTCTTGGCTCAGGAGACGGCTCCTCCTCAGCTCCCGCTGCGTACGACAGCCATGCTGCTAGCTCAGCCATATCTGCTGCTTCCCAGCTCAGCTCAGACCTTGTCTTCCCCCTGCCTCCGGGCTTTTCGTGGTCCCCTCTTCTTGGCTCTTTGACTGGAGGCTCTAATATACTCATTTACCTACTGTTGTGAATTGTTTTGCTCTGTAAGCACTTGAGGTACAATTTGGGGGGGGGGGGAACCCCCAAGAAAATAAAGTTGTGCTACATGGTATTTTGAGAGAAAGAGAGGCGAGCAGGTCTCATGAGAACTGGGTATGAATTTACCTTGCACATCCCCACAGGCGCAGGCACAGAAAAGTGCAGGCTGATAAATCCCTTTTATTACCTGCACCGGTATCTGAAGGCAGGAAAGGATTTTTAAAATCTGGCCAGTCCCCAAAGTGTCAAATCCAAGGGCGACATTTGAAATTCAGTGATGACAGAGTAAGACAGAGACAGAGAACAGTGACCATGTGTCATCAGCCCAGAGTATGTGCCAAAGCCAGAGACAACACATCAAAACAGCTCATGGAGCTCCCGATATAATTAAAGAGTCACTAACATCTCATGGAGCACTCTGGGAAGGAAAAAAAAAAAAAAAAAGAAGAAAAAAAACTGCTCGGCACAAACGGATGGCACGAATGCTGAGGCAGCAGGATGAAGCTTAGTTCCTCCCACGCTGAGCAGAGCTCTGCATCCTCAAAATGCGGCTCTACTCAGAAAAGTGACTATGCAAGAACGCCGGGTTTTCTGCACACTCAATCTCTCCCCTGGGCTGCTCGAGGAGAGCACTGTTCGCTTTCTTGACTAAAATAAGCATTCGCTACTTTTTTCTCCTGACACTCCTGAAGGAGCCAGCACAGCTCTAGAAGTGGGAGCTGTTTTGCCAGCGGTACCAGTGTTAGGAAAGCTCCACCTAAATACAGGTTAGGTAGGCTGCATCACCATTGTAAGGAGCCCAGCCTGCCTCTCAGATTTAATTATTTCCCAACCCGGTTTTGATTGGGAGAAAGAGCTGAAAGACAGGTTGGACAGAGGCAGAACCCAAAACCAGGCACTCCCCTCGGAGTATACTCCCAGGGACGAGGTAAAAACCACGCTAAGGTGCATTACTACGTACGCACCCCATCACCCGGGCTGCCGTCACTGTCCCTTAACCGGCGATCTTTCAACCTGACCTCAGCACCCTCCCTGTTACTCATTCTTTTCACTCATCTAGACACTGTCACAAGGCGCTGAGAAGAATTTGCATCATTTCAAAGCAGCTTCCCCGCAGGGTCCGGGGAAAGGGAGCAAAGCAGTGACCGAATAGCAGACCTGAGCCCGACTCCTGCATTGTGCTAATGGGCTGTGCTGCCTTGTACCATGGAGAAAGGGTTGGGACACAGCCCCTCTCCTCCTTGCTAGGGCGAGCAGGACCTTCTTTTCTATTGCCCTACCACCTAGCCTACTGCCTCCTCCTTGAGGATTACCCTGCCTCCTTGGCTGATCACACAGATCTTCCTTTTATCAGTCGGCGGACCCAAGGAAAAAGGGCAGCAGGGAAAGAGCATTTAATTTAACCCTCTGATAAGGGAAAAGAAAATCCTTGGTCCATCTAGAAGCACCTGCTCTTTCCTCAGATGCACCGGCAACAACATCTTAAGGTCAAACTGTAAATCATGTAATAACATCTTTATCTCCTCAAGCCGGTCTTCCTTTTTCTTTTCTTCTTTCATTTTTAGAAGCCAGGGTATCTGAGGACATTGAACTCCAGTGTTGCAAGTTTCCTACCTTAGTGGGAAGATGCTTCTTCTCCCGGTCAGGCGAAACACCCGGTCTCCCCGTGCTGCAGGGAGGGCACCATACAGCAGGCTTGTTATCTGCAGGGAGCGTGCGAGTGCCCCAGCCTGTCTGAGGCTCACGGCCTGCAGGTCTCTTTTCCTGGGAAGGTGAATTTGATTGTCATAGCAGCAGTGGAGGATTCGCGTTAAACACGTATGGCGTGAGCAAGAAGGACTAGGGAAATAGTTACGCCAACGTATCTCAACTTTGGTTTGTAAAACTGACTCTCAGTCTGACTCAGCTTAGCTACCCTTTACCACATCACCAGCTAGATGCTTCCCACCTTAATCTAATGGGGCCTGAATTCCAGCAGTGGAAAGTCTTTGCAATATCTCTGCAGTCTCACCCACTCTATAAACGCATACCTGCACCAAAACCAGTGCCGACCATGCAGTGACCTGCCTTTGCAGTAAGCAGCTAGGGAGACATTAGGAATTGCTTGCAACGAAGCAAAACTGAAGACTATTTCTCAGTTAATTTAAACTGCAATAGCCAAAACGCCTGAGATGGGAGCGATCCGATCCAAACAGGCTCACGAGCATGTACCCACATCATGCCGGCATATCGACGTCTGCCTATGCCCTGCTATCCTCCTACAGATAGGAAAAAAAGAACCCACTCCTGGTATCACACTTGGACAAGACCTGCCAGGATTTTGGCTGCAATGACCCAGTTTCTTTTGCTGTTGTTAGTTGGGATGTGAGGTAGCGGGATGGGAAACCGTCAACAAACTCCGTCGATAACCTGTAGAAAGCCTCTCCGCTGCTCTCATCCGACATGGCTTAATTTTTAATTCAGCAAAGCAGCGACAAGGACGTAGGCTGCCAAGGCCAGTCAGCAGCGCAAATTGGCCAGGACAGACTGAATTGATCTACAAGGTGGAAATGAAGACACAGCAGAAACTTTGGGCTATAGGCAGCGATGGGGCAGGCTGTGGAGGGGGAAGAGAGAGAAGCATGATGAAGGAAACAAATAGAGAGAAACAGAGCAAGGACAACACCGCAGGAGGGAAATTATTGGCATCCAGACAGCCACAGGAGCTTAAGCGCCCAGTACCTTCTACCCATAGAAAACTGGCTGGCCCAGGCTGTACAGTACACGGGCCGTATGGATTTCATTCCTGGCGTCTCACATCCACCGTCCCTGTGCCAGAAGCCGTAGCACGGTAACACGGGCAGCTGCCCAAAGATGGCCCGTCGCTGCACTTCAGTCGGTCTGCAGAGAGTACCAGGGGATGCTCAACTCCAAGCTCTGGCTTTTTTAGCCAGAGGTAGAAACCACCCATCCAATTCCCTGGCATATTTCTATCCTTCCCAAGCCAAACCCGAGGAGTGAAAGCACAGCTACGTTACTCGCTTCCAACTGCAAATGAAAGCAAGACGGTCAACAAGATTAGTTGGAGGGGTTTGCTACCGCTACTAGTGTTAGCATTTATTATCTTATCGCTAGGCTCAAGACTTAAATCAGGAGGAAAGTGGCCCCAGCCTAACTGCACGCCCTGCTCACACACACAGGCTGAGGGCCACACTGAGAACGTGCTCGCCCCAGTGACAAGAGCAGATTTTTCAGAATGACAGTTTAATGTCTTGTAAAAAAACCCTTGTGAAAAAGCACAAAAAGTGCCCAAACACCTTGCACAACCACTTGAGCCAGCTGCTGAGAACACTTAAGGAGTACGTTGTCTGACACTTTTAATTATTTAACAAGTAGCCCACTACTTAATTGGCATTTTTCAGTGGTAGCTGTAAATATAGCCCTTTCTGCCAATTCACATCGGACAGACAAGAAATTTCAACGCTGTCCTACAGAGTGTCGAAAAATTCCAAAATTTGCCAAATCACATCTAGCAAATCGCTCTGGAGAACACGGAAAGTTTCCAAAACTGCAGAAAAAAAATATTATTTTAATAGGGATATTTTGCCAAGTTTAATCCTCATTTTGACCGGTTTTGTCTAACATCAAGGATTAGCAGAACTTTGTTATTGCCGTGTTTAATGCTTGCAGCAAACAAATACAAAATCAAGCATAAGCTGACTGTATTCAGTCATCCGTCTGTCACTGGGCTGAAACTCTACTCAGATTCATTAGGCGGCTTTCAACAATTTTGAATGAATCTGATCCCCAGTTTGAAGCAGAACGGTATCAATAATGCTTCTATGTTATGACTTGATGAAAGTGTTTGTACAATCTGAGAATCAGAATATAATCATGTAATAAGCAGAATGCAATCCTTGAAAATAAATGCTGTCGAGCAAAGTGAAAGCCACACCATTTAGAAACAACAACAACAACACAGTATTAGTAATACAGCGGTAAGACTGAAATCACTCAAAAATTGCTCTGGAAATGCCCTTTTCTCTGTATTTTGTGACAAGAAATAACAATACTCTGAAGGCAAGGCAGCAGAATCCACGGTGTTCTCCATGCCCAGTACTGAATGGAGGCAACAGTTATTGTACTCTACACTACAAGAAATAATTTATTTTACCACACGTGCTGCTCTTAACAAAGAGGGGAAGCCTGTGTTTGGAAAGCGAAGCATAAACTTATTGAGCATCAGCAATATCAAAGCTCACAGTCGTTCACCACAATAAATAAGTAAGCCCTCTCATCTGTACAAATGTACCACAAGACCATAATCATGAAGCACCTTGCTATGTTTGGTCTCCGCTTTGTCTCGCCTCCCTTGCAGAATTCAAGGAATCATGAGCGGCGCGTACACGCTGCAATGGGAGAAGGTATTAAAGCAGCTGGAGTCATTGCCAACAGCAACACTAAAGGCATGATGGCACAGACTTCAATGAAAATCAGCCATTCTGGACACTTCACAGTCTCATTCACAGCCCACGCCAACGTCTTCTGCGCTGACATTTTGCTGTTATCAGTAGCTCTGAAGTTAAAATGAGGTCAGGTAGGACTAACGAGGCTTCAGTCACACATGTGATTCCTCTATAGACAAAGCCTCCTCAACCACTTAGATGCTTTTTACAATTCCATTCCACCCACCATATATAACAAACCCGACGTAGTCTGCTTTTGATATGCAAAACTGGTACGGGTGAAAACTTTGCATGGGTGGAAACAAATGGGTAGAAATGTCAGCAAAACATGAGCAACATCAGCAGAATTTTCCCTCTCTATAATGGAAGCAAGAACATAGTTTAGTCACAAGATAATACAAACTTCACTTGTAGTCTAGAAAAAACCGTGAGCCTTAGATTAGTCATAGGAGGCCTTCCTCATCGCTCCCCCATAGCGGGAAATACATGGACCATCATAAACACATGGAAGGTAACACAACAGAGCATAAAGGCTCTAACTTCACGTTCAGTTACCCCGGCTGAAAGCTGCTGTTACTTTGCTAATTCTGGTGAAGTTCCATCAGGCTAAAATGGATTTAGTGGCAGCTGAGCCACACGGAAAGGGAGCCCGTGTCATGCCCAGTTCTGCCAGCCTTCGCAAAAGCCAATGTCGTGCCACACGCGGCCACGGTCTATAAGGCAACGGCTCGTTCTGCGCCCGCTCTGACATCCATAGGAATCGAGGCCGTTCCGAGCAACAGGGCCCTGCGTTATGTTTTGCTTCTCGAAGAGCTGTTTAAATATTTTCATTAGAGGCAGAGTATTTTTGGATGATAAAGATAATTAAGTGCTGAAAGCGTAGTGATCCATTTGACACCACGAATAAGAGATATGAAGTATTTCTAATAAAAACAGAACCCCCGGTGGGATTTGAACTCACTGTGTGTCGTTACAATTTGAGGCAAGTGCTGCATCCACGATGAGGCTAACAGTCTCTTTGCCGGGTCTGCAATTTACTGGTCTTATATTGCCTACACTGGGTCTCCCCTGTTGTTCCCCAAATGCAAAAATTATATGCTACCGAACGCTGCATGCAAACATAAATTAATTTGTATAAATGAACACGAAGAGTTATAAAGTTTGGGAAAACCTGTTTCCTAGTTGCTGCCAGCATCTATAACCTGTTCCTGAATTCATTATCGCCGCTCTCAATTTCCTGTGTGTTTTGCTTCATCAGTGCTTCATCAGCTAGACAATCACGATGATGATGGTGGTGAAGTAAGCGGCTCCTGCTCTTTAGATGTCTGCTCCCCCGTACGTAATGTCAGAATGATTAGAGCATCTGATGTGATGAGAGTGATTAGATCTGTGCAAACACACACAGAGGAGGAAGGAGGTTGGCTTTGACAAAGCACTCAATTACCCAGGTTCTCCCACCACGTCTGGTCCTATCAGAACGGGAACAAAGCTCCCTGTGTTCTCCTGGGAGGGAATCGCTGCCGTGCCTTTCCACACCACCACCGTAAATCATGCCATGCAGTTCTGTGCCACACAGCTATAATTTGATAAATACCAGAATGAGTCAAGGCAATAAATCTGTTGGGGTTTAATTATAAGTGTGCTTTTTCGTGGGGAGGGGGCTGGGTTGTTTTTCAGCTTCTGCCAATACAAATAACGTACATCTGCTCCTTCGGCCCCGCCTGTTTTATTCTTTCTTGGGAAATCCTCCACTGCTGCCTTACTACCAGGACTGTCCTGGCACAGTGATAGCTGTCTCAGGAGCATAAATATTCAGCGGCAAGGGTAAGGTTTTTTTCCCCTTTCCTACTGCTGGGCCAGGAAGCCCTGCCCTGAGCAGGGTTAGAAAACACAATGGGAGGAACACAAGTGTGGACAGTCGCTGGTCATCTCTCCTGTAATCTCAGTTTCCATTGATATCGCCTACATTTGCAATTTTATCAGTGCTCTGTGACTACACGGGTAGGGTTTTTCCTAAAAGTCCCAGCTTCTAAAGTTGCATGATCAACCAGAGGCTTTTCAAGCTTTTCTTTCAAATACAAACATTAAGTTTCTAGCTGTTGTGGTTTCAAATGAAAGCTGGTAAATGCACGCTAATAAAGCAGGAAGCAAAAAGACGGACCTCAAATAAATATATTCTTCCTTTTCATATTTTAAACACCACTTCTGCAGATCCTGTTCCTGCTTCCGAATAGTTGAGTACAAGTCCACAGATTGTATTAAGAGAACATTTGCTATAAGAAAAGGGGATGGAGATGTGTGCATGTAACACGATGGGAAGAAAAAAAAGAATGTAACAGCCGCACATGCATTTTCCTATGGGGTCACCTGTGAGAAACCACGTGTGCGAGAGCATATAGCAATACAAGCGTGTATATGCACCTTTGCACGCACACGGAGCGGTGCGTGCATCAGCAAAAGGAGCAGGCAGAGAGACTGAGGAAATCTCTGTGTGAACATGCCTGTGCTCCCAAAGGTCAACCTGCTCTCCTCAGATTTAATTCCCTTTCTCACTGCCACTGCTCAGAAGTAAATGTTCACTTTTTATTAAAAATCAAAAGCAGAGGGGCTCGTAATCCTCCTGACTCCAGTTTTTCTCATATAAATGGAAAGTTTAGCTTAAAGCAATACCAGGTAAAATCAGACTGAAAGCAGCAGCTAATTCCCAGGAGATATGGAAAAGCGAAACAGCATTTGAGGATTGTTTTATTTGTATGTCTACATTCTCATTAACCAAATACTTCATTCTTCTTATTATTCTTTTTTTAAATGGAGAATTTGGTAAATCCTCGTGCATTGCAGCACATTTTTGGAAATCATTATTCAGTGATATCACAAACCAACTGTATTCTCTCCTTGCAAAACTGATTCTGTTCTAATCACTGCAAAGAGACGCCACTGCACTAATTTCACAGATCTCATTAAATACATTCCCTCCCCACTTGGATTCTCCATACAGCCCTCTCCCCTCCTCATTCTCACTGCTAATACTGAAAATCTTCCCTTTGAAGCGCTACCCTGGTTTTAAGGATATTTCCCTTATTTAGTGTAACCTTCAGAGCAGGGACCGTGTTAAAACACGTTAACAGCAATACTGCCAGCTTGAACTACCAAAAACTGTAAGTGGAGAAGGTGGGAAGGAGAAGAAGAAAGAAACAAAGAAGAAGAGGTTTCTAAGATTTTTTGGGTTTTTTGGTGATAATTCCAAGTTTTCTTCTGCAAACACAGACAACAGAAACTTAAAGGAGGAGATAGAGATTCCTTTCTAGGGCCATACTACTCATGCTCGGGCTTCAATTAAAACAACACTGAGAGTGGGCAACACTGCACTACTCTCTGCTTCATTCCTTTTCCCCCTTTTCCTTCCCTGCCCACGTCAGCTACAGCAGACTGAGACCCTGCCCCAAATTTCCATGTGTCAGCCAAATCACGAATGCAGCCTGGATGATACCAAGGAGCAAAGCTCAATCTGTCTTGAAGTTTCAGTTTTTCTAACCCCACAGTTTGGAGCGTTCCTGCTTTGGGGCCAAACCACAGAGGAAGAAGTGTGCGGAGAAGAGAGTATTTCCAAAGTTAGAGAGGTCCAGGTGTAAGCCTGGAGTGATAGCTGGCTGCCCCATCCCTGTATCACAGATCTCTTGCTCCTGGTAGCCAAGTCCTCGCTGTAATAAAGTTCGTAGGGCAGAGCTGAGATCAGGTTGGTGGCCTTCTATCAGAGGCTCCCGCGGATGGAAGGTTAACATATTTGTTTCTTTCCACCCTACTTTTGGCCATCTGTCAGAGCTATGGTAAACACAGCACCAGAAAGGGGAATATATGATTACGTGCCTTGCATACAACTTCTAGCATCCTCTGGTTTCCAAGCAAACTTTGTGGCCATTCACACTTGCTCCCAGTGCCTGTTTCACCAGGTATGAGTGGGCAGAGGGCAGCTCCTCCCTGGGGTTATGTCCTCTGTGCTTTGGGCCAGCAAAAGGGCTTGGGAGCTTTGAGGCGCTACGTGAGCATCGTGCATCTCCCTCACAGGGCAACTCCCGAGGTCTGTGGCTCCTTTGCCCTGCACAGAGAAGAGGGAGCAAGTTTGCAGGGAGGATTTCACCATCTCTTTATCAGCTGCATCTATGCATAAAGCCCAAGGATGTAGACCTGCAAAGGTCTTTGCTCGCTAAAGGAGGCAATGAGTGGCAAACTGGGAGCAGAACTGGGATTTTAATGGCTGGTTAGTGACCGCAAGAGGCCTCAAATTTCTTAGCTGCTTCTTTCGTTGGTCCTGGCAAAACATCTAGAAAGACAGGCAGAGGCAATCCCAGGGCAGGCTTCTGGCGTGAGATGTGGCACACATTTATAAGACATAAGGAGGAATCATTTGTTCTGTTTCACACAGCGGATGTGATTCGCTTGCAAATTCATTACAGAGCAATGGAAGCCCTTTCTCTGTGCCTCAGTTTCTCTACGACTTTATGTGTATTTGCCGCTGTTCTTGAGGGGCACTGGGCAGACTAGATCTCCTACTCTGAAGATACCACTTAAAGAAATAAAATTCACAGCATTGACCATACAGCACTTTAACTAGAGTCATGGCAAGGACTTAACGTTACCTCTCCAGCTCTACCCAGTTTGAAACGATACAGATAATCCTACCTGTGCCATGCTTTTACCTCTGTAGGTATAGGCCAGAAAGCTCCTAGCTTGTAACCAAATAATTTGCTTGATGCTAGACCATCCGTCTCCTCAGCTATCTACTCCAGCCATTCAGGGTTCCCTGTTCCCCTTGGGATGCCCTTTTACCCGTGCTATACTGAAGCTCCTTCCTCTTGCTTCTGTTTCTCCCAGGCACCTGTAGGTGTTGTGTGAATATGTCCTGCCAGATAAGCTGAGCTGAATTCATTCCCTTTGCAGCTGCCTGTCCTCTCCCTGAGCCAGTCTGTGAACAGTAACATGCCTTGGCATTATCTATACCATTTAGGATTTTACACTCAATTAAATCCCCTCTTAACAGTTTCTCCTTCTTCTTCTTCATCTTCACAGGCTATAAAGACCTCGCTTTTATTTTTAGCCAGTCCCGTTAGCTCACGACTCTCAGCCTCTCACATCATATTTTCTGCCCTTCTTCTCTACACCTTTTTGAGTTCTCTGATGTTGAGGGAGCCAAAGAGATAGAGGGGAAAGAATGATAATCAGCTAGTGTAGGAGCTATGCTATAGTGTCCCTGTCACATTACAGTGATCTGCCTCAATTATCAACCATTAACATTACAAATTGCTTCACCACTTTTCCCATAGCCTCTTAAACTGTGAACCCACTCTTGCTACTTGCTGACTTACCTGCCTGAGCAGAGTCAGTCTCTGGACATCATCTCTTCTGAAGGAGCTCTGCAGCAGCTACTATATTCTGTGTCTAGGAAAGGATGCTGCAGAGGTATTAATGAAGGAAGTGGGGTGGGGTACATAAAGAGGAATACTGCCCGTATCAGCCTGGTCAATCCTACCTGTCTCTTTGGCTGAAACACTTAGGAAAGCAAATCTGCCCTCTCCTGGAACAACCATAGTTTCCAAAAGAGATGATGAAGAAAGAAGTGGTTGCTACCAGCCCCCTTTTCATATTACAGCTCAACAGCTCAAAAACTCATCAAGGAGGAAGGTCTAATTCTGTTTTCTGTCTCAGAAGGTTCAGTTCATCCTCTTCCACCTCCCAGAGGAATGCCTATAATCTCCACTGGTGTTCAGAAGATACTAGGCTCTTCCTGATGAAGCTCTGCCATGCACTAATAAAAATTAACTGGGCCAGAGAAAGGAAGGACCATGCACAGCCTGCTGATCAAGGCACTCCCACCTCTGCCCCCAGCCTCTGCTCTAATGCTGAGCGGCTCAGCTGCTCAGTCTTAGTAGGAACGGGGCTCTTCTGGGCTTGGACAGAAACGCAACTGCAAGCACGTGGTTAGAAATGCTGGTAAACGATAGAAATGTACCTATATTTCTCTATATAGAAACGGGTGTCAATGAAGAAGTGGACTTGGATTTAAGAGCTAAGAGTAGCAGTTGGGCAGGACTTTGGTACCTGTATCCTTCTGAGGATTTAACCATCAATTTCTCTGTTCCCCACCTGTGAAATAGAGTAATTTTACTTCCTTGCACGCCTGAGGTGCTCTGACAATGCATTAAAAAGATTGAGAGGTACTCATATACTAGGGCAATGAAGGCCACACATCTGCTTAAGATAGCTCACTGACTAACAACTATCAGAAAAGAGATCCCTACAACTAGCACAAGAGACTACCAGCCTCACATCAACTTTCTTGGAAAGTACAGATCAGGCAAGGGCCCTTCGGAGATTCCCCACCACATAACATGTCCTCCTCCTCGCAGCATAGGCTCATCTGACCCAGGTTCGACTGAAGATGAGAATCAGCCTGCCTAAGAGCAGATTTTAACAAGCTAACGTGCTGGTTCCTCCGCTCAACGCAGTACACTTTTTGGAAGGGAGCTGGGTAATCCCACCCCAAGTTTCTTGCCTCGGGGAAGCAAATCAAGAGGTCTTCACGGCCACAGTGCAGAAATCCTAGCTTCACCCATGCGTGGCTAATCTTCCACCAGTAAGACACCCAGCATCTATGGTCGGGGTAACTGAGGACTAACTGGCATCGCAACAGGTCACTCTTGATCGACAAACATGCTAATTGCCCATAAATAACTGCGGTTAAGACCTTAGAGGCTTCCAAAAGAACTAACTAATGTCATAATGAATTCACACTAATGGAGGAGAGAGGCATCACCTCACTTCCAGCTCTCAATACCAGGACCGTTTCCCCATCAACTCTTTTAAGAGCTGGGCCCCTAAGGCAGGTTACCACAAAGTACAGGAATATCACTAATTTTCTACATCCGAATGAGCAGTGCTCGGCAGCCTGCTAGCCAGAGACATGGCGAGAATTGAATTTTATTCACCTGCTCTTCACGAGGTGCTGCAACAGGATTCAGTCACTGGCCTTTGTGGCAACAGCCCATTAACTCATTCTTACAACTCTCGGCAGCCATAACGGCACCGCTCACCAGCCCCTAGCCCTCTGCCTGCCTTTACTAGCTGTTTATGACAAATTCCAGGTTTTGCCTGTCTGCCGCTGCATATGGAAACCTGACGGATTTAAGCAAGGACTAGATCTAACAAGATCAATGTACTGTTCGGCAGGTGCAGAAACACAGCTATCCGTTTTAGGGATGAAAGCTAAGCAGGAGGGCCTGACCGCTTCTTGTCGCTAAAGCTCCTGCAAGAATTTTGCAAGAGCCCATGTCTCAGAGCTGCTGGTACCCGGCAGCTCCCAGCAGTATAATTGCACTCTGCTGCCAGGAGCTCGGCCCTACGTTGTTACGGGGAAGCAGTTGCGTATGCGCTTCTCCAGCGGAAGGTAATTGTCTGTTGTGAAACAGCTGTCCCTTTCTACTCCAGCTGTGAGCCTGGACATTTTGTCAATCCTTGCATTCTCTTTAAAAAGTGGGGTATTAGTGCACATTTATCAGGCAATCAGTGATACACAGTTTCTTAAAGGAAGAAGGATTCTGTCCACCCACTCCACCAGCTAAATTAGTTTAGCTCCAGCTTAATAGCATTTGTGCAGTATATTTCCTGCATGTGTAAGCAAGAAAGGTGTCAGTTAAGGGTGCTGAGGGATTCAATTATATGTAACAAGACAGCTTTCTCTCAGTTTCACTCAGTTACTCAGAGGCTTGTCTTTGTGTGTGGCTTTTTTCGTAAGGTATTCTTACGGCCAGGAGCTGTGTTCCTCTGTTGTGCCAAGAGCTGTCCGTGTAGAGATCAACGCTTGATCCGAAGGGACAACTCCTGAAAGGAGAGGAGTGTGTGCCTGGTGCATACCTGCATTTCCGTGGGTGTTTGAGGAGGACAAGGCAGAGGAGAAGGAATGCAAAACTGGGGAAAGTGAGAAAGGAGATGGCTTTTCATCTCTTTCTGGAAGTCTCTTCTCCAGCAAGATGTACTTCCAGGTTTTTTAACCAACACTGCAGTGTATGACCTGCAGAAAGATGACGAGGGTGGAATAGGGCGCAGGAGAAACACGAGCCAGAGGGCCACCTCGTTCCACATCCCCGGGACGTGCTCTTGTCTCCAACTGCCTTAACTGATGTACAGTACCTGGCTACGTCCTTCTAAGAGCTGCTGCTCAGGCTCATGCATGACTTTCGAAAATACATTTTGTTCTTCTGAAGCCCTCAAGGACAATAATAAATAGAATGAAAACAAAACTACCCCGACAGCTCTTTAGCGGGTGTCCTTCACAGGCGTACCAGTGTCAGCTGCCCTGGGATTTCACCTTCACCTGAAGGGAGGCCTGTTTAATCATGCGACACTGAAGTAGAGGAAGAAAAAAAATGTTTCTTGAAGGAACAAAGGAAGGCCAACTTGCCCCTATCCTCATAGTTTTGCTACGCATGACCACAACTAACATGCTGCTTGAAATCTGCCATGTGCTAGAACATCACTGTGATGTTCTAGCCTCGAGGCCTGGCATTACTGTAAAACAATAACTGATAATAATTCTCCTTGCCCTTTACTGCTGCAGAGATGTACCGAATGCTCATTACTACGGTCCTCTTTCGGGAAGAGGAAAAGTCAGTGGGTCAGCTGAACTGTTGGAGTATGTGAGGTTCAGCTAAGGTCATCGCAGAAAAGCTGCCCAGGTCGTTCCGTTTTGGTTTTGCGGTCTTTGCCACAGGGGTTGTTAGAGGTATTTACACTCCAACTGAGCCCCATCTTTAACAGTTCTGTATACGACTAGTTTCTTTTCATTCCTTTCTGTGTGTTTTTCATTTCTGAGTTATATCCCCAAGCAAAAGATGGGCACACGTGGATATTCTTATAAACTGCCTTTCAAGAAGTCTTTGAGCAAGTATTTAATAAAAAAACTGTTACAAAATCAAAGGAGTCCTGAGTTGGAGATTTAAAGTTCTCTCATGGAGAACATGGCTCTACAAGACAAAAAGCAGAAAAGAAAGAATAATGGATCTTCTCTTAATATGGTCAAAACTTAACAACGGGGGTACTCGCTGCTGAGAATTTTGCTATGGCCTGCATATGCAATACATCAGCTAATGCATTGAGGAGAATGAAATTGTGAGAGACCAGCATCTACTGATAATGCAAAATAATCAAATCTGGACTATAAGGACCAGAGGATCCTCAGAGAGCTGAGCTGACACACAGCAGCCCAACAGACCACGGAAAGAGTTCAACCTTGTTACAGGCAATACCTATGGAGAAAAAATAAACTATACTCCTCAGATCTTACCAGGTTGTAAAATTAAGTATGGCCAGACAAGAAAAAAACCTAAAGTTACTGTAGGCAGATCGATGAAGACTTTTCTCTGAGGTACCTCAACAGTAGGCCAAAAAGTAAATGGAACATTAAGATGTAAAAATAATACTTGGTGAAAAATCACTCCTGTGCAGAGGCTCAGTGCGAGGCCAAAGCTCCAGCAAAATTTCATCTAAGCCAACAAAATACAGCTTACGTTGGATTTAAGTGGTGCCTAGACCTTGTGTGAGTCATTTCTCTCAGGGGTGGGTGAATCTCACCCACTGAGAAAAGTATTAATGCCACTGCATACGGCAAGACATACCTTCAGCTGGAATACTGTGGAGCTTTTCTTAAGAGTGAGAGAAGCACACACAGGTAATGCAAATGATTAGAGTCCTGGAGAGACTCTGGGATGGGAAAGATCTCAGAAAACGGAAACTGTTTAAAGAAGGAACAAGTGACAAAACACTTGAAAAACGCTAAGCAGCAAAACCAACTAAACTTGGCTTTCTATGTACGTGCACGCTGAGAAGGGGCCCCGGTGTATATTCTCTGATGGCCAATAAGGATGACAATGCATCGCATTAAAGGGCATTAATCAGCTGTGTCATTTGTAGAAGAATTTGAGGTATTAATTAGTACCATAATTCTCATTTTACAGGCTGGAAACTAACTTGTAAAAAAGGCAGTGAATTGGACAAGACTAAGAAGCGTCCTAGTACTGAGCCTTAACCCCAGAACCATGCCTTGCTCACAAAACACATCCACTTGATCGCCTTGGGGAAAATCAGGCGTGACAACAGCAGAGAGGATGAGACCTGCTCTCTCAAACCTGACCCAGCCGGCAGCTACCCTAACGCTCATCTCTGAGGGGCACCAGCAGCAAATGTGCTACGAGGAGCAGCAATCCATGGTCCTGTCCTCCAGCTACTTTTAGAAGCCCTTTTGAGCCTGGTTCTGGTTGCTACCACCTATAAAAAGAAGTTCTACACCGTAACTGTCCTGTGTTTGAAAAAAATAACTCCTCTTCAGTTCATTCTGAACCCGTTACTAGTTCTCGCACTACAGGTTCTCAGTGAAACCTTCTCCATAACATTCACAAATTTGTAAACGCCCATCATATCCCTGCTCTTACTGTCTCTTTTCAAAGCCACAGAGTTTAGCCTATTACATCTCTCCCTGCCGGGAGACCCAGAATTAAGGGAAGCAGCACGTCAAACTTCTACACACATAGATAGGAGCGGGTAAATTATGAGAGGGGATGAGCAGCAGAGAGAAGTCACTTTATAATCTCTCATCCAAATGAGTGCCTGCGAGGCCTGTAATTGGAAACACATTTCTGAGGGGAAAGCTATGCTGATCCCCATGCTGGCCAGTATGTCTAAACAGGTACGGGGAGGGAGCAGGAGGGGGGATAGGCACGGAGCCTGATCAGTAAACAGATGAGACGTAGAGCTATACCCTCTAGCTTACCCATTTCGGTACTAAATCTAAGCCGCCTAATCTTGTACCAGAGTATTTTTCTATTTGTTGTGCTTTCTTTTTTCGTATTGTTATTCGAGCCACTCACACAGTAGGAACACCAGTACTTGTTTTCCTTCACCCTGGAAACAAGGAGGGAACACAGCTCAGTAAGCTAACAACCTCTAAAAGGGTTAGAACAAAAACACAGAGAGTTTCAGCATGGGGAACCAGAAGCAGCATCTCCATCTTTTGCAATGACTCCTTCCTGGAAAAAAAATGGACAAAACGTGTCCCTGGGCCAGATTCACAGACTTGAGCTGAGCGATATCAAAATAAATGTGAGTCAGCTCTGGGTTGCTTACAGGAGGAATGCCTTTTAGAAACAGACATGCTGAGTATTGCCACGGTACATTCGGGCAGGATTTATCCAAATCTCAGTGGATTTACATTCTGCATTTGCTTCTGAAGTACAAAAGCATCCACGCTTTACAAAAGTGATAGTAAACATGAAGGCTGAAGATCAGAGCAAGTCATTCTCAAGAGCCAGCCTGGGTCGGGGGGGGGGGGGGGGCAACCTCTTAAAATAA
>NW_010972664.1:19210823-19232817 GCF_000737465.1 Haliaeetus leucocephalus
GGGGGCGGGGTGGGGGGGGGGGGGGGGGGATCACAGCTCTTAACGTTAAACGGTAGCGACACCTTCTCCAAGTCTCTAGGGGATGGCAAAGTTGTTGTTGTGGAAGCAAATGGAGATAACGGGTGATGCCGTCACTCAGAAGGGGAGCTGTGCCGCTAGGACAGAGACCCAACCTGACGCACACTTCCTCATTAGAAGCAGGCAATGCCTTTTGGCTTTTCTGATGGTGAAGGAGCTGAGAATTGACTTTGTGTAACCTTTTTAGAGAGCACGCGGTGGTGGGAGGTAGTGTTTTTCAGACCGGATGTAGACAAGGACCCTGGCCTATCGTTAAGAAATCCCATAAAAGTCACCAAGCCTAGGCCATGCTCGCTTCAGCTCAGTACTGGCTGCGCCCTTAGCCTGCCCAGCTGAAGTCTGGCATGTCCCGCTGCAGAAACGACCTTCAAACTCTGTCCTAAACTTTCACTGTAGAGGAATGCCACTGCAAGAACGGTGACTTTGTTCCACCTCGGAGTTGGCCGTGTTTCAGCAGTGAGCTAAGTGGTTTGGGATCCTCCTGGACGACACTAAAAAGTGCTATATAAATGTCAGCTATGAGTAAAAACCTCCTCTATAATTGTACAGCCATTCTATAGCCATATGCTCCTCTTGAGGGTTCCCAGTGACTGGGTTTCTCCTTTTGAAAAGCTATGTAAACACATGCAAAACCAGGCCTTTACATAATACAATGGGGCGTATCGTTCATTAACGTGCAAATAGGTCGCTCTCCACTTGCCCTCCCACTCACTTCCTTTCCAGCTAGCTGCAAGCTCATGTAGCAAGAGCTTAAATGTAAGTCGCCAATATTCCTGATTTAGCACAGCAGGGAAAAGACATGACTTTCAAAGGCAAGAGGGATGAGCAGAGCACAACGTATTTTTTCCTGTCTCTAAGCTCCACCCCAAGTTACATTAAGGAAAAACCCAATCTGAAGTCAACAACCCACTGGCAAGTAAAACAGGATCAACGGTCCAACATCACCCATTAACTGCAGAGAATTTGGGGAGCGAAAGCACGTCCACGTGATTTACAGGAACCTCGGCAGGGACCCATGCTGCCTGCCGTGCATCAGGCCTAAATTACGCACGGACAATTTCAGATGAACGCAACATGGGTTTCAGATTTACGTACACCAAGCAGTCAGCGGTGGACGGCAGCGGGACAGCAGACCAAAGTCAAGGAGAGGGGAGAGTGTGTGCCCCGAGGTGGTGTTAAGGATAAAGAAAATGGGGGCGGAGGGGGGATTGCACTGGGGATTCTGAAGTCTCAACCGTGACCTCAGCAGTGTTCTCTGACATCACAGAACACACACGGTCCTCAGCCGCATGAGAAAAGCAAGAAAAAAAAAGGCAGAAGCAAAGGAGGAATCGCAAAGAGCACTGAATTAGCACTTTATGTGTTCAAAGTGTTGTACAAACATTAACTAATCAATCAACTAATTGCCTAATTAAAAGAGCAACCAGGAAAGGGAGATAGCAAAAGAGAAGCAGGAAGAAGTTGGAAGAGCAGCAGGGCACTAGGACATGGGGAGCAATACGTGCTCCTGTTCACCCAGGCCACATTATCCCAGGCAAACCTGTGCCAAATTGCCATGACAATAATTAGCCAGAGTTCCCTGACAGATCATTATGAGAACATTAACAGGGCATTAGCAAGAATTACCCATTTTTCACACATTGATTAGGTGCCATTGCTGGTTCATTAGAGTATTGGCTTTTAATAGCCCCACTCCAACTAGCGGCAGCCCTTCCTTCGCTCCCCCGGCCCCTCTGCACGGATCCAAACCTCTAATTCTGAGCGGGCAGCCGACCTGGCCTGTGCTGAATCGCACAAGCACATGGCCATATGCCGTGGAGAGGAAGCACCTCATTAATCTGGCTGGCTTAGGTAGAGCGAAACAGCGGCAGTGCACCATAGGCAGCCTTTAATCTTCCTCCTGAATCTATACTGCTAACGGCGAGTGGCACAGGGAATATCCCGCTCCTTGCCCAGAATCCTTGCTCCCCTATGCCAAGAGGGGCCAGCTCTCCGTCTCTTCTTCTCTAGGTCCTCCTCAAGCCCCGCACCGGGAGGGATGTTTCCCTATCTGTCATTCCCAAAACCTTTCTGCTGTACCCACTGACAACTCTCCTAATTATTAGAAAGGCTGGGGTCCCTGCTTCCACAACTGCTGGATTGTTTCTACTGATAAACAAGGATATGCAACAGGGAAAGCGGTCCGAAACATGCTCCAGGGGAGCCATAGGGGAAGGCCGGGTCAAGAGGATTATTTCTACCGCAGAAGTCAGGGGCTAAGTACTGTGTTTCTGGCAACAAGAACAAGACCAAAGCAAAAAAAAGGTGACTTGTGACTGAGGACTCTGTCCCCTCCCTTTCCTCTTGGGACACATCACCTGTCCACCTACATCCAAAATACATTTCAGTTGAGTCATGCTTGGGAAGATACGGCAATCCTCTTAGTGCTATTATACAACTGATTAGATGTCCCTCATCCAGCCCCGTCCAGCACAGATTCCCCACCCAGACCAGGGGCACTCCCCCAGTTTCTTTGCGAGGCTACACGTCAAAACCAGGCAGGCTGCACTGTGCAAGACGGGTTACTGACGTGTCAGGAGCTAAACCTTTTGCAGGGATGGCTGGATTATAGGGCAGCTGAGTGGGTGTATAAGTCACCGAGTGCAGCCCAGAAAAGCTGAGGGCAAGGCAAGCACCCTTCAATGCCAAAAGAAATGGGTGAGATAAGGCACAGAGCAAAGGAGACAGGAAGGTTCACTCATTTGACACTGAGAAAGCAAAGGAGAAAGTAAACACTTTAGAGGGTTAGAAAGACAGGAGAAAATACAAAGAAAGACCAGCCTCAGAAGGGCGTTGCGTTGCTAGAAGTAGCTGAGAAATACTGCTGAGACACGAATGGGACAAAGCAGTTCACAGAACGGTAAGGAACTGGAGGAAATACAGCAGGACTGTATAAAAGAGGACTCTATAAGGTCATGAAGGCAAGGACAAGGAACTTCAAGACCAAAGGGGATCAGACAGAGCAATGCAAACAGAAAGGCGATGAGTTCTACGTGGCAGCGAAAAAGGAGCAGTTTTAGCATGGCCATTTCTCTGCCCAGAGAAAGGGAGCTGGCTTTCAAGCAAGTAAGAGAGGCAGAAGATGTTACAATAATGAAGACTAAGGAGGGCTAAGACATGAACAAGGGGTCTAGGTGTTGAGAAAAAGAAGAAGAGATGGATTTTCTATATCTGGTAGAGGAAGAAACAGGTTGGGGAGAATACAAGGGAGAAAATAACTAGCCTCCATATTTGAAGAGTACATGACTGGAAGGATTTTTTCATCATTAAGAGTGATGAAAAGAGCAAAGTGAAGAGAATTCAAAGGAAAAGACAAGCAGCTTTTTAACACTATTCAGCCTGAGCTGTGAGCATTTGTTGACCGAGAGTTGTGAGAAATCGTGTGACAAGTCAGGGTGCAGTGTGTCTATGGAGTTGAACCTGGAGATAGCATTGCAATCATCTAGAAAGCAGACATCAAGGACCAAGTCCTTTGAGATCCACAGTACTCATGAGGACAGGGCACTGACAGAACACTACGTGTGACTCAAAAGTTAGAAGAAGAAAGCGGAATAAGGGAATGTGCTACGTAAAAAAAGGGAGCACCAGGAGAGCCCTGCCGTTTGCCACAAAGCAGCTGATTGAGGCACAGCGTTGCCCATAAAACACAGAGGGCAAATTAAAGAAGGTCTGAGGTGGAACAAGAGAAGAAAAGGATCAAGCAGCGACCGACTACACAATCAGTTCAGAAGTAAAGGCAAGGCAGAGATCGATGTGCCAGGTTCCTATTTTGTCTCAAGCACAACCACATGGTTTGTGTGACTCTATGCTGCCAAACTTGGGGAGTCAGGAGAAGACAACTTTGAGCTCAGGGGAAGGAAGCAGCGTGCTAAATACGAGTAGTCCATTACTGGGAAGTCTTACGCTCTCTTAATGGGACAGCTAGCCAGCTATATGGCCCGAGTTAGCCACAGAGCCACCGAACAAGTGACTGCAGGCTGTCCTGAGGCCAAGGCTAGGCCTGCCAGCCGCTCTGTTTCTCTCCTCTGATTAATATTAATCAGGAATTCACCTGCTGTTCATCAGGATCCTCTGGATACTACTGGACCCTAGTAAACAAAAGCACTGGCTCCATTTTTTCATCTAGGACATGGCTATGCCTGTGGAGTACAGTAGCATTGCAAATCCTTCTTCTCTGCTCCCGCCACTTAAGCAAAATTTAGGATGGGGGGGGACGGACACCCTAACTCCCAGCACCTCCTCATCCTTCGCAACGCGCCAACCCCAAAACAGTTAGCGGATCCAAACGTCCCTCAGAAGTCACCAAAGCGATATGGCGAGGAGCGCTCCTCCGAGCAGGGCTGAGGAATGCTGAGGCAGGTGTGCTGACAGGTCTGAGCACAGCGTGTTGCTGAAGGTAAATCAAGGCTGACAGCCAGTACTTTTACCTTCTCCCCCGCTTTCCCTGGCCTTTAGACTGAGCCAAACAGCGCGTACAGGAGGACAAAGGATAGGCGGATGGGTGGGAGGGAGAGGGTGAGCGTGGGGTAGGAGGAAGGGGCTGAGCATCCCTCCGCGGTAGCGGGTGGGAGTTTCAGGGAAAGCAGCAGACGGGCGGCGAGCTCTCTGTGTCGAGTGTAAATCCACGGGAGGCAGGCAGGGCACCGGGGCTGCGATCCTGACCCTGGGCCAAGGCAATCTGCTTTTTAACTGGCGGCAACTGCAATCCAGTCTGCGAACAGATGGTACAGAGAGGAAAAAATACGGGATACAAACGTATGCGCTCTAGTATCTGTTCCAAAACCAACCAACCTTCAGCAGGAAGGTGATTAAAGAAGCAAAGTAGTAAGGAAAAGCCAGGCAGACTTCCTCCGTTCGGAATGACTGGTGAAGTCGGATGCCACAGTCCTGGTCCCAAAGGACTCGATGGCTTGGGGCTCATCGGCTGAAATGCAGAAGCTGTCTCTCAGCCTCTCGCTGCTTCTAAGGGATGACAAACGGGGAGGGTTCGGTTGCTATTCTGGCCAATCCTCAGCTCCTGTACTGGAAACTCTTCACTCACACTGTTGCTTACTGTCCTAAGGCATTGTCAAGAGTCTTTTGCTATAACAGCTCCACACATAAAGACATCAAGTATCAGCAGGGAAGTGACCCGAAGCCCTAGCATGCAGAACAAAATTTGCAAGGTACCAGCATACTCTGAGCAGCAACAGACCCGAGAAATCCTGTGTTCAAATACTCAGAAATGTGCCCGAAAAGTTCAGACCTGGCACTGAATTTTGCTGTGAATCCTCACTCCGTAGGAGGTGAATTCACGCAAACCTTTTGGTTCCTGCCTTCTCACTGACTTACTGGCATAAATCTGTGCTGTCCACGGTCACTGCAGCTGGTACCCCTGCTTACTGGCCTAGGTCATGTAGCCACTGGTCATTAGACTGAGCCAAAACCGCTATAACTCCGACTGCTTCACGGGTTCGGCTCAGATTTCAAATCCTGGAATCCACAGTTTTGACGGTCTGAAACGTATTTCAGAAATAGATAATCAAGTAATAAAAGATGGATGTGAACTACTGTAGTTGCTGGTATTAAAACACTGACACTGCTATACATTTGGGGACCATTACCAAGTACCAAAGGAAGTACTCAGCAGGAAATAGATAAAATCTGCCTACTATAAACACTTAAACAGTTTGTACATCATCAGTACCCAACAGTGCTGTGATACGTGAAGCCCTGAAAACACGATTCTTTATAACACTAATGGGCCTACTGGTTTCTAATGAGTTTACCTGGTGTCCTTCCACATTCATTGCAGAGAGTCATCCTTGCTGAAATGCCCAACATGCTCTACAGGTTCATGCTGACAGGCCATGGGCTCTTAAGTAAGGTTTTTTTTTTTTTAGCTTTCTGAATTTATGATGCTTCAGCACTCGAGACAAATTGGGATGAAAAATGTAGATACGTTTTCCTGTGTAGTTTCACAACCTGAAGCTCAGCAAGTTCTTCACCCTTCTCCACTACTTGGAAGAGGCTTGGTTTTCCATCATAACAATTCACTCCCTGCCCTGGTCTGCAAGGGTACCTCCACTAGAAGTAGTATCGCCCAAAGTACAGAGACTTGTTCTGAAGATAGTACTTTGCTTTTCTGCGATATTTTTGTTACAGTGGTCTTCACTAACATGCGTGCCCATGAACGAGCCTTTCTGTGAAACAGAGAAACCCTGCTGCTTTCATACTACTGCGGGGGAAACTAAGGCAGGGAGAAAGCAAATGGCCATTTAGCGGCGAACTTGGAGGAGAACACTGATAGATAGTTAATGCCCGACATAAAACCTCTGAACTCGGAAAGGAATGCAACCCCTGGCAAGAACAAAAGCAGATCCTGCCTTGCTCTGTCTCCACACTGTGCTCCAGGCACGGCAGAACGTGTGCCACCGTCTCAGACTGGGAAACAAAGCAGAACTTGCATCTCCCATAAAGAAAAATGCAGGTGCATATGAACGCTTCCGAACGATAATGCGGTATGCTTTAATGCAATCCTGCCAGTGCTCTCCTCCTGCCCTGCAGCACCCCTACTCTCCCAGCCCTAGGTTTCCCAAATCCAGCTCTGCCAAAACCCTTCGTTCCTGCCCTGTGGCTCCTGGACATGCCAATCTCGGGTTGCCACTAGAAAGCTCTGCCAGCGCAAGGCTGGGCAGTGCTCTGACAATTCTCCCTCATGAAAAATGACACTTCCAAAACAAATGCTTCGGCTTAATGGATGTCAGGCTGCTGTAATTTTGAGTCATTACACTTGCAACTCTGACAAACACCCTCAGTATGTTCTTTCTAATTACCAGGACCAAGCAGATTTAGACAGGGCAAATACAGCAGGCTCGCCCATTTCTTTACTGTAGCCCGACTTCTTCTTTGCCCTTCCTCCCTCCACTCTCACCCTAGCTCTGCTTATTTATTGCACTAGCGTGTGCTGTTTTGCCTTGCAAATCCTTTTGCACAGAGACATCCTCTCTCTGCCAGAGTTTTAACAGAGAAATTCTCCTTCCCCTGTTCCTCATTCTTTCCTTGCTCATTAGCTTTGCTAAGCCCCTTTGGCTGTGAATGTACAGCAGCATTTATACTGACTGACAGTGACCTAGCAAGAGGACATTGACATTACTGCCTCTCAACTTGCTGGGATCTAGATGTCTATCCTTCTGCTGTTACCTGGTGGTCTGTCCGTCTTAATTCCCTCTGACTTTATTGCAGCCTATTTGTGACCTGAGCCTCTCCTCCTTATCTGTATTTTCTTCCTCTCTGCTTTTATTTTCCCCTCTCCATCCCTCACCTCTCCTGAACCTTGTCCTCCAAACTCTCTGAAAACACCCCCTCAGAGAAGCTGTTATTTGACAACTGACTGCTGGTAAGCTGATGCAAACGCATATGCACTCGAAGACTGTTGGAGCAAGGACTGTCGCTCATTCTCCCTGCAAAGCGCCTACCCCAGTGGGGTCACATTAGACCCCCTCCTCAAAACACAGAAGCAGAGGGACCACCAAGATCAATGCATCTAGTCGTATGTGATAACAAGCAACAACATGGCAATGTTTAACGCAGAACGGTCCCTGATAATAAAAGATGTACAATTAACCATTACGCTATTCTGCTTTTCCTCCCCACTTACTCCTCATTCTCCCTCATTTCCAACATGCTTTTTATTTTAATATCCTCCTCCTCTCATTTCTTCATCCTCTCTCTTCTCCTCTTGCTTTGTTCTCTTGCTCTTGGACTCTACCTTTCTCCCCCTTGGCCAAGCATACATTGAATTTCACTGTCAAAAAATAAAATAAAGACCTCAAGGGTTATGAATTATCTGTCCTATTTTAATAATTAAAGATGAACACACAGAGCCAAGGCAGCTTAGGCATTTGTCTGAACAATCACATTATATCAGAAATGTCTTGCGTTGCCCCTAGTGAAATACATCAAAGAAATTCCCACCCCTGTATATACCGCAGTTGTCCTAGTCCTGCCCCGGGACCATTCGGCAGGCAGTCAACCTGGATTTGATAGGGGACTATATATTTAGTTTCAATGGATAGGGTTTGATGGGTTTTGATAATTTGCAACTTACAGCTAAAGAAAAGCAGCTTATTATTAAATGCAAATAAAATGAAATTAAGTCCAGCTGTCTGGATGCAGATAGAAATTACATAAAGCCCACGAGGCCCTCTGGAGATCTTAACTTGTCAAGAGAACATGGTCTGAGAGAGCAAAAACCCCTGCTTCAGAGGAGCTGCAGCCAGCAGTATCTCAAAAGAGTGACAGAGATTATAGGGTGACTTCAGAAAGCATGGGCACAAATGAAGAAAGGACTGGGAGAGCTGAGAGAGAAAGGGATGGTCAAAAGGTTTGGAACTTGAAGAAAGGAGCTGTCTAGTTTTTAAGAGCATCCCAACTTCGGTTGACAGCGAGCATCTTGCCCTGCCCCGCAAAATGACCAGGTTATATCAGAGATGTAGGAGAGTGCAGGACCTGCTGCCTCCAGCTTCTCAAAGAGTCAGTGGAACAGGAAGAAAGGGGGGGAAAAAGTTATAATGAACTTCCACTGCTTTAGGGAACAGAGAGAAGCAGTGACTACAGGCCCTGACAGGAGCAGAAGCTCTTTCAGAAAAAAGAAACACAAAGGAAAGGAGAAATATTCCTTGCAACCTCCCAATTACACATGGACCAGACAAAATCTATCTTTACCCATGGAGAGGGCTGACAGAGACCTTCACAACTCTGCTCTTCAGGTAGAGCTAAGTGCCATATGTCTCAACGGTGCCAAACGACGGTCTATCTAATAACTTGACCGTAAGGGCTATCGTGAAATGCGCTGAGTCTAAAGCAGAGAAAGCAGTGCCCTCCTTTTACCTAATTCCCTGCCTCCAGAAAGGCAGTCAGACCTGCTGCAAAACTCACGCTAAGACAGCAGCAGAGCCTGTGTGACAGACGTACGGTAGGCTTCACGGACTGCTTGGGAAACCACAGGGGTGCATAAGTCGTGCTCAGCTCCCCCCTTCCCACCTCTCACTGTCCCCCTCTCTGACAATGGATCGGAAACCATTTCACAGCCTCCACACGTTTTTGTTACGTGACTTGTAACCAGAGGACAAACACTGATGTTTCCACTGCTGGAGGTGAGAATACTTTGGACATATAGTTGAGTTCACGCTGACTGAGGGAGACTTTCAATTTGTCCTGACTCCAAAAGCTTCGTTACCAAGCTCTGATGCCAAATTCTTGTTAGCTTTTCTTGTGCCGTTATTTTTTAGAGAAGCAGCAGATCAGGCATTTGACCTGTTTGGTTTAATTCATCCAAATATATTAAATGCGTGCAATGGTCTGGGTCACTTCCTTCTCAGTCCAAACACATTTTACCCATTTTTCTCCTTTTGATTACACAAACCAAAAAGCAGGACTGAAACTGCCCCGATGTCAAAAGCCCCAAATCTGAACCTGCCTCACAAGCTGTTCCCAGAACTCCAGGCAGAAGAATTCAAGGAAACAGCCACTTGCACCTTGTTCTCTTTTTCCGTCGCTCTCGGCAGGAGGCAGTCAAAAAGTAGGGCGCTGAGCAGTGGGACCACAAGGAAGTGGGTGAGGTTGTCAGTGTTGAGCAACAACTTTCCTACTCCCAGGTAGTCTCCCTGCGTGGCTGTCGTGGTTCTTGCAACCCTCCTGACAGACTCAGCCGCCACATTTCCCACCCACCGTGCCTTCCCGTCCAAGCGGGGCTGCTGGGGTAATGGAGTGGTCGTGCCTCTCTCTGTTCAGCCCTCGTAGACCCTGTTGCTTGACTGATGAAGGGGGAAAAAAAAGTTTTTGTGGGGTGACACAGAACAAATGAATTTTTGTTCAATAAATCATTTTAGAGAGACTATTGACTCTAGGACCTTTGAATGCATCGACCCATTCATAAAAGTCTCATCTTCTCTGGTACCCTGTGCACTTGCCTTCCTTTCCCCTGTCACAACCACTACACTTCATTTTCTTTTCCTTTCTTTTGCTGTTTCTTTTCTCTCTCTTTTTTTCCATTTTGACCCCATAATCCTATCTTAACCTTCTAATCCTCTCTGCAGTTCCCTCTTCTTCCCCTGATCTCAGCTCCATATCATTCACAGGCTGCCACACTGACAGGAGAGAAAGAACAGCAGATATTTACCAAAGTATTACCATAAAGATTAAAGCTAGCAAATACCACGGCTCGCTCCTTCCCTCCAGCCCCTGGCCTAATGAAAACACTCTGCACTCTTTCCTCTTTCTTGGAGACAAAATGACAAAGCCCTATAATCTCTAAGGTGGAAGAAAAAGAAGACCCGAAAGTGATTAAAAGGATAGAAAAGAGAGCAGAAAGGGAAATAGAAGTAGGAATAATATTATTTAGCACTTCTGCAGGACCTGACTGCTGATATTACACCAACCTGCAGTATCTGGTGCTTTCCATGTGCTCGCTTTCTGCCTGTACTTACCTCTTACCCCCGATACTTGGAGCATAAGCTCCCCGAGGAGGATTCTCCTTTTTGTTCTGAGTGTGCTCAGGGCCCAGCAAAAAGGGATACGGATTCATAGCCCTGCCTTGGAGGCATGGTCACAGCAGGAATAAGCAGACCTCGAGGCACTTTACGAGGGAGATGGCTATCACCAACCCCAGGCTTCGAGGAAAAAGACTAAAACCCAGCAAGATGGGGCAATTCAGGCATGGACATGGTTAGTGAAGTGGCCCTAGCAGGAGGAGAGCTCGGACAAGCCGCCTGCTGTCTGTCCTGCTGCCTCGCTGCAGCCAGGACATCAGCAGAAGTGGATAAGGGGAGACCACCAGAGTGAGGTAGGGAAACTAAACAGAGAAGTAGGGTAAGTGAGAAGACAGACATGGAGAAAGAATGAGAAGGGGGGCGGGGGGGGGAAGGCAAGCAGTAAAGGAAAAGGAAGATGAAAGGAAAAATGAGAAAGATGGGCAAAAAGTAGAAAAGAACCAAGCTACATGGGATCTGAGAGTAGAGAAGGGCTTCTCCGGCATATGGAAACAGACTGCTTGGAGCAGGGCAAGGGAAGGATTTTTGCGACAGTTGGAGTGAAATACATTGTCCTCTTTGAGGCTCACCTTTTCAAAATATGACTCTGAAATAACATGGCACTATAAACCAGGTAACCATATGCCCACGCAGGAGAGACATACGCATGAAGTTCAGACTTCTCCCTCACTCTGACATGTTCATCTACTTGCTTCACCATCCATCCGCACACGCAGAGACAAGGAGTACCATGCTGAGGCCGCAGGATTTATTGGCAGAGCAGATGCACTTGAGTCCCGCTATGCACAGAGGTTTACTACAGAGGTAAAATTACAAGGATCGCACAGATGACAACTGTATGCACAAAAGCTCAGCTCTGACCAACTCACAGCAACAGATTCTGACCAGTTTGGAAAACCAGTCTTTTCTGTGTATCAGGCTGACAACAACAACAAGCAATCCCCACTTAAAAAAAACCAAAAAAACAACCAACCAAACCAAACCAAACCAAAAAACCAAAACCCCAAACCCAGCCTGCCTGTCTTTTCCACAGATCTAGCCAATGCAAATAATTAGAAATAGGAGCTTGACATAATTACAACTTTGTCTTTCTTCACATGTAAAGTCTGCGACAGTGTTTTTTGCTGCTGGTCTCCCCCATCCAAAGAAAGGGGCTATTCACTGCAGATAAAGCTGATCAGTCAAGGGATGGATGTCACCCTCTCACTATGCAGGGAGAATCATGCACTTGCCTGGACTGCTTCCATCAAAAGATCTCAAAGCACTTGATGAATAGTTCATTAAAGCCTGGCAGCACCTTTGGGAGATGGGGAAGGAACAATGAATGATCACTTCAGTCATCACAGAAGGGCATCTCCCTTTAGACTTGAAAAGTGGAGCTTGTTAGCAGTGCACAGATGCACCACAAGACAGTTTAAGGAAGCTCTGAAGAATACCTCTTCCAGTTGAAAGTACAGAGGCAATTAAGTAGCTAACCAAAAGGAAATTTGGCCAGGAGACAATAAAGCAACCTCCTTTTCCCTAGCACTATTTAACACCTTTCATTCACAGAGCTCAAAGCACTTTTTGAAGGTGTTAAGTATTTTTATCTCTGTCATATAGTAGATAAAGGGAAATATAGGAAGGGGAAATGGTGCGCCAAAAACCACACACAATGAGTCAGAAGCAGAGCAGAGAACAAACCCTGGGTTTCCCAGGCTTGCTATCCGCATGTCATGCCACCTCCCACATTATCTGTGCTCACTGCATCTGGACACATCTGTATTTAAACCTTTTCACTGAGGAGATGAGACTCATGCATCCAGCTGGCCAATATCCATCCCAGGTTATAAATCCAGAGATAAAACTTACAGCGCGTTCCCACCGCAAACCACAGATTCCCCCATCAATCATCATCTTCCTCTGTATCTCCACAGAAGGCACAGTACATGCTTAACAAACATCTGTTACCAACACACCAGCATTTCCGTTCGCAAAGCTCTTGGCCGAAGGATATTGTAAAGAGCAGAACCTGAGCCAAGCGCCGCTGAGGCTCTGCTCTGCAGGATGCTCCAAGGCAAACTGCAGAGGTGTTCAGGGGCAGCAGCACGAACCGATTTCCTCAACTTATAATGCTCTGGTTTTTCGGGAACAGGGTGAGAGCACTGCTAGGAGGACCTGTAGTCCTCCTAGGATGTACTGCTTTTCCAGAGACGAGGAGGATCCCGACTGGCTTTGTGTTTTGACGGTAGTGGCGCAGAAGGGATCCTGATACAGAAGTCTCTTTTGGACAAAGTTGGTGTGCACCTGGGGTCATCAAAATTTGTTTTCCTACGATGCCCATGCCGGATAGTCAGACGAAAAAGGACTGCCTGGCAGAGCTGCACTTTGTGTCAGACAGACTTGGTTGGGCAGGCTCCAAGGTGCTCCTCCTCCTTACTCTTTAATTGCTGTGAACAGAGGTTTTAACAGAGAGAGATGCTATTTGAGACAAGGCTGGTTAGAGAGATAGCCAGGTCCTTGGAGTTAGTGATTAATTACCAGGCATTCTCAATCTTACGACATTAACTGCTTACCCTTTTAAATAGTAGTAAATTGGAGGTACGTGTCTAATTAGAGAGTTGTAAAATGTTTTGGAGGATTGAACACAGAGAGAGAACTTACAGAGATGGAGTGGGAGGCGAACTGCTCTCTGGGAGGAAAGGAGATGTGGGAAGGAGATGATGTTGTTACTATGAAAGGCTGTTTTATTTTGTAATGTACCAGAGTCCTGGTTATCTGAAAGGACTTCCTGCTCTGCCTGGCTCCACAGCTGCACGCTCCCAGAAGAGGGGAAGCAGGTAGCGGACTGGACATACACAGGATTGATTTCTTCCTAGAAGGTCAAAGACAGACCTTGAAGTCTGCCACTACTATCAATCTAGCAGATTTTATATTTCACGTCCTAATAGCAGGCATATCCCCATCCACTCCAAAGATTTTGGGAAGCATATACCAACAGGCCATATTAAACGCACACTAGGTTGGAATTACTGCTAGGAGATTAAAAACACTAAGGGCTCTTACTACAGACATACCTGGATTAACTGTTCTTCAGAAACCCGCTTCGAGTAACAACTCCCCCCCCCCCCCAAATTAAAAAGAGGGGGGGGGGGGAAATAGCAAATACACTATTCACTGCTGGATTTCTCTTGATTATCGTGTGATCTCAGTCTCTGCTACCAGCAACTTATTAGAGCGTATTTCAGGTCAAAACCACACCAAGCAGTTTTCCTGCATTTTGTGCAAATGCTTTTCATTTGCACATTTGTACTCTCCAGCGGGCTCTCCTGGGAATTGAGGTCAGTCACATGGTTTAAGAAGTTGTTACAAGGCAAAAGGATTTCTTGTTCTGTATGAAATAACATAGCTCAAATAAAGTTCAACTGAAAAAATCACAGTGATCTAGTAAGTAACCAAGTAACAGGCAAGCCCCAAAGAGTTTGCGCTAAGGGAGCGTGTATTAAATATTCCTCCTTTTCTAGCTCTGATTTCTATGGCTACGTCTGATTCACCAGTCTTCATGCCCATTTCTTCCCATCTGAATGCTTTTTCTCCTACTTCCTCACCTGTAAAGAATAATCTATTGATCTTTGAAAGACACTGAAGAGAGTTTCATTCAAACAGTGTGCGGAGTGGCAGAGTTCTGGGGATGTTACCATGCTCTGGTGCAGCAGGAGGATGGGTTTCACAAAGGTTTTCATCAGGTGGCTTTGGGTTTCCTCTACTAAAAGATACTACTCAGTATCGTCTGTCTTCATGGCACTAACTGTTGGTGACAATATGTTCCTTGGGCAACACCTTTTGTATGATAAGATTATAAAGGAAAAGACCGCTTATAATCAAAGATCGCTTGACACTTTTCAAAGGCGTTGGGTGCAAAGACAGTAGTCCTGTCTGAATTCCAATTAGTTTAATTACAAGCTGCCTTCCCAAACTCTCCTTGCAGTTCCAACTGGATACTTCCTTCTTCTTTGCTTCTTGTCTTAAACCTGCTGCCGTCTGCCGTTTAATAATTGCAGGGGTCTGCCTCAGAGGTGACTGTGCTTGAGCGACGAGCAGAGCACAGCGACCCCTCCATGGGTGCGTTCTTACACCATTACCAGAGGCAACATCTCGCCTCAAAGATTCCAGGGAAGGCAATGAGACCGCGTTAAGAAACAATGAATTTAAAAAAAAAAAAAAAGTAGAGCATGACTCCATAAAACAAGAGCACAAATGAGCAGCGCATGGACTCAGTTTACAAAAAACTGAGAAAAAGCCGTTCTGCTGGGCTATACCCTGTCTTAAGCAGAAGCACTGACCAGGTACACGATGCCAGGTGACACACGTTCTAGGAGGAATTATCTGAGTTACCTTGTTGGCTTCTAAATTAACTGTAATCGTTCAGAAATGAAAATTCATGTATGGCAAACTCATTAAAATCCTCTGTTCAGAATGGGCAAAAACCCAAACATAACGATAGGGTTATGAAGAGAAGACGACATGAAGAGAAAAAACGAGGCCAAGTGCGGTACTGCACTGCAATACAATGTCCCACATCAGGTCATCCTATTTGCAAAAGATACAATAGAAATAAAAGGGGTTCAGGGACAGGTGACGGCAATGAGTTAGAGGCCTGACAAAATTTCTGTAAGAAGGAAGATTGAAAACACTAGGGCTTTTTGCTTCAAAGAGGAAACAAATCGAGCTAGACGGTGTAGGGATATATAAAATAATGAAGAGTACAGCAAAGGCAAACACCCTGGCAAAGCTAGGGAGCATCCTGTACAACTGAAACGCTACCCATCTGAGGCTGGAGAGGATTTGCTGCTTTCCTACTATGTGCAATAACGTGTGGGACTCACTGCCACAAGATCATATCCAGGCCAAATGCTATCCCTAAAAGAAGTACAATACAGTTATGCGAACTGCAAAAACGTCGATGGTCACTTTATACACGATGGGAAAACCCCTCCTCACAACCCCTTCCCCCCCAAAATCAGCGATATCAATCCTCCTGCTTCAGACTACAAGCAAGAAACAATCTCTCCAAGACACAGAAATTTCTCCTATCAGCAAGTTATTTCTATGATTTTGCATATCTGCCCACTTGGGAAGGTTTTATATTTTGTTATATAACGCAAATTAAAAAAAATGCAAGATACTGATGTAAAAGGGTTCTGCTATCATCTGCTGTTTCTTAAATTCTTCTGTTTGGGAGGAAATTCATATATGCTAAACAAGAGTCTGTTTGAAAAGCACTCTCTCTTAAGGATTTTAAAGTGCTCAGGCAAAAGAGAAAAATGATCATCCTACCCATTTTAACGAGCTCATGGAAGACCTGAAAAGAAATTTCCCTCTCAGATGGCCTGTGTCCCAGCAGCTAAAACTTCCGCCCCCCCGTACCATGTCACCCCTAGTGACTCTGAGTGATCTCCACGAAATGCTGGGTCTGGCATTGACCCATCAAGGAATGCGCTCATTCTCAGTAAACTTTTAAGGAACAGACAGCTTGTTTCATTAGATTTACAGTATCACTCCCTGAAAGGACCTGCCACAGACTAGATTTACAGGTCTGTCACTTCCTATGACCCCATCTAGACCTTCCTAACAGAGCCCAGTGAGCTGTTACACGCTTCGTAACCACCTTTTCGGATATCCTGCTTTACTCCTTTCCAGAAAAGCAAGGAAGTACATCAAAACCCAACAAAATGCTTTGCACTGCTATCTGCAGGTTTCTCTTCTCGACGTCCTTGCGTCCTTTAGAGAGATGCACGAACGTAGGTTCCTCCTTTACCAGGATGCTCATTCTCTGGACCAGAATCTCCATTTCATGGACTGGGACGCTAAGGTGCAAGCACCGGTCACTGATTTTCTCGGGAACACGAAAGAAGCTGAGTGTTCCCTGCACACAGCTTCGTTTCCACTGAAATGGAACTGCCAGCTCTGGCCTTTCTGACAACAACCGAGAAGAGACCATCTCCCGCTTTGGCATTACATTAGGAGACACGCGTGCCATATCCCGGTCCAGTAGCCAGTTAGGTACCACAGCTCTAAACGGGACCTATAAACTGGGGTTCCAGCCTGCAAAGATTTTGGTCACCTATATCTGTCCACTAATCTGCTGCGACAAATCCCCTTTCTGAGCCTCAGTTTCTCACACTGCAAAATGGGGAGACTAATAGTGACTTGTCTCAAAGGAGAAATTAATTAAAATACTTTGAGATTCAGAAATGGCAGGGACTACTGAGCTAAATAATCTCAAAGTAATTCCATGCGCTCTGGCATAGATCTGACAACAACTTATCTATGTATGCTTTTAATAGAGGTTAACATTTTCATTTTATCAGAGCATATTTTAGGCTCCATCACATAAAAGCAATGTCTACACGAGGCACCGACAAGCAGAATGCACAATCATTAATTTCTGCAAAGCAGCCTTGGTGTCTGTGAAAACACTCCAGGTAACTCAATAAATTAGAATAATAAACACAAAGGAAACCAGAGAACAAGCAAGGACAGGGCAGAAATCACAAACGCAGGCCGACAGCATAATATATGATACGACAGCAGTCCAAACTGGGCCTCCGTGAGGCGAGCCGCTGGGAGGCACGCGCGAAGTGGAGGATATCCGAGGCTCGGTACCGTTCCCTGTTATTCCTTGCATCTCGTGTGAGCGATTTTAATTTAAGTATCACTGTGCATATGCCACCAGGGCCTCTCCCTGCAATGCCTGCGGGGAGATCTTCAGCTGGCAAGCACGGCGCAGCCCCTGTAGCCACAAACCCTGAGCGAAGGAACATTTGCTGATGCAAACGCCAGCCCCAGCAGTAGCAAGCGGCGCCTAAGGCTGTAATGGTGCTGCAGCAGGGGACGTCCGGCTGCTGTCAGCTGGACGGAGCCTGGTGTCAGCTAGGGAGACGGAAAGGGCTTCCTCTGCCCGCAAAAGTGTTACACGCTACTCGCTGCCTGTGGGCAGGGAGCAGGGGAGAGGGAGGATGAACGACTGCGCCTCTAAACAGGGTGCTTTTGGCTCCTCTGTGCAGCGTGTGTTCCTGCAGAAGCAAATCAACCCCAGAGGGGAGCAGAAGGAACCTTTAGCGCTGGAAAAGCATATTGCTTTCTTGTAGGAATGTTTGCTCGCTCTTAACGCATCTGTCTCGTGTGACAGTAGTGGCAGCCCCCAACCCCAGGTTCTCCCCACACCTCTCTGCCCCTGCACCCCTACACCCCTTCTGCTGCCCCAGACCTATTTGTTTCCCCGGCACATCAGGCTTATGCGTCTTAAATGCTCACTCCTGCCGCTTCTCCTATTTCAGTCCCGAGCCTCTTCTGAACAGAAAGTACCATTCATATAAAAATGACGAGGACGGGCAGAAGGAATTAGGTTGCGAGGAAGGATTCAGCAAACTTGTTCCACTTTCTGCCTGGATCAAGACCTGAACCCACGGGAAGCCTCCAGAGGTACTATCTGCTGCAAACGTACTGTGACATTTAAGAGACCTCCCGGCGAGTCCTGGCAGCAGAGGGATGGACTTCTAGGGGAAAGTTCTCTCTTTGCTACGCAAGGAATTGATGCTATTTATAACGATTCCTGCTGTCCCCAACTGGGCATGAAGACAATCAGCATCTGTCCAGGCCCTTGGGGAGCCTGCAGAACCAGAGATGTTCTACACGTATCTGCGCAGTGCCCGCTGCTACAGTGGGAAAGCGGCAGGGTGGGTAGAGAGGAGCTGTGAAGGGCTCAGCCAGGGCTGACGAGGGGCTGGGGGGAAGCGGATGGTACCAAAGGGGACTGGGTTTTGCACGTGAGTGTCTGTTACTTGAGATCGTACAGATGGTTTCTCTTTAGCTGCGGTTTTCAAAAGCCCCCCTGCCCACTCTGCTGGAGGCCCTTTCCTGCCAGAGCCAAACCTGGAGCTCCCAGACGCGGGAAGAGAGCTCAAAGGTCTTTGAAAACAGAGAGTGCATTATGCCAGCGAGCGGGGAACTGGAACTCTATACGGGTAGTATCGCACACCTTTGCTCGTACTGACGGGGCGAAGCCCAGGAGCAGCACTCTGACCTGCTCCTCCTGCCTGGCAAGTGGGTCCCCCCTGCCTGCCTCCATCACCCCCCCTCTGTCTGCAAGCAGCCCCCCTTCCTCCTACCCTCTCCTGCACAGCAATCCCCTGGCTATAACTCCTCCGACTTGAAGAGGGACCCTACCCGTCTCCCCCGACTCCTGCTGCTCCCTCCCTGCTCCCAGAGAAGTTTCCTCTCCCTTGCTTCCCCCTCCGAGAGACACATCCCAGATCCCTGCAAGGGGAAACCCCCGTGCTGCGAGGCCCCTCTGGGGCATCGGTCTCCTGCTCCTCTCCCCTGCCCCAGCCCCGGCACAGACGATTGTTTTCTTGCTCCATTAAGCCAGTAAATGAGGCCGGCTTAGCTCAGCACCGTGAGCCGGCGCTTGAGCCCAGGATCTGTCTCAGCACAAGAAGTAACACCAATGTGAACGCAGGAGCGGAGGAGGGATTGGTGAGTTTGGCACCACGCTCTTCTACCCCCAGACACTGAGGAGAGCAGCTTCTCGAGACCAAATCAAGCAAGCTAATGTAGCCTGCAAATGTTTTGGGGCTTGGCCAGGTGAGCGTGCTGCCTTCTTTGAGGCCATCCACCTTGCTCCAGGAGGAGATAAATCAATGCAAGGCAACATCTGCCAAGATATTGACTTTGGCTCTGTTCACGGACTGCCTGCACTTCAGAGATGGGTAATATTCAGCTTGATTATCTCTCACCGCCAAGAGGAAGTTTCTCTCTATGCTTAAAATCACTGGGATGAGCCAAGGAGGAATCGATCTGTGGGAGAGAAATGCTGACAAGAAAACATGAGTCGGAGACAGGATGAGAGTGGACGATGGGTGAGCAATGGAGACAGCCTCTGGCACCTTGCCTGGCCAGGTTAGCAACGGCCTGGGTCACTACAGCTGGAGAAAGATTAATACCAAACACATTCATCCAAACCTTACAGCAGGCCCCTGTAAGCTCTTCCCTGCTTCCCCAAATAGCTTTTTCCTCTCCTAACTTGCTCCTCACTCTCCTAAAACATGCTTTCTCTACTCTCCCCTACGTCCTCACTGCACTGGAGTTTTCTGTTTGCTTCATGTGTCCCTGGAAGTCACCCAATTCACCGCTGAAGGCACGACACTCGGCGGTCGCGAGGCTCGCTGCCTGCCCCTTTGCGTCTTATGTCACGGGCCACCTCCCCGGTGGTGAAAAGCCTCAATAGCGCTCATACACCGTACCACGTCCACCCCTCAGGTAGACCCTGAGTCTCATGGGCTCGTATCCCAGCGCACAAGGTGATGTCACACCAGGGAAAGGTGACATTTCATGAGCAGAACATGCTGACAATGCCTCATGAGGTGAACATTCAGCAACATCATCAAACTTTCCCAGGATAAAACACTGAGCCTTCAGCTTGTTTTTCCTGTCCACACTTGTGGTAAAACATCCTCTAGGTCCTGTGGCCCTCCAAGGGCTGCAGATGAGAAAAAGATCCGAGTCCCTCCAAAAGAAAATCAGTTTTAGGGATAGTCTTGACACCGATTCCTACTTCTGTTTGCCAGACAGGTTAAGTATCTCACACTTGGACTAGAGTAGCACTGAGTACAGACTCCGTGGAGCACACCACGCTCCTGGGATGGAAGGGAGAAGGGCAGCCACAGCAGAAGAAATGGAGGAGGACCACTTGGCTTCTTGCTGAGGCACTTCTCCGAACCTTTCAGCTGTGTTTCTGCCCATGCTCCTGCCATTCTCTGAGCCTGAAGGCTGCACAGAATCAAGCAGCAGAGGTGGAAGAGACCCATAGGAACCATCTAGTCTGTTCTTCTCTGTGAAGGATGGATCGGCTCTACTTCGTCATTTGTGGCATCTGTCACTCCTCGTACACGTCTAGTCTGCCCTTAAAGCCCTCCAGTGATGGAGCTACACAGCCTCCCAAGGCAATTTGCTTCAATGTTTTGCTATCTTTACTGTTGCAGAGTTCTTACTGACATTCAGCCTGTCTCTCTTGCTGCAATCTTAAACCATTCCTCCTCATCTTCTCCTGCAGAAGACATTGTTCCTTTCTTTTGTATCTTACGTACCTGCACGCTGTTATTCATATCTCACGCTTAGTCCTCTCTTTTTTAGGCCTAACAGCCCCATTTCCATCCATCTCTCCTCACTGACTATGCTGTCTAGACTTCTGATCCTTCCCATTTCTCTCTTCTGGACTACATCCAACCGGTCCACATCTCCCTAGAAACATAAAGTACCCCAAATAGGCACAAGACTCTACTTCAGTGTATACAGTGATCTGCAAGTAGCCAACACTACCCCCAAAGCAGGGACACAGCTAAAGCAGAACACAATGTGGCATCCAGGAAGATACCAAACTATGCTGTAAAACCTGCTGTGTGCCCTTCCTTTTCTCTTCTCCGGGAGTTGGATGCTGCTCCCATTTTGAGCTCCACGTGAAAAGAAAAAAAAAAAAACACCAAAACCCCGCATTTAAAAGGCTAACTGATCTGACTACGTCCAAGGTCCTTGACCCACCTGGCCTGCATTTAAGCACCACTTCCCCCAACCCAAGTAAGAAGCAAGCTGCACGTGTTCCTCCACCTTGGGACACACTTTTCAAATGGATAGACCTGCATGCCTCTGACTCATCGCCAGTACTGGAGACCAGCCAGGAGAATAGGAAGGGAAGAAATGCCACTCTAAAGGCCAATGAATACGCATGAAGCATGTTATGCAAGAACCCCTGTGGACCCCCTTGTCCGGGCAAAAGTCCTACAGATGGCCCATCACTAAGCACAGTTGATGCAGTGGGGAGGATGTGTGGGTGGACAGATAAGTTGATATTTAGCTGAAAGAACTAAAACGGGTTTAATGCAGTGCTAGGAAGACAGATTGCCTGCAGCACCTTCTGCTCCTGATTATGGATGCCAATCTCAGGTTTCCCTTAGGTGTAAAAGCAGCCAGGATGGGTGTGTTTTCACAAAGGCTTCAGAGTCCCAGTCTCACAAAAAGGAAGCACCACAGGAGGGTAATAAAGGGTGACCAGCAGCGAGGAACATTCCTGCTACAGCACCAGCAGCTGGCTTTAGTTTTCTGTAGCATCTTATGGTTCCATGCCAAACATGTGGGGCTGTCTCCAGAGTTCCTGGGAAGCCTTTCCTGCAGGCAATGGAGAAATTTGGCTGAAATGATCCTAACTCACGAGATAAAGACCTGCTGCTTCTCTTTAAGGTCAGAGAGGTCTGGCACTTTGAACACCAAGGACTTTCCATAACATTGCACCACCGCTGTCTCTTAAATGC
>NW_010972664.1:19232933-19243631 GCF_000737465.1 Haliaeetus leucocephalus
GGGTGGGGTTGGGTTGCTGGCGGGGTTTAACCCACGGAAATCCAGTACTACCCGGAGCCTGCCCCTATCCATACCCCCCATCAACAAATTGATCCATTTCAGACAACCGCCACTAGTGGGAAAGTTGAAGGGGAAAGTCACTACAAGGGGGCTGCATTTACTTAGCTTCTTATCACAAGGTCTGTGGTTCACAAGACCTGAAGTCAGCTATTCACAAGGTACTCGCTTGCGTGCGGAAGGCCCGGCTGAGCACATAGCCAGAGCTCCCATCTCAGACCCTCCACACCTGGGAGTGATTTCAATTAAATAGCAGCGTAATCTGAGAAACAGACAAATACGCCTGTGCGGGTGTATGGCTGATGCGTGCCAGCGACTGTACGAATGTGTACGTCATTTTTCCGTGGCGTTTCAAAGGACTCTGGAGACCAGCTTGCTCTCTCAACGTTTTCTCCAGCCCGGATTGCCTCTCTCCGGTGGTGCCAGTCACCCCAATGGTCGGCGGCACAGGGTAACTGGGTGGCGACAGCAGCGACTGACTTAGCAAAAGTTAGCCAGTGCATCCAAAAGGGGTTACTTAAGAAGAAGAGGAGCGATCTGCTGTGGCCGAGGTTGAGCGCTGGGGTGGCGAGGTCCCTGCAGGTTCTGCTGCTCAGGGAGCAAAGAGATGGTGGTGGGAGATGTCCCCGTGGCAGGGGAGATGGATGTGGGTGCCCGGTAAGCTGTGGGGCTCCGAGGTCCTCACCCCGCTGTCAGGAACGAGAGTCCCGCTAAGCGAGGGCAGCCAGGATAAGTCTGTGGGACCAGCCTGGGGAGCTAAAGGCAGGGAACAGGGTCAGAAATGGCAGGGGGCTGTGGAAGGACCATCCCTGTCTAACCAGCATGCCGAAGGCTCAGGGGGGCAAGCAGACGGGAAAAGGGGGAGGACAGGCTGCAGCAGTCCCTCCCCATCTCCTTCCACCGGCTTAAAACCTCCCCTGTCCTTTGACTCGAGGGGACTGCTAATAAATCTGCCTGCTCTGAGGGGACAAAGAGGTGCCACTGAATCACGGCTCACACGTGCCTCTGCTTATAGGAGATGGGGGGGTCAAATGCCCCTTCCCCCCTAAAGCCCCAGTAAACAACTGCCTCAGCTGGCACAGGCTCCCTGCTCTATAGCTGCAAGCAGCGAGACTATAGATCATATTCTATTGTATTTGACAGAGAGGGGACAATAATTTTTCAGGGAGTAATCACTCCCCGAATCCTGCTTTTCTCCAAACTCGGAAGACACCCTGGGACAAACAGGGGGTTCCTAACATCCCCGGTGCTACCTGCAGCACTCAGTAGCGTTGCTACCTTGTAGTGGTGGTGTTCTTCTCCCCTGTTGAGCATTTTCCTATTCCAGCATGCTTATTTATGCTTGGTCCCCTCTGTCACATGCTCTCCTTTCTGTTTCCCGACAAGATGAACATGGGGCCTGACTGGGGACAAATTCCTGCAGATTCCTGTTGGGAATCTGGGCTGGGGGTAGGAATGGGGCTTACTATGAAGGAGTCAGCTAGGCTTTGTCACTGTGGCTCCTCTCCTCCAAAGGAAAAGAAAGAGATAATGATGTTAGAACATTTTAACCTTTCTTTTTCTGAGCTTGATAGGCTTGGCCCGAGGCACCTTTCCTAGCAAAAACAGGCTGCTGTAAGATTGATTGGTTGGGTGCAGAGTTTAAAGGTAATTTTCTCTTGTCACATGCACATAAATTATTGTGGCTCAAGCTGTGATCAGCTCCACGTCTCACTTGTTCGACTGCTTTTATGCCTGGGCTCTGATGAGGGGTCATAAGAACCACATCCAGTGCTCCCCAAGCAGCATCCTATACAAATACGTATCAAGAGCACCACAGGCATATGCACAAAGTTAGTGGCTGGGTGGGGTGGGGGGAGGAAGGGGCACACGTCTGCAAATCTGTACAGCCAGGGGTTTCCAGCTGCACAAGTTGCAGCTAGAGCCTTGTTTGCTGATCTATGAACCTGTTTAAAATGTTCTGTCCATGAACACCAGGGCAAGGAAAACTCATCCACTCAGATTATTCACAAGGGGGAGAGAAAAAAAGATGCACATGCACACACACAAAGGAAGCACAGCTGCAGCCAAAGTGAATTCATTTTTAACATTCATGAAAATATTCACAGAACACTTCAGTGCTATTTGCCTAAATTTTGCTGTTTGGAGTAAACACTTGAGCCAGCCCAGGCTCTATGTTCTAGGCGCAATACCGCATCGGGGATTAGGGGTGGCTCTTGGCTCCAAGTCACAGATTCACACTCCATCCCCAAGAACACGTGGCCCCCTTCTTTTAAGGCACAGACTCACAGCCTGGCACCGCATAGTTCCTGACTGTCGGGTCGTCGCAAAAAGACTTTGCAAGTACCCGCAGCCATCACGTTCCCCATCCCTCGCAACCTTATGCAACAAAGGCACACGTGCTCCGCCAAATTTAAGCACAAAACCAACAGCAAAACAGCTCTGGCGAGCGCCTGGTGTGGGGGAGCAGACCCCGTCCCCCCCTCTGCTTTCCCCTCCCTCGCCTCAACTCATCCCCTTCATTGGTTTCTTTCCCTGAGCGTCCTAAGGAGCTCGCACAAGGGAAAATGCTACAGCACACAAGGGAGACTCAGCTGAAGCCCTGAAGACAAGAGCTGTGTGCGTTGTCTCTTTCTCCTCCATAAATACAGCTGAGACGACAACTGGATAATTGGCTAAGTGCCTGTCAGCTTAATAACAGAGAGAGAGACACACAGAGAGGGAGAGGGAGAGATTTGTATTTACTATTCAAAGTCATGGATGCTGCCTGCCAGTGGATTTCAACATGGGTTTTGTTTGCACAGCGAGGCACAAAAAGTGAATGGACACGCAGCTCGGAGTCACGGTCTCCCTTGCCCGGCCTCACGTGGGGGTGGACAACCAGCCTGGGATGGAGGGAGTGAGAAAGCAGAGCCTTGAGGTAGCTGCTACCCTTTCCCTCCCCCTTGTAAATCCAGTGCTCTTCTAGGAACCCATCTAAGGAGAGCACCTGCGAAGAGAAACCATTCGGGCATGTTTCACCTCTCAGAGGAGGGTGGGAGGGAAGGGGGTATTGGCCAAATCTACCACGGTGTTAACCGCTGAGCCTCAGAAGAGGAAGATGCAATATTCTGTTTGCTCGCTGCTTTTTCCCTTAACATCTGGAGCAACTGAGGCACCGTGAATCTAAGGACACTTACAGCATTAGAGATGATTACCAAGGCCCAGGAGTCAGAAAACGCCACGCAGATCTCCAAGCAAGCAGTCTGCTATCCTGTCCGTGGGATGCTCACAACTTCGCTGAGTATACAAACATTTGTACAACTACACACGAAAAAACACTTTCCGTTTTTAAGCGGGAGCAAACATAGGGAAACACATTTATTTGCGCACAGGCACACGCAAGCACGCATACCCCAAGCCTCATGCACATGTGTTATCGCAAAGTACCTGTTGAACTCCGGCCCAGGCTGAGCAGGCTTAATTCCATCAAGTTAGCTCTGACCAAAACCGCCCAACCCCAGTGAAATCCGTAGAGCTGCGGCAGGGCTATTTCTCCTCTCTTTGCACGGGGCCGAGCACTGCGGGCGCACTCTGGGGTCACAGCCAGCCTCTCCCACACAACCCAGTTGCTCCTAATAAAAATCTGCAGAAATACACACGCACGGGGGAGATATTCAGCCTCACAGTAAGGTTGTCGAAGCCCTGCCGCTGCATCAGCAGCAAGCTGTGGCCCCGCAGCTCTGTCAGAATCAGATGCCTATGGGTCTGGATATAAAAGGGCAGGTACGCGTAATATATATTTTGAAAACTTATAGTTATGAGATGGCACATTCCAGTAACTGCGAGCTATTTTAAGACTGAGTCTTTCCTCATGACCTGCTGGGAAGGGGAGCAGAGTGGAAGAGATTCTGAGACACTCCAGGTAACACATACTACTATATAAATTTTAATGCCAACTAAGCAGGAAAACATATGGTACTTAGCTGCAAACTGAAGTGTGTGTGCAGACTCAGGGGAGAAGGTTAAAGCCATACAGTCTGATACTGTCTCTCCTCCTCCATCTTTCTGAATGCAAATTATACATACAGTGTTATTAAACATACATAATTTCTCCAAAGAAAGAGCCTTTCCTTTTCTAATTTCCGTTCCACATTCGCTCGTGATGGGTTAGTCCCACTTTGCAGAAGATGCGGTATCGCAAAGGCCCTGCTCGCTACTGGGCACACCACATATAAATATTGTGTGTGTATAAGGAGAGATGCTAATCACCAGCCTCTGACCATATACATATTGCAACTTCCTTTATCATATGTATGCATACACACTCACACATCTATGTATGCATGTGTGCCTTCATATAATGGCACCATCTGCTGCCAGACCTGGAAGTTTTGCAACATCATCTGTTACTACATTTATACATTTGGGGTTTTTTTAGTTTTTGGTTTTTTCCAAGGGAAGTATCAGCCGAGTACAGCCCCTTTCGCACAGATCCCAACATACCCTCTCTCAACACACATACGCTAGATTTGATAACGAAGGCTTTGTACATACTGGAGAAAAAGAAGAGCATTTAGGACTTGTAGCCAATACGGGCGCAGATGAGGACGTACTAGGGAAACCTCAGTTGTCGCATTTGCTGGGTTGCCGCGTGGCTGAGCCGAAAGGCAACCCAAGCTAATGGATAGGTCGCTAGGTTGGGTACGCCGCAGCCCTGCTGGGCAACCCTGGGCGAGTCCCTTCACCTCCGGGTGCCTCCTGCCCACCCCCGGCCTCTGCCCGTCCCTGCAGAAGAGAGGATCTCTCTTACTCCGTGCTCGCGCGGCACTTAATATCAAGGGTGCCTCAACTTAGTGGTGGCCTTTAAGCGCCACAACAATACTACTAATAATCAAGGTTACAATTTTACTGCCAAGACCGTATTATTATGTAGCATTATACCTTTGAATGTGCCTATTCTCATTTCTAGCAAAGGGCTCAGCTCAGTGCTCCCTGTTATAAATCATATGCTAATTGTAAGGGTAATTCTGAAGAGCTTTTACTTTTCTTTTAAAATGACCATATAGGGCATAAACTTTGTTGTGATGCTGCGACGCTACTCTGCCTGAGCTGTCTTTGTCCTCTAGCACAGCTCCACGTGTAGGGTATCAGCAAAATACTAGGAGGCCAAGAACAGAGTTTGCATTAATGGCTTATATTGCAGGATTACACCAACAGTGCTATCGTTACTGCCCATCCTTCGACACACGTAACTCGAACTAAGTACCCATTAGGATGGAAGTTCCTAAACGTGCTATCAGCCTGAAACTTCATATTATTTAAAAATACCTGGTAAAAATGGAAACTGCACACTCAGTTCAATGTTGGTTTTCATCAGTGCATCAGCATCAGATTGATTTAATTCTTGATGAAAAGTTGATGCTTGGAAAAACTCAGGAACGCTGAGCCAAATTCTGGCCTTGGCGAGATCCCAGTTCTCCAACAGGGGCTGAGCATCATCTGAGCAGCGCTCAGCAGCTTAAGCCCTGTATGAGTCACTTGTACCTCTTTATTAGCAGTCCCTGGGAATCTGCCCCAAAGACAAATGTGGTATTTTTGGCAGTGCCCTTGGGCTTTGGTGAATTTGTACCGGTATAACTGAGCGGATGGGAATGGGGATGTGACCCATTTTGGTTCCAGCTAGTGATGAGCTCCATTTCAGAAGTCATTACAGGACTACTAAAAGCCCTGGGCAACCTGCAAGTCCCACCGACGCCCTCAGAATAGTGCTTTAAAGACACTTTGGGGTGAGTTTAAGCTGCTGTGATAGTTCCTGAGAGAGCTGATCTTTCCCCCTGACGTGCTGTACAGGTACCTGATCCCACAGCATGGACTCCATTGCCATTTTGCTTCTAACCCATCTTAAGGGCCAAACAGAACACAGAAGCACAGTTTGCAGTAGCTGCCCTTCACTACTGCACGTATCCCGGCTTAGCCAACGTCCTCCTATTTCTCATCCCGTCCCTCGGCTGAAAGCATGTACCAAAGCACAGGGTCCCTGCCTTTGCTCATTCAACACTCCCATAGCAAGTGAGGTGGGAAGGGATGCTGGAGGCAGGCAAACAGAAGGAAGATTTGGGGTTGGGGTTTGTTTTTCTCTTCCCGTTTTCATTAGTTTTGGGGGATATTTTCTGTGTTTGTTGTTTGGAGATTCTTTTTTTTTTTTCCTAACGTCAAGCAGGGAAGTTGCATACAAAACCTGACAACCTCATGACTGTGATCTTGCAAGTGAAACATTGGCAGGAATTGTAGCACACGGCTCCTTCTCAATACTGAAAATAAGGTTCAGTGTCCTTCTTTGCTTGCTGAAGACAGAGTTAAAAAAGGAAACCTTAGTAAGTCTGACAGGCTCTCTGATATACAGTGTCATCTCTGAAACATTCTGCTCTCTTTTCTTGGCTGCAGCTGGCCAAACACCAGAAACTCTGCTCAGCCCTTCTTACCTGTTGCAGCTTTCAGACCCCTCCTCTCTTTTCAGCCTTGCTCCAAGGAGCGGATCATTACCCTTTTCCCTGTGGATAGTCTATCACAAGCTATTTTTATTCTCTCTCTCTGCAATTCCCTGACTAACTTGCCCATGCCAAATACTCACTAAAAGTCATCAACCTTCAGCAAAGCCAACAAATGAATCAAATCTGCTGCCAGGTCATTTAGGAGATGAGCCAATAGAGTTAGGAACATTTTTTAAAAGTCCATAGCAAGGGAATATTTTAAATGCCATAGCTTTAAAAAGTCATATCCAAACTTCTCAGAATAATTTTATTCTGAGTAACAAGCTGTAGATGAAGCTCCAGAGAAGTGGCTTCTTTTAGGAACATTAGGGCTTATCATAAACTCTTTTTCTCCACTTCATAGATCAGTCCACCCACCCATTCTTCCACCTACAAGCGTAACACTACACATAAATGTATAAGGCCCCAAAGGAGAAGAGTCATTCAGAATACCCTGTCCTTGGTGCTTTGCTGAATGACTTGCACCACAATTTACACGAACAAAATGTTTTTAGTTATCTTATCGCTATGTACATTGCTTTTATTTCTGTCCAACTACGTATCATTTTTTTCTCCCTCCTACATTTTCATTTCCCTTCAAGCTACAGGATGGAGCTACTGGGCACTGGTAAACCGCCGCTGCACGCTCCCTCTTCCCTCTGAAGTAGATGCATAGCAAAGATAGGTGATACGATCTCTGTATAGAAATCTCTTGCTTATCTCTCTGTGGAGGTAAAGATCTGCTCTGACCACCGTCAGTATAGATCATCTAATGGTTTTTCCCCATCTAGCTCTTCCCCTTGCGTTGTCACTGGTGGATCTATAGGCAGGGAGAGCGAGATGCTGGGAGTTTTTCAAACACAAGGCTGTCTTAAAGGGAGTAATGTTTTGGAGCGGCAGGGACAGCGGCTTGCTGTCAAGGGGGAAGCTAGCAAACCAACCCTTGCTTTAAAAGTGAGGGAATGAAATGTCATCCTGCAGGACCTAAAGCATACGGGACAGAGGGAAACCTCATCCCTTCCAGCCCCACACGACAGTCCTGCCTCCCAGTACAGCCTGGCTTCTGCCTCTCCTCTGAAGGAGGGACCGATAAACGTCCCAGCAACCTGGGGCTGAGCCCAGGGAAAGGGAGGGGAGACACCTGCCCTTCCTAGGAAACGTGGAAAGCATACAGCCAGCCAGCTCTGCTTAAAGAGCTTAGGAAGGTGGTCGAGGGAGGGAGAGCCTGCGCACCGGCCAGAGTCACTCCCGACAGAAACGCAGCCTGCCGGGAACACCGTATTGCTCGGGGCAAGCAGTTCCATGGCCGGGTGGCGTGCCGCTCCTGCAAACTGTGTCACTTGGCACACATCTGGCTGACACAGCTGGATCACCTCACTCAGGTGTTTTGTTTTAGTGCCTGACATAACACTGGCAAGCCACACGCTCCATGCACAAACACCGAAACCGCTCTCCCATGCAGCCCCGTTGAGCTTGCTGACGAATGCTTTACACGCAGCACATGCGGGCACCATCTCCACCATCCGCTCAGCCCTCTCTGCTGCAAATGCAGCTTTAGCACACAGTGTCTAGATAAACTCAAAAGCTTCAAGGTTAAGTGGGAAATAGAAATCCAGTGACCCCTGTCTGGGCAAGTGAGCTTAATGACTTGTCTGCTGCTGTATGTACCAAACATATGCCAGCAAACACCTGCCTGAGCAGCCCCTCCAAAATAAATGATTGATGGCAGTGATTTGCCTTTAAAAATGGGATAAGTCAGCTGGGAGTCCCGCTAAAAAAGGGTTAATGGGCTATATGAATCACTAGTGAGTGGAAGGGAGAGGAGAGAAGCCGGGAGTCAGAGGCAACACTCCTTGTTAGGTGTTTACCATGTCGCATCTAAACCCCTTCCGTTGCATATGCAAGGCAGATGAATTACTCTGTAAATCCTATTACTCCATGTGGATAAATCTTACATGCGAGTTAACAAGTCTGGAGAGCTGGGGAATGGAAGCTGCTGAACGGATGTTCCAGGATCAAAACAACCCAGCACACGGGAGCTGAGAGAAGCGATACGCATATACACGCACACACACATCCCTCTTCCAGCATCCTTCTTCCCTGATCCCATCTTGCTAGCTCACATACCCCTCTATCATTAAATGGGAGGGATGCAGGACACAGGGGATCACGTAGCAGACCATTCGGTGACATCTAGCAGGATTTATTTCAGAGGAAGAGAAAGAAAACTTTGCTGCTGCTGTTAGTTTTGCTAGGGGATTGCTCCCTTGATGCTTCAGGGTTTGTGCACTATCAGCTCCTCATACAGATTACAGACTTATTTTAAATTACGTCCAGTAGTTTTATAGCCATAATACACAGTGTGTGCACACACTCACACGCACAGGATGTTCCTTCAGTAGGGAAGTGACTGCAGGTAAGTTGAGCAAGGCAGAATTTGAAAAAGAAACCCATGAGAAAAAGATGACTGCATCTCAGCTATTTGGGACGCTCCTAACTGAAAGCCCAAGTAGGCTCAGAACTACGTTTAGAAAACCTGCACGATGAATACAGAAACGTAACACTCAATACTGCCAGTGAACAAGGCTTCATGTGTAAAGACACCCTCATCACAACCACTCGGACACACACGGGCACAGCATACACCCGTCTACTTAGCCCTGCGAAGAAACCAACACAGCGAATGAGATACAAGCTTCATAAATGTTGGAGCTCTTACACCATTTTTTCACCAGCCTTTTCAACTACTGTATCCGTCTCCCCTCCCTACAGGGCAGAAAGATAAATAAATAGAATTAAAAGCCAGAGTTTCCCAAAAGAACTTGCCTGAGAGTTCTGGCAGCACCAAGGATAAAGTTTTTGCATAGGTACAAAAAGAAGTATGGGAAGATCAATGGAACATCTGGCAAGCACAGCTGGATCCCTTTTCAATTTCTCTATTGATACTGCAGGGCTGGTGGAAAATGTACGTTCACGAGAGCTGGCTAACGCAAACAGATCTTTCCCTACTGAAATTCTTTTGATCCAGAGCACTACACAGAGGAGAGTGGTGGCAAGAAGTGTTCAAAAGCTTTGCGATTTTTTTTTTTTTTTACATTAAAGCAGAAACACACACGCAGAGCTTGTTTGTAGCAGCTGCTGCTACTGCAGTTGGAGAGGTAAAATAACACACGCTCTGACAGAGGCATATACACACGAATCCGTATCGCATCACATGTGTACGTTGCATACAGAGAGAAACACACGCGTAGAAAAGGAAAAGTTGGCAAAATGCCCTACCTGAGGATGGCTGTGTCCCCCTGCCTCACGGTGATGTTATCGGTACCTCGGGTAAAATCCACGCTGCGGACTGGCAGCCCTGTAGGGAGAAGGCAAAGCAATCTCAGTAGGACCAGCGGTAATTGTTTCCGATCAGGCTGAGCCCTTGCTACCATGGCTGGTCTCGTCGAGTTTCGCTGTCTGTACTTGGCTCTCTCGCTGCGTGTGCGTGGGGATAGATGTAGAAAGAAAAACAATAAGAATAATGTACAACTCTCGCTCTGATCGACAGCCCCAGAAAGGGGAGGTGATTTCACAGTCCTTCTTAGCTGCCACTTTCTCTTGCTCTTTTCAGTCTCTTGCTGGCTTCTTGCCCCCCCCTTGCCTTTTTTTTTTTAAGGCTTTCCAAAAAAAGTCTTAGCACAACCTTCAATCAAAAAAGAAAAAAAAAAAACCAAGAGGGAAAAAAGTCAGCTAGCAAAACAATTCAAAAATAATAACAATTAAGTCGACCCGTTTGGAGTGATGGAGAGAGGCGAGGGGGGAAAAAAAAAAAAAAAGGAAAAGGAACAAGACGAGTCCTGTGCCACCGGGCTGGGCGAGCGGCTGGTCCTGCTCCAGTGCTCGGCTGTGCAGCCTCCCAGCCCCGAGCTCCCTTCCTAACCCACTTTCCCAGGCGGAGCGAGGGAGGGAGGGAGAGAAGAGGGAGGAGGGAAGGAGGGAGGGAGGAAGGGAGGCAGCCTCACTCGTGAGACGGCAGCTCGGCACCACGGCGGCGGCAGCGAGGGCGGGAGGGGACCCCCGAGCCGCGCTCCCCGTCCTTCTCCCGCGGCCGCAGCCCGGCCCCCCCCGTCCACCCCCTCAAACCAGC